>NC_137106.1:16953684-17553684 GCF_949357685.1 Gobio gobio
AATATAGCCTTCGAAATACTAGAGAACTCCAGCGGGATGAAAAAACTAGTTCCCAATAACTATTTACCTTAGTTTTTAGTGAGGAATTTTCCTTTGAGGAGTCCAACAGAGTAAAACTGAAAATGGTTAACTTTACTGCAATGACCTTCTAAGTTATTGTGCTTGAATTAGGTTTAGATATGATAAATGTTGCTATCTGTAAATATTAGGTCTTTTTGCACTCAGATGCTGTCAGAATCACGAACTGCACGACATGGTCAAAATACATCACACAAAGCATGTTGTGTGTGCTTTAGCTATTAGACTAAGCATTAGCGGCAGATGACAGCCTAGGACAATGACCTTTTATTTCTGTAGCAAACAATTGAGTCGAGGGGATTTCGCTATATTTAACTTTGTGTGTGTCAAAAGCCAGCGACGGCAGAACTGCTGACAGCTAAGTTAAGAACAATCAATGCTCTGCAGCGCTGCAGCTGAGGGGATGGAGAGAGAGAAAGAAAAAGAGAGAGAAAAGGAGGGGGTCTCCCTGACTGAGTCAGTCCCTCTCTCCCGCAATCTCTCCACCTCTCTGTCCTTTGTCCTGGAATAGTGTCAGTCTGTGAACGGCAGGAGTATGTTGGGATTGGATAACACTTTTCCCAGGGCGCATGAGCTGGCAGGTTGCCACAGTTGTGTGTCTGTATACGTGGGTGAAACCGAGGGAGGGGGTTACAGATAGTGCCTATGAACCTGTGTGAGTGTTTGTGCTCGGAGGGACGGGGGGGCTGTGTGAGGACAGTGCGCTGCAAAACTCTTGACACACTTCCAGCAAATACCAACACACAGGAGAGGCAGGAGACCATGTTCTGTCTGAGAGGTAAGTGGCAGACCTTCAAAACTGGAGGAAAGAAAGACAAAGAACTGCTAGGAGACGCAAGTTATTGCACTTTCAGAGTGTAACAGTTGCCTGATGAAAGACAAAGGGAGGGGATTTAGCTCAGCTGTTAGTTAAACGTCCTGCTCAGTTTCAGAGCGCTCCTCTCTCCTCCGGTTCCTTTGTTTTCTTGCTAGGAAGTCCGGCTCACGGTATGCCAGGGGGACGAGTATAGGAATCTTTTAGAAAAGTTACAGTGCCAGAATTTTGAGGTGATGAGGAAGGTTGTTTATAAGGAAGGAGGAAACTTTTATCTGATCTGTCTTTCATGTGAACTCTACTGAGCAGTGATTGCATCGCACGGCACATTTTTCTTTATAAATGCACGTTTGAGCTGCAAGTGTTGCAGCTTTGTTATTGTTTGTGGTTTGGGCTCCGTGCTGGTATTTTGTTTTATCCTCATTTGATCTCTAAATAATGTATAAAATGCTTTGTGTTTGGTTTAAAGGAATTGCTCAGTTATAAATGAAAATTACTCATCATTTGCTCACCCTTGTTGTTCCAAACCCGTATGGCTTTGTTCAGTGGAACACGGAAACGTTTAAGAAATGTGCTGGTCTCTCGTTTCCGTGCAGTTATAATGAATGATTTAATCTTTTAAGCTTTAAAAGTAGGCCTATCATAAAAGTTATTTTATGATGCATTTTTATCAGTTTAGAGCTTGATAGCCCTAGTTCTCCTTTACATTTATTATATGGAACATAGGGGCAATGATATTCTTCAAAAATGATCCTTTGTATTAATCTGAAGAAATAAAGTTATAGAGGTTTGGGACAACATGATTAAATGATGACACTCTTTTTTGATGAATTATCACTCTTGAATTCAGTAGCTTTTTGTTTTGCGAAGTGTGTGTTTGTTTTGGATGGATGATCGGGTGACTTGTGTTCTTGTTCACCCTTTCTTTCTCCATTTCCTTTTTACTTGTCTGTTATTTTGTGACTTTTGGTTGCCCAGTGTATTTATCACATCAAGCATAAATAATCTGCACAGCATGGTGACCTGATTTTCTTTGCCACTGGTCACCTCTTTCATTCACCAGTGACCTGAAGGTCATATTTTGAATGGTCACATTGGTATTTTGGCTTTTTGCTATGGCTGGTTAGTGCCAATGCTTTTCAAAGTGAACTCTTTCAAAAGTACCTTTTCCAAACTTTGGTGGTATTTTGATAATATGATCCAAAAAAAAATTGGAAAATTACCAATTCTCAAGCTATGCATAGAAGGCTAGCTGTCTCAAGTGTTGTATTTCACCATCTGTAAGGCTTTAAGTCAAAGGTTCAGCTGTGCAATTTTTTTTCAAAGCAATGATTTGATATCTTGGCTTCAAACTAAAATACCTACTGTACTTAAATTAAGTATTTTTTCTTTTTGAATCAAATTAAATTTTATACCAAAACTATGTTTTAACTTAAGTGAAAGTATTTTCATGCCGTCATATTTCACATGAATTTTCTCTGAGTTCCTCTGAATTTTGTTTTTCATACATTCATTGTTTTATGGTTTAAATTTAGCTGAAAAGTCAAAAATAATGGAAGGTTTGTGACAACCCCCACAGTGCTAGTGGGGCATGTTGTCTCAAATATCAATCACAAAACTCAATTTGTGTTAAATTATCTTTATTTTTATATTGTGGACATGAGACTTGAGGAAAAAAGTGTAGCAACTACCCCCAATTGCTCTATTAAACTTCATGAACTTTCTTTCAATAATTTATGTTGGCTAGTTTAGTTCAACGATGTGTTTTCTTTCAGTATTTTCTTCAACTGATGGATTGAAATAGATATATAATGGATATACAATCCACTAAACTGGCCTAAAGCATACTTCATTGTTCAGTGTTGTTTACAAAAAAGCAGCATCATGAACTTGGATTCATTCAGCCTGTAGCTGAGGGCTTTTTTGCAGGTTGAGACAGGCTTCTGCTTTAAAGTCAAGCTCCAAAACAAGTGCATTCATATCACACCAGCAGCGCTCCTTTTCTTCCCTCAGAAACCCTTGTGGGTTTTCCTTTTTAAGCTAATTGTACACCAACACACTGCACACCAGCATCCAAGTACGTCTGCTTTCATAAAGTAAAGCTGCTTTATGGACTGACTTCTGTTGTCAGAGGTGTAATCACCGGGTGCAAATGTATGCGGTGACCCACAACCCACAGGCTTCTCTAAAAGTGTCACATGATGGAGAGACGGTTTCACAGCTCCCTAATGAACAGCTAAAAGAGCATTCCGTTAGTCAGCTGCTCCTCGGGTCTTGAATAAAATCAGCGTCCTTCTGTTACTTAAATGAGTGGAGACGACTCTCGTGGGAGGCAGGGACTGGTATTTTGTGGAGGGTAATTCACTTTAAGAGCCTGAATGCGCTCTTCTGTGTAAGATTTTTTTAATAAATGAAGCTTCCTTGACCTAGATAAAGGTACCCGCCTCCCTCTCTCTTCATTTTACTCTTTTCCAGAAGAGCCAGAGCAGGTGATTGGATGTAATCCAATTATTGTCTCGCTCATTTTGCGATCCAACCCAAAGGACAAATCATCCCATCATATCTGTTTAAGTAGGAGGATTTTACATTGTTCTTGCTTGCTTTGGACTGAAGATGCAGAAGACGGAGTCTTATGGGCATCTCAGCTGTCAGGATGATCATTTTTCCAAACCTCGAAGTCATCATCCCGGCTTAATTGTTAAAACACCTGGATTTGAGTCTCTTGCGAGCATGAATGTCTCATTATGCACTTTTCCCCGTTTCACACAAGGCATTCAGAGTTCCTGTGACAGTTATGAATCGTGAACATTAGCCAGGGTTGGCTTGGAGCCTGAAGAATGATGGCCATTCCACATATGTCAGCCCCTCATGAGGGTCTCAGTCGCTAGGCGTGTGCAGAGCCAACCCTCCCTTTCACATTAGTGGAATTCTGAGTCTGATCCCTGTAACATCGTGTTTGGCCTGCACATATTTTGAGGGTGGAGATAAGGCCATTCTTCATTTATAAACACCATATGGGATGATTCCCAGATGGAACCGTTCAAGGGAGTTAATGATTTTAGTGTTGAATCAAACAAATTTTGCATTCTTTAAGATTCCGTGGAAAGAAGGTGGGACATTCAAAACATTAAGGGATTGACAGATGGGAGTATTTGGAAATGTAGTCCGAAAGCACCCCTAAAGCTGAAAATCTTCGTAGGAGTGTGTGATACACAGCATCTGCACTGTACAGATGTCTTTAGAAATCAAGTTATTTATTGGTTGGAAGAACTATGCTGTGCACCACTGTGTAGTAGTTACGACATTGAAAGTTCACAACAAATATTTCACAATCCTCAAATTTACTTTATGTATATGCATGTCTCAGTCTAACTGGGAACGCCGGTGGTCTGAATACTGGAATTGAGAGAATGCCATTAACAGCTCTAAATTGGCATTCCAATAACTATAGAGGGAATTTGTGCACATGGACGTACAGTATATATGGCTATATATAAACAAGTGGTATCTGAAATATGTGCATATGTGTACATTATCCTTTTGCTTTAATGACATAAGCATATAAGCTGATATTAAACCCGATTTGAGATTAGGGATGTACCAATCTTTAAATTCTGACCTATGGGATAAGCCAATAATTATTTTCATGTCATGGTTGAAAAACTAAAATCAATCATTTTAAATGCTACATGAATTTTAAAATGGATATTAATTTTGAGATGTATTATTTAAGTGTTATTAAATAAATATATTTAAAGGTCCCATGGCATGGATTTTTTATTTTATAATGTATTCTGAGGTGTACTTATATTGTTAGTATGATTTTTACATCATAAAATGTCATAATTTAGAAATAAAAGGCATTTTTTCTATACTGATGTTTGCCCTCTGGCTGAATGCCCTGTTTCAAGGGGCGTGTCTGCTGTGAGACTTCTGTAAAAACGCCCACTGTTGTGATTGGCTGACATCTTTGCATTTGAAATGAGTATCAGATCTTGTAGCGGAGGGGGCTTGGTTTAACGAGGTCTACGAGGCACGAGCAGGCACGAGCCTGCCAGAGAGACGGATGGACCTGAGTTAATTTCTCATCAGTTCTCTCAGCATGTCTCAGTTCAGTGAACTGTTGTAGTTACTAGCATATACTTCAGGTTATTAGTTTTAGTCGGAGGGACTGTCACTCATGTCAGAAAGTTAGTAACTTTAGTAAATGATGGATCAGCGCTGACTCGAGACGCAAACCGTTTAGAACGATTCAGTCCGATTTGGTGAACTGGTTCGACCGATTTGTTCACGAACCGGACATCAATGGACCAGAGACAGAGCGATTGCTAACAAAGTTATATATTGTAACTACCGAGTTGTGAAAGCGCTGTCAGAGCGAGTTTATTTTGTTTGTATCTGAGTATCTGAATAAACACCCAGTCCCCAGTCACGCCGAGCCCGTCTTCCTTCTTATTCCAACTTTGTAACACATGTATTGTACCATTACAGCTGTCGAGATGAATGAGTTACGAGTAAGTGTTGATTATAGCATTATTTTTAGATATTTTCCTATCATATGAAAAGCATCAGTGACGCGCATTGAGTACACAGCACAAATAAAGACACAACAGCAGTAATAGAATGTAATCCAGTTTATTGTGGGGATAGCTGGCTAGCCTAGCCCGGATATGCTCACGCTTACCCCCCGTCTGCTTAATCTCGCGCCGTGTAAGGCGCCTCCGCTGTGGGCTAGATGCAGTACTGGGGGTCGGTGATGTTGAAGGCCGACTGGTCAGTGCAGCCCGAGCTTCGGCGTGAGTGAGGTTTATCTTTAAAGATGTGGCTCTGCCGATGTTGAGCAGAAACTCACGACTGTATGCACATTTTAAAACAGATAGACGCGACGAGGACTTACAAAAACACTGACTCACAACACAAGATTGCAAACATGAAAACACCGTTCTGTCGGGAGAGAGAGAAGCCGCAGCGTGTGCACAAATAATAAAGTTCTGTGTGAACTTGAATAATTAGCTACACATCAGAAATCACTGATCACAGATCAGAAGGAACTGAAAAAAGACTTCTGTTTTCATTTGTACATCCAAACACTGAGAAACTGCCAGCATTCACTCGTTCACAAGCCATGATCTCTCGAGGACAAAGAAATATGGCGCTCGCATGGGCGTGCCAAATTCTCTGGGCGGAGGAAAGGGAGGTAACGGTTCCTGTTATGACATCATAACAGGAGAATTCAAGATCAGCTCACCTGAGCTGTCATTTTCTCAAAGGCAGAGAAAGACACCCAGAACTCGGTTTACACCGATCAAAATTTCTTGGGGACAATATTCAGGCTAGGGGAACTCATATTAATGTTGAAAAAAGTCATGCCATGGGACCTTTAAAATTTAACTTTATATGTTTGGGGGGGTATATGTTCGATATATTATGCATCCCTTGTGAGAAACGTGTGCCTCAATGGAAGCAATAAAAGGAATTCACCTGGTCAATGTCACAAAATGTATTAGTGACAGAGAAACAGTGCAGAATCAGAATAGGTCATTTTTATTTTACACCATATTTTGTGTAAAAAAGTTTTTTTTCCAGTTTTTAATGGGAAAAAAAATCTGATCTCACCTTAGGTACTGTATATAGTGCTGTGCTTTTACACATTTGTAGTATACAGGATTTGAAATGATGGGCAACTTCCCACACAACTCTTGTCTGACTGAAGTCACGTCCACTGAGTCATGACAAAGGACAGAAATTATCCAAATGCACACAACAATAGAGCCGTGCACATTGAGTTATGCATACTGTCTGCTCCAGCAGGTGTCTCTGGCCGAATTACAGAGACTACATAGCAACCATTGTTGAAACCCTCCAACCTTGTGGTTTTTGCACCCAAACAAGCAGGGGTTCAAGCGGTGCAGACTTGCAGCTAGTGGAAGCGCACAATCTCTATTCAGAGCCACTGGTTTGTGTGATTTCTTGGAGGAACTAATCTAAGGGGCTGTTTACACAACATAGTTTTCAACAAGAAACTGAAAACTTTTTATGGATTTTGGCTGATACACGACAACACCCTTTTGGGGGCATGAAAACATTTAAAAACAGGTTTCAAAGTGCAAGTTTTTGAAAACAGTACCGTTATCTACTGTCATCATCTCAGTGTAAACTATAAAAACGGTAACGTCATGCGCATGCGTATTACGTGTTCATGTGTAGTGTAGTGTTTCTTTTTTAGTGCATTGCCAACTACTGGCCTGGCCTGTATAATGCAGTATCCGGATGAACAGGGATTGTTTTGACAATGCCTAGCAAGCAATTTTGCGTTGAAAAGACATCTAATAGCTGTCCAAACACAGGTTAAAATCTAGGCTAAAACAAGGCAAAATTTGGACTGTCAATGAAAATCTAATAGATGTCTAACCAAAGAAATGAAACCAAACACCTTTTAATCACTGTTGACTTTGCTTACATGATGGAGTATCATACATCTCGCAAGTTATTTTGGCAAAAACGACTAGAAGTGGATTACTCATATAGCTGGACTATATTGGGTTGATAGTTAACCATGATGGTGAAATGACGGCTATTGCTTGCTGCGTGTTGTCGTTTGTACGCAGAAAAACGCTAAGGAAAAACGTATATTTTAGTACATTGTTGTCATGTATATGTACCCTAAGTTTACTTCTGTAGAAGGACAATAAGAAGAAACTGGGATAAGGTTGCTAAATTTTTTTAGTTTTTTCATTCTCTCGCTCATTCATAATGTAAAAAAATTTATAAACCTGTTATTTCATATTTCTTCTGTCACAAAAAGTGCTACATTTGTGAAACCCCAGTATCTCTAAGCGTAACAAATTTGCACTGCATCTTCAAAAATGCTTAACTGCATAACATTCAATTAAGTGGATCCAGATGCTTTGCAGACCAGATACCACATACTTTACTTCTTGTGACAAACAATGTTTCTGGGAAAGATACTTTTCTGCCCATGATTCATCCCTCAAACTGTTCACGTCACAGCGTAAACTTCAATGAAATGTGCGTGTTACTCATTTAGGTTAACAAAGAGCCCAGGACAGACGTTCATCCAACATTTGCTGCCAGGCATGTTAAATGATAAGCCTACATTTACATGGATGTGATAGTGTTTCTGTGAAAAGCTCTCTTTGGGCCAGTGTGGTTGTATGTAAGTTTAAGCTCTTGGCATGATAGATTCTGGTTGCTGGAATTCTCATCTGGTCCAGTTCTCGCCTTTGGCGGTCATCCAAAGAATTGAGCTCAAGGGTTTGGATTAGACCCCGGATGGAGTTTAATCAGATCTGATCACGATAAAATCCATGATAATAATATTATAGAGCTTGTCTATGCAAAGTGCTGAAATACAATATAGGAGTGTTTTGTTGATCTATTTGGGTGACGGATCATTTTCCAACCCCAGATAATTCACCCGTCCTGGGGCTCAACAAATTATCCGGACTTAGACAGCTACATTTGCTAGAGATAACCAAGTACAATACCCTTTCTGTCTGACTATCTGTTGGTCATACTGTATTTCACTCCGTCTCTCATTCTCATGTTTTCTACTTGAACAGCTGTGCAAGTAACTTAAGATGGCTTTAAGAAGATAAGAAAGACAGGGGCTGATTATTTACTAGCTATTTTTTAGCAATTGATTTATTTAGCTATTTATTTACTTAATTTTTTAATCTCAAACTTTGATATCATTTTCTAACATTTATATGCTGCAAATTAAAGTTATTTTGAAGTACAACTTACCCCTTATTAATTTAAAAGTACACCATATAACTTTTGGCCTGCTAGCAGTTTCACAAGTTCGCCTGTCCATTCAGCCTTAAAGGTTAATAGTAAACTAACTTGGCTTGCTGTCCTTGGAGGAGGCTCGAACCGGAGACTTGGCTCAAGCTCCGAGTTAAAAACCCCAACAGTACTGCACATATGAGGAAAGAGCGAATTAGAGGAGGATATACGAGGAAGAGGAGTTCGTAATGATGATTGATGGGACTTAATGTTTAGGCTCCTCCTGAACCAACATTTAGAACTTTACAAAAATAAACTGCATGCATTTTTGCGTAAGACATTTTTTTGGGTTGTGCTTTTGCTCTGCGTGCCATGACTATTTGGATAAATGTGACCCTTTACAATAGATAATGCTTTACAATGAACTCTGTTAAACTGAGTTTCCACCGCAGGAACTTTCCCCAGGAACTAGGAACTTTGGGGTGGTACTCGGTGTGTTTCGATCGCAGGAACCAAATTAAGTTCCGGGTAAATATTTCCCCCTCCGAAAGTCCCTGCTCGTGAGGTAGTACTTTTTCAAAGTTCAGGAACTTTCGGGGGTGGGACTTGGACGCTGAACATGCTGATTGGTTGAGCTCACGCAGCATTTTAGTCTTTTGCGAGGTTCGTTCTGCGTTCAGTTAATATCCGTCTTGCTCTTTCTGTCCGATGGTGCGCGTTCGTCTCAGCAATCTCACGGTCAATCTCCGTAATAGCTGATAATAACATACGTTGTCTTATTTAAAATCTAGCTTTACAGAATACGCTTTATATCAGTGCTTGTTTCTCTTTTCCACCGTATTGTTAATTACCTCTTTAGTAAACCAATATAACCAGCAAAAGCAGCACAGCTTGAATCTCCTCCATACTTGTTATTGTTGCAGACAGTATCTCACAAAAATTATTAGGCTACTGTCCGTCTGTGACTGGGAGGAACAGTCGCGCACAGTCCCACGTCTCCGGACTAATTTGCCTAATCTTCACGGTACTTTAGGCCGCAGTGGAAACGCAGACAGTAGCAGGTCTGGGGGGGAAAAAGTTCCTGGTACAAATTGTTCCGGGTAATTTAAGTGGAAACGGGGCTTTAGAGAGCTAAATATGGCAATGTATCTGTTCAATAAAATACCTTACATGTTAAGTAACAAAAACGGCATCTCCACGCCGCCTTTACAAAATTTGAAATCCCTCGGTTCTCACCATCCCTGAAAAGCCAAAGCAATGTTGATTCTCAATTTATTTCGAGCTCTGTGACTGTCATTGTCACGGTGGTGTGCGTACAGGAACAGGCAAAAAAAAAAAACCCTCAGGAGATGCAATCCAATACGTGTTTTAATAGTAACAAACTCAATGCATGCAAACAGCACAACATAGTATAACGGTGACCAGACAAAGACTAAGTGAACAAGAGGAACTTAAATAACAATCAGAAACTAGATAATTAGCTAGACACAGCTGGGACAAAATTAACTAATGAGGGTAACTATGGAAACAGACAAGTTGCGGGAACACTAAGACAAAGGAACATGTGACAAATCAAAACACACAGAGAAGACCTAAAAAACAGACAGACATGTGACAGTCATGTTCTCTTTTTGCCAGCAGACTCTCCTTTGTTCTGTTTTTTCTTAAAAAAGTTGATTCCCCTGATGTTTGAGATGTAGCATGCTCCATGTCAACCTTTCTCGCTTACTGTGACAATTAACCCATTTTCTCTACTATGGGGGCGGATATGCCTATTCCGCGCTCAGGTGCACACATAAAGCTTGGTGCAATAGTAATGATTATGAATGTGTCAGAAAAAATAGCAAGGAGACATTTTTAATTGTTTAGTGTTTTCTGAGTCAATGTTGGCAGCAAAGATGAAGTTGACTAAGCTGACTCGTCATCTCCACAATATAGTAGACGTGCCTCTAGAGAGAAATGTAACTTTCATACGGATTACAAAATCAGAGAGTATTTGTTTTTGATTTGAATTGGTTCATTTAAAAGTAGACATTTCTATATTTCTTATGTCTGTGAGGCAAATAGCCTATACACTGAGGTGCGCTCCAGTTCAGGGAGACCGAGAAGGCAGAAAGCACATCCTGTCTGTTTTCGTTATTTTACATAAAGCTTTTTACAAAATGTTTTGTTGTTATTGTGAGTGCACACAAATAAAAGTAACCCTTTTACAGTTTGGAATGATGTATTATCGGTATGACCAAAAATAACAAGAGTATTTTAAGTTGAAAAAAATGCAAGTGATTGCGCCGGCGCCTCTATACAGTAAAACGCTATACTTTAGCTGCCTTCCACACTCGATCCACCAACACTTGGATATGCGTCTAATAACAGCACACATTTATTAATGTTAGAGCGCAGTGGAACAAAAAACAAAAAAAGTTACATAGTGTACCTTTAGATTACATGACAAAGGTTGGGGTGAAATTGCACTTATTTTTGCTGTTAATGAGAGAAATTATTTTTTTATATTATTTTAAATTCAATAATTATATTAACATTTTTTTTATACCAACCCCCATTAACCTCTTCCCTCGACTAAATTTTAAATATTTTATTTCAAAAAGGTAAAGTTGTACCATCATCAGTTCATTATTTGTCACATTCTCCCAGGTGACCATCTGTAGTGCAAAGCCTGCCTTCAGCAGCACTTGGATGTGAAGGGATAATCCTGGTTTACGGATTAAACAAGGCAAGCTAACTTGAGTAGTGAAGTATTCTCTCAGTCTAAAGCTTTAGGTAGTTAGTGAGAGGACAACAAAATACTAGACGTGTTTTCTCCGATTCTTGTGACTAACCATTGATATTTTTATTTATGGAGAACTCAGATTTGCTCTTGCTGACATTTTCCAACTCTGGCATGATTAGTGACTTTTGGAGACTTAATATTTGTAGAGGTTTCTCCGGACGCCTGTCTGAAAAGGATGGGAACCTGTGGTTGAACGTCCCAAACTGGACATAAGTTGAGATTCTTTTGTCAAGCACAGGATGATTGCATACGTAGACTGTCTCTCCACCGAACCAGCTGGGAAATGCTGGAATAGAACCTACTATGAGGACGAAGATGAACTTCTTCCTCTATATACTCGCAAACTGAACCTCCAGCCCAAGACGGAGGGCAGCCTTCGCCGCAGACTTCTTACCTCTAAAATTCACCAGCAGCAGGACGCCCTATGGGCACCCAAACCCTGGGCAGGACCACCAGCTCGAAAGAGCGCCCCACTGCAGGGCAAGCCCAACTACACCTTCAGCCCGCCGTGCAACGACAGGAAAGGTAGCACTTAAAATCTAGTTTGCTCTTGTTCATCAGAGGAGCATTTGTTTTGTAGCTTAAGTGCAAAAGCTGGTGCTCAATGAATAATTATCTCACTTTATAATTTCTGTTGGCATAACAAAGAATGGTCGGTAGTATTAACAGGTGTTAAAACTTGAGAGCTAGACCCTTGAAACTATGATGGGTTTTGACAGGTTTTTGGTGGTGAATTGAAGTGCAGTGATTAAAGTATAGTTTAATGTGTTGGCCAGTTTGAAGTCTGGTACGAGACAGGCCATGACAAGACTAGGGCTGAGATACACAATAGCAGCAAGTGTTACTGAACTAAAGAGAGATTTCTAGATAATCTGCTCCATGAAGAGAATACAGGAATGTTCAAAGAGAAGTTCTTCAATTTAAGTTATCTTTTAGTCTTGAGTTTAAAGGGATATTTCACTCTAAACTCCAAACATTGTCAACATGTACTCACCCTCATGTCATTACAAACATGTATGACTTCTTTCTTCAGGGGAATATAAAAGGAAAGATGTTATATAACACTTGTTTTCCATATGACTGCAACATTAAAGCTTTTAATAAAGCAAAAGCACCAGAAAAGTCAAAACAATCTGACTATGATTCTTTCATGAATCAGACAGGCGCTATTTTAGTATTATTTATGATTATTTTAAATTAACTTTTCTTTTTATATTTTCAATATAAGTTTCAATATGTATTCAGTTTAAGTCACTTTGATGTGCTTTTGTGCATTTTATTAGTCGTTGTTGTTTAGTTCATTTATTAGCTGCTAATAATTTTCATTTACGTTTTTTAACTTTTCATTTTTGTTTTTCATCTACTATTTATATTTTAATTCAGCTTTATTTCCGTAAACAAAAATAACAATAACAACGTTGAATCACGTGAACTCTCAGAGTTAAGTTTTTCAGTGATTAGCAAGGTCTGTTTTTCACACAAAGCTTTCGTTTAATACTTTTAATAACTTTTATTTCACTTTTATAATGTGTCCTTTTGAAGATTGAAAGCTTGTAATTGCATTGAAAAGATATTTTGAAATTTCGACAGATTTGACAGATGAACAATTGCCTTAAAATGTGTGATTCTTTGATACGTTTGCAATCTGCATTTACACAGAAATACCTCTTACTGTAATTACAGACTAAATACAAACTGTACTTCTACAGTTTTATCAGTGGGCCAGTTTGCTCAGATTAAACCCAGTTACTTATAAGACTTATCCAGAACTAAATATATGTACATATTGCATGTAATATTAATCCTTTTTCCTCATTTAGAGTTGTAGCACAGGCGTGTTTAGAGCAGAGTTTTGGGTTGGGCTTACATTGAGAGAAGAGTGTGTAATGTTGACTAAGCCTCAAGTTCTTGGCAGACAACATTGCTGATTTTTTAGGACTGTGTTAAAATCTCATGCCATCCACCAGGCAAGCTGCTCCTTACATCAGATGTGCAGACAGATGTCTCTTAAAAAACATATGTGACCTACAGTCCACTCCAGTCAAAATTCAGTTCTTGATGCTCTTTGAATAATTCTCAAACCATGCTGGAGAGCATCATCAGGTTTTACACAAACTTGTGGAGCTCACACAGTTCAGGCGCTACTGTTATTAAAGCAAAAATATGAGTAATATAGTTATTATCAAACCAAATGTTCTTGTTGAGGCATCTATTTGTTTTAAAATGCTTTGTTGGATTCAGCTTCTCTTCAGACACACACTTATTTAGCGAGGTGGCCTACAGTCCATACGGTGTGGTAAACACTTCTAATGCGGTCTAATTAATGTAATTACTTTCAAATAGGCTTTGTGCTACACACAGCTGCTCAGGATAGCACGTACATGGCTCGCACACAGACACTCTTTCTCCATGAATGTAACTACAACAGTACACTGACCTAGTGTTATAATGTTTTTGTCATCATCAAGTTCCCAAAACACCCTCCCTTCCCTCCTCTCCAATGTCAGTCCATTAAAGGCTGAGATACTATGTAGAGCCACAAGATGGCACCATTCTTTTACATTGCAGATTCTTCTACAATTCAGTTTCATTATTTATTTTCAATTTTAATGTAAATAATTTTTTCTTGAAGTAATCAGAAAGGATTGGGACCTCAGTTTTCAAAAATGAAAATGATTTCTTTTTTCTGTGGAACACAAATCGAGAATTGCTGTCTTCTATACAATGAAAGTCAATGGAAACTATTTTCGTCAAGCTAAAAAATGTAACTAAATAATTAATTTACACTATCATCCAAAAATATGTTTTTTTCTTTTCAGAAGAAATTTACGCCAATCTTCAGTGTCCGTCTAATATGAAATAATTCTAATATGCTGATCAAGAAACAATTCTTGAAAATATAAATGTTGAAAACAGCTTAATTTTTTTTTGTGGAAACTGTAATATATATTTTTATGGATTCTTTGATGAATAGAGAGTTCAAAAGAACAGCATTTAATTAAAACTACAATTCCAAGTCTTTATTGCCCCTTGTGATAAATTAAATCACAGACACCAAACTTCAGTGTGTGTGTGTGTGTGTGTGTGTGTGTGTGTGTACCCGGGGAATATTATAAACTTAATGTCACCACAAGGATAGTAATACCAGTTAATGTTGACATTTTTTAGTCCCCATGAGGAAAACAGCTTATAAAATCATACTAAATTAAGTGTTTTGAAAATGTAAAAATGCAGAAAGTTTTATGTGATGGCTAGTTTTAGGGGTAGGGTTAGTGTAGGGGGATAGAATATACAGTTTGTACAGTATAAAAATAATTACGTCTATGGAAAGTCCCCATAAAACATGGAACATTCATCATATAGATATAAATGTGACCAGTCACTCTGGTTGGCTGTAGCTTACAGCAGTCTCTGATTGGCTGCTCCACCGTTGCTATAGACCATGAGTAGTTGAGCCATATAGCTTGTTTGAAGTCTAATTAAGAAGTGTGTCACTGAGGAATTTAACAGCAATGTAATGTTTCTATAAAATGACTTCAAATGCAAAACATCTAAGATCAAAATGTGGATCAGTCTGGGATGTTTGGGAATAAGTCCAAACACAGTTGTCGCTCATGTCTGCAAATTTTTATTTGACTTGCTAATATGGCTTATAAAAATGGCCACAACAAAACTCTGATGGACAGATTTAAATAAATTCAGCTTTTCATAAAACGAATAAAATTACCATGAATCAGTATTTAGTTCTCAATGAGATGAATATAGCAGATAATGGTTTCTTTATATCAGGTAAAAATACCATCCCAAATCCCAATATGGGCTGACGTGCTATAGGGGATCATATTTCTCATTGTGCTGGAGCTGGCCCAGTTTTCTGACACAGATATTGGCACACTTTGTAGCCGGGCAGACATGTTACAGATCAATATGCCACATATGTCTGAGCAGACAGAGTGGGCAGAGTGGCTAGCTGCTGTATTATTTATCAACCCAGTGTCTGGGTGGGACTGATATTTTAATGCTCCTCACTTAGAAATCTGAATGTCTGTTCTTCTTAGCTTTTCTCTAGAAATACTGTATCGTTCAACACAATACTTGGGTGATCCATAGAAAAAAAAAGATAATTGTCTGTCTAAATACATTTATATTCAGTAATATGTTTATAATATACATCTGTAAATATTATAAGCTGTGGTTAAATTTTGCTCAACATGCTTTAAATTAAATCACTCAAAATACAGTATAAAGATTAATATTACTTAACATTACCCTTTTGCCTCTATACTTAACTTAACATATATTTACTTAACATTACATGCATTTCCTCTATACGCTGATTGGGGGTTCTTATGACATAATAAATCACATAGTAACATCTTAAAAAACACCCAGAATGCCCTTGCAACCACATGGGAACAGCCATGGAATGAATCATGGGTTTTTATGGAATTTTTCACAGGTAAGCACCACTCACATTTTCCTCAGACAATGTAAAAATCAAGTTAAAAATCAAATCTGATCAGATGCAGTATGAAGTGCATCCTTAAAAAGGCAACTTAATGTTTTTGTATTGTGAAAGAATGATTGGTCCGTCTTGAATACAGGTGATGGTGGTTTGTGAACATGCTGTGTGTGTGTGTGTGTGTACTAAGGATCTTATTGGAGCTGGTTTGCTTTGTGCTGACCCAGGAGTTCCTTTACGTTCTTAGCCAGTGTCCTGATCTAGAGGTGAACCTGTGGCTCTGCAGGGAGGTGACGCTGACCTTCCAGCTATTAAATGATCACAGAAGCCATCTTTGCTTAGTTCAGTAGATGACACATGACATTGTCTTTGATCAGAACAGGACATTTTTGAAGCTTGACCTGCAAGTCAGTTCGTGTCTTGCTTTCCATGGAAACATGGAAAGAAGCATTTACACATCAAGTGCCCTTGTAAAATCAGCAGCTCCTCTTCACATGCCCCACTCAGGCATTTTGTGTGTGGGTCCTGTTGATTTAGAATCGAGACAGGATGTAGTGCCCTTGCAAGCCCTTGATGGATTTTATCACCAAATTCACACACAGCTACCCAAGCAACCGTAACCAGGTCATGCAAGAGTCAGCCTCATGGGCTTTTAATGTGTGTAATAACCAGAGAAAGAGTTCCAGTCTACAGACTCAGATTCTCTTGCATATCTGTTTATTTTGTGTCCATGTAACGTCTGTTTTTCCATACAATCTTTTTAATGTTTTGATTGTATTGCCATGTGTACTTTGTAATGATCATGAATGTTAGTCGATAATATTGTGTATTTAGATGATAAATAGCCACTCACCCATAAATAAAGCAGAGGCTGTGTTACACTGCCTCAAGTAGCTTATTGCTTTCATAAAATGGTGGCAAGAGCTATATAAATGAACTGTATTAAGGGTGATAATCACTATAATCAATTCTTCCACCAAGTAAAGTAGTCCATTAGCCTAGCTGCATGGTGTTTATGAAATAATGTAACAATGTTTGGCCATGCAAAAATATCAGCTATTTTGAAGTTTAAAGGCAAAACTGTAAACTAAATGTAACAACCTTTTTAAGGAGAAAAGCACTTAAACAGTCAAATAAACTCCATTAGCACAATAATAGGTGCTTGCCAGGGCTGTTTCTATGTAGTTGCTAAGGTGTCCTCAGTGGTTTTCAGATCGTTGCTACACAGTTACTAGGGTGCACTGGGTGATTGAAAGGGCATTGTGACAGTTGCTAGGGTGTTCAGCTAAGTGGTTTCTTACTGGCTCGAGTACACAACACTTCATACACTACAAGTTTGTATGCTATTTTTGTCCCTACACTTTTCTTACTTAGTTGTTTTGTTTAGTTTTCCTTTACAAATATCTAAACATTCTTAAATCAAGATTACCTGAGAAGCAAACTGGCTTAAGATATGAAGATATCAAGAGATATATGTCTTGTTTTCTGAAAATCTATAAATAAGTGTATGCTTAAAACTATGGGCATCGGAAGCAGTCCTCCCCCAGAAAAAATGTACTGGAATAGATGCCATTTACATTGTGCAATAGCCCACCTTGTTTGCTTAAAAAAATTACGGAAGACACCAAATTAACTACAGCATCAATAGTGTAGGGGTAAGGCAAATGGTAGAAAGTTTTTATGCAACTCGACCCGAGGTTCCAATCCGCGTTTTGCTGAACTCATGCCATCTCATTCCCTTTACCCATCCCATATCAGAACGGAAAGGAATTTATTTTCAATAAAAATGAAGAAAATATTCGAAAAGTGGAAATAAAACGTCAAACTTGTGTTTAATAATAAAGTGTTTATCCATTGGGGTAGACATGCTGACGTGTTGAATTAGAGGGGGTAAAAGTGAGTGGCTCCAATATCACTGGTCTTAAAGGTGTCATAAACTGGCTTTTTTTTATTTTTTTATTATGCGCGTGCCCTTGAAGTCAAGAAAGTGATTTCACTATTTAAGATAGCCCGCCGGCAGGCCTGTCTTACGTTTTGGTACTTTGCGAGCCCTGGCCCATACATGTCCGAGTCTGATCCCGATTCGCAATGAACCAACAACACCACAAATAAAGGATTCTTCAGCCTTTGACAGCGTGCTAATGTTCAGTTAGACACGTACACATAATCAATAGATATCAAACGATCTGTAACAATGCAATACTATCACATATAAAAAACATTTTTACTCATATAAGTGGTTAATCTCATCCTGTCTGCAAATCCAGTCTCTTGTGGTCTTGTCTCAAATGACTCTCTTTACTCAAGGGTTAAATTAAGGAAAGTTCATCCATGCGTTCATAATATTGGAATCCGAATGAGGCTTATGCAGTATGTTTAGAAATTCGATGCGGTTTAGCTCAATGTAGGCCTGTGTCATGTTAGTGGCACAAGTCAGTGGGCGGGGCTACAGTATCAGGCGTTATTCTTCTTCTGTTGAGGTGGTGGGCGGGGCTACAGTCTCAGGCGTTGTTCTTCTTCTGGGTGAGGCGGTGCTTCACTACACTCAGACGTCATAGCCGGGCACATTCTGAGATCGATCGTTTGCTGGGCCTGGTGTCTATAAAAGCTTTTCTTTGACTAACAAGGAAGTTTTCAGCTCTGAAACTTACAGGATATACATTACCAAGACCTTTTATATATCAAAAGCTCAAGGGAAAGTTGATTTCTCAATCTCAACCCTTTAAAAAGTGTGTGGGTCTTGTCCAAGCGGCAATCTCCCGCAGTTTCTCTTAAACCAATACGGAAGTGACTTAAACTGCAATTCATTGACTGGCCGCTAGGGACAGGCTCCAGAAGGGAGCAGAATCTCATTGAGCTCCATGTTAAAATGCCCAACTTTACAGCAGAAAAAAACATATTTACAGCCTAGTACAAATTGGGGTTTTGGTCTATATAGCTAATTTTGCCCTTCATGACAACTGTGATAACTCATTAGTTTACATTATATAAAGCCTTAAAGTTCTGCCTAATTAAGGGCGTGGCCACTTTAAGTGACAGGTGGATTGTCGTTTGTCTGCTGTCTGTTAGTCATCGCGTCACCTCAGCACCAGCCATGTCCCGCCTCTTTACCCATTTTCTATTATCCGGGAGTGACGTGCAATGACGCGCTGCCAAGATGGCAACGGCCAGCTCATCCCTACTTTACGCTTCAAAACGGCTCTTCAGAATCCTATGGGTGACGACGTCACGGACACTGCGTCCATATTTTTTTACAGTCTATGGTCTTGTCCCACCTACATACAATGGTTCCATTGCCCATGCTAAACATTTTTTTTTTTAAATGCTATGGGGTCAGAAAACAAACTTAATTCAAAGGGTGTCAAAGCAAGGTTACTTTTCTGTCCCCACTCCCCATTGGCAGATTTGGTTTTTATCTTGCTCTAAGCCTAAACTCACTTAATCTAATCATCTAATAATTTTTTTCTATTATGACCATCCGTACCTCGTAACATGACACTAGATGACATCATGCAGTGATGGCTGATTCATAAAACATGTTAATACCAGTTTCATGAAGCATCAGCATTTTTTATGTGACATTTTTTTGTGATCAATGCTCACATACTCGCTTTATACTGGTAATTCTGTTCAATTGTCCTTCATGCTTGTTTTTACCAGCGATATGTGGGCAGAGGCTGTTAACCTGGTGACTGTAGACACTGGACTGAGTGGGTCCATTGTGTGGACGGTAGCATGCAGGACAAATGATAAGGGCTGTTGTGCAGGTGTGGGCAGCCCTCACGTGACTCGCTCAGTCACTGAAGTACCTCTCTTTCCTCTACTGTTGCTAGGGGGCTCATTTCTGAATTCGCTCTAATCAGCCATGTTTTTGCTCACTATGAAGGGAATGTAGTCAGTGTGATGGCTGCTCTGATTAAAGGTCATAGAACTGACTAACCTTTTCAACTACTATTATCTCTCTTATGAATACATGAATATGAGAGTGATTGCGGTGAATATTTATTTGCATTTGTTAAGGCTGTTTAATCCGGGAATAAACATCAAGATGGAAGATTCTGATTCAAGGTTTAATACTTATTGCTAATAATGAGCATCTTGCACTGCTGATCTGCAAAAGCATCATGCGGCTAATTGATTTTAAACAGGGATGCACCAATATGTACATTTTTGTCAAAGTGATAACAGATAATTACATATATTTTGAAGCATTTACCAGCTATATTGGACATAAATACAACTTTCACAGTGTTACAGGTACATAACGCCCTTGCACATTTCAACTAGATTTTGTGCCTTTTTACGTACAGCGCAAAACCTGTCTACAAACCCACTCCTCTTTAAAGTTCAAGCGCTTTAGTCCTTTTCCTTCCTGTCTTTTGTAGTATACTACGTTTTTCCGTCTGTCTGGCATTTTCACACAGCGACACACAATAGCTGAGATGTCTTTGCGGGAGCCCACACACTGCTGGAGTTTTGTTCAGATGTCTCATTATGGCCCTATTCATTTCTATTGTATCGGCACAAATGCAACGTTAAAATCCCAACTGGACTGTATCGGTACAGATCATTAAGAGTTGTTTTCTGTATGCAATATGCAATTTGCCATATGTTCTTTGGGTATGTGGTGAGTGAGAAAAAATATTGTATTATAGGGATATATTAGTTTAGCTGTTGTTGATCCCTTCAGGCTAGTGTTTAATGGGCATTTCTTTTGGCCCTCCAGCTGCTTCACATGGTGAGGTTTGTCTTCATTAGTTAATGTCTTGTCTGGGACATGGTAAGGAGAAGTGCTATAGTTTATGTGTGTGTATGAGTTTGTGTGTTTCAGGACTGGCAGTGCTGGAAACCACTAAACAC
Source organism: Gobio gobio (assembly GCF_949357685.1). Lineage (NCBI taxonomy): Eukaryota > Metazoa > Chordata > Actinopteri > Cypriniformes > Gobionidae > Gobio > Gobio gobio. Next base: position 16,974,436 of record NC_137106.1, read on the forward strand.
AATAGGATCAGACAGGCAGAAAGTGTTTAGCATTTTAGGGGGCTGTTCCCCAATCTCATTATGAGTGTGCCCTTTAGCTGAGCCAGGGTGAGCCAATGGAATACTCAAAATTTACCATGAAAATGAAAAGCAAAAAGCTCTTGAATCAGTATTTACAATGAGTGTAGAGTACCGAGAATTACAAAAAATATATATCTTAAATATCAGAACCAAATGATGGTTCAGTTAACGCTTCTCTCAGGCACATTCTTCTTAATGCAGATGGAAAACCGTATTAAAATACTCTGACACTAGTACTGTATCTACATTGTGTTACATTTTGCATTATCAGAATAGTTTGATTCCTGAATCAATAAATCTTAACTGATGGCCAGTTCTTTTTTGTGAATCAAACATGTAATATTGTATTTAAGACTTAATTGTAGTTTAGTTGCTCATATGACAACATGTAGTTAAAGATTCCCGTTTGTTTTTTTATTATTATTTTGTACTGTTTAATATGCAGTTAAGATCAATTATTGGATTACCTATATGCTGTCCCTACTGTGAAAAATTGTCTGTATAAATCGGAATGAAATGAAAATTCATTTCTAAATGCAAGATATAGATCTTAATTGACAATTAGTGTGCTTCTTTTTTTTTAACTTAATTTTTAATTAAAATGTCATGATCTTCCAGAGAAACGACAGACTTCTCTGTGATGTATAGTATACCGATTTTTCCAATCACTTAGCGCACTTAAATCCACCCCTTTCTTACAATCCACTGCGAGCTCGCATTCAGTTGTTCTGCACCCATTCAATCAAGTACCGATGGACAGGACCAAGTCCAGCCCAGCATTTTTTCTCCCAGATAATCTGTTTAAAGGTGCAGTGTGTGATTTTAGCGGCATCTAGTGGTGAGGTTTTGAATTTTCAGCTTTCAGCAGGATACCACAGCACACCTTCAGGGGTCTAGTGGAGTCCAGGCCTCGAAGGGTCAGGGCTGTTTTGGCAGTAAAAGGGGGACCAACACAATATTAATAATAGGTCAAAATGTTATGCCTGATCGGTGTATGTCATAATACAGAAAAAATCACTACTTCTGTTTCATTGCAAATATAAACACACCATTTGCAAGAATTGTTTTAACTTTATTAAAATCATCTCAATAGTTGATAATGGAATTGCATTTTTATTTTTTATAAATATTTCTTTTTCAAAAGTATTTTAAGAACCATTCACGGAAATGTTACAGAACTAGCAATTGTTGAGAGAAAAATGTTATTACAATGCTGCAGATGAAAAAAAAAAAATTGCTGCTATTTTAAAATACATTTTGCACAATATTTACTCGACAATTCCCCTGAAATTAAAAATGGTTTATTATCTATTGACAAGACTTTAGACTTGAATGTCACATTAGACGAAACTATCAAAACTGTTTATTAGCTTAGTGGGCAATTGAAATGTTTACCACTGCTGTAAAATCCTTCTTATAAACTGTTACAGCATGCTTCAGATTGTTATACTCAATTCTTATCCATAAAGTGCATAAAAAACAGGGACAGACATTTGCTGTGCTACTGAGTGGTCGTCACGCTCTATATGATGGTCAGCAAGTTGGATCAGTATCAATGCATCATGGCCATCTGTGTCTCATCTTAGTGTGCTATGGTGAACAGAGGGCTCTAATTTACAGCATCACTGATTGGCACACCAGGATTGGTAAATATGAGCTTAAAATATCCTTTGCTCAAAAAACCAAAACTTGAAGGTGGTCTGAATACTACTTCTCTGTCCCAATGGTTGATGACAATTTCATAGACCATAGGCGCCGATTCCGTGGGGGCTCGGGGGCTCAAGAACCCACGGAAATCGTTGAGCACCCATGGAAAAAAAACAGAGATATTCTCTGTTAATGTTAACCAATCAAAACATCTATTGAATTTCAGGAACCTCTCTGATTGGTGGACCTCGCTGGTCGTAATATCTGCCTTATATGAGTGCGGGCCTTTTTAAAGCAGTGGTGGGCGTGGTTATCAAACCGTTATCTTAAGGTCAATTAGTCTTTCATAAACTGTTCACTTGTAAATAATATTGTAAGTGAACACGCTTAGTGTGCCTAATATGTTTCTTATAGCCCATAGAAGCTGTAAATATGAATCTATAGCTGCGTTTTAGTAACTTAAGATCTGGAGCAATGAGAATTATTAGTTGGATTTAAAAAATTTGAGAAAGGTTAGCATGTTTTAAGTTATTTGCTCGTGTAGAGCTACAATTAAAAATGAAAAGAGTGGGCACCTACAGGCAAAAACAAAAATCGGCACTTATGTCATAGACATACAGTGATATCGAAAACTCATAGCTGTGAGCCATGTGAACTGAATTTAAATGTAGTTCTGACCAACCTCACGTGTGAAAATGCTGAGTGGTCAGTCACAGTTTATTAGAAAGAAGAAAAAAAAGGATAGGGCGAGGGAGAAAGAAATTACACTTGCTTCGACACTAATGAAATACTGCAGCAGTGAGCCACTAAATAGGAGCTGGGTGGGTGACCACCACCTTAATCTCTGCTGAATACTCTAGGATCCTTTTCAAACTCGTCCTGGGCCCCCCAGCTCAAAAAAGGACAGAGCAAAAGGAGGAGAGGCAGGGGCTGCAGTGGTGTAAAGAAACACAATAGGCTGATTGTCAGTGATCCATAGAGTATGGCACGGATCCAAGTTGGTTATACCTCCACAGCAAGGCAAGGTGAGAGAGCCTTAAACCTATGCAATGCGACAGAGAGACATGCACTATAGCTAGAGACACAAGGAGGGGAGGAGAGACGCACTATTGATAGGCTGACGAAGAGAGAGAGAGAGAGAGAGAGAGAGAGAGAGAGAGAGAGAGAGAGAATGACTCAAACAGCAACTGAAAATCCTCTGGGGTGGGCAAATGTGAGAGAGTGAAAGAAAGAGAGAGAGAGATAGAAGAGGAGGGGGAGTGTTGCATGCTGTGCCAGTCAGCGTAAAATGAGTAAAGAGAGAGTGTCGTATGGGTAGTGCCGTTTTCCCCCCTTTCTCTTCTTCTTCTAACTCACTCGCTTCAATGGTGGACTAATACATCCTTATGCAGGCATCTCTCAGGGGATCGATCACCCGTCACAATGGTGTTCATCGGGACTACTCTTAAATCTGTCATTAAGTACTTCAAAAAGAAGGGTAAGCTCCTCAAATCATGTACTGTGCTGTTTTGGGTTTCTCTTATCACTCGTGCAGCTCAAGGTCAAGTAGACTCAAGTAGTTTTGGGCTGTGGGGTTATTCATCAGTGCTGCTGTGGTTGCATGCATCTGATTCAGAGCGCTGTGCTACATTTGTTTGCGAGTTTCTTTTTATAGTGGGGCATCTGTCTCTTTATAGTGACCTTGTTCTGCAACTTTGAATGATTTTTAGTGGTGATCTAAAGCTCTGTTGCCCTTTTGTTCATATATACACACATATATATATATATATATATATATATATATATATATATATATATATATATATATATATATATATATATATATATATATATATATATATATATATATATATATATATATATATATATATATATATATATATATATATATTCTACCTTTAGTGTTCACCAAATGATGCAGATGATTATAATTACATTTAGAGATATATTTCAATTAAATTGTATATGATTATATCCATACTAAAATCATATATGGACTATGAATTTTATGAATGATTCATGAATTATGGTTCTTGGTTATGAACTTGAACAATGACACGTTTCTTTTAGAGCTGCTTTATAGCAGAATTGAATTCTGTTTGCATCATTGAATCATTTTCCTGTTATCACTGTAAAGCTGTTTTGAAACTATTTATATTGTATTAAGCGCCATATAAATAAAGGTGACTTGACTTAAATTATTATTATGAATTATATTATAGAATATATTATATTGCTATAAAAACTGTACAATTGATTTTAGGTAACACTAATATTGTACTTATTTACACATTTGAATTAGCCTTATTTTCCAATAGAGACGACTTTTTTGGTGGACTAGTGAAATCTACCTCCATGTATTTTGAGCTCATGACCTAATACTCCCGCATGACCTCTTGCACTTGAGCAAAACTATGATTGTGAATAATCTATAAATCACTGGCATACTTTTTGTATGGAAAGGAATGCATTGATAAGGCTGACCTGTTTAATCTTACCCGGTGGAACTTGGCATAATTGATCGTTTAATCTGGGTTGTCAAGGCACCAGCCAGAGACAAGCATGTCTCCAGTGTCTTTAGACGCAGTGGTGCAGAAGTGTTTGATTGGCCCGGCCCCTCGTACAGATTTTCATGTGTTCTCTCAGAAGGAGCCTAAGAATCCGCACATGACTGCAGCTCCCAAATCTATCTCATGTGCCCAGCGGCTGGTTTTATTTTGTCTCAATTGTATCTCCTGCTGACATCTGAGTTGATTAGAGTTAAAACTAATTTTACATTTCTGGCTAATAAGATAAGCCAATAATTATTTTATTGTTATGGCCAATATTAAAATTCTGAACTATTTTGTGTAAAAAATATAAATAAAGGTAAAATACACCAAATATAAAAAAGTGAACTACAAGTGAGTGTATCATTATATTTGAAAGTATGAAGGTGGATTTTCATTTTGAAATTTACAAAATTATTATTAATAAAAAATGTATATTAATACAATTCATACAAATTTACACTGAACAAAATTATAAATGCAAAACTTTTGTTTTTGCCCCCGTCATGAGCTGAACTCAAAGATCTAAGACGTTTTCTATGTACACAAAAGGCCTATTTCCCTCAAATATTGTTCACAAATCTGTCTAAATCTGTGTTAGTGAGCACTTCTCCTTTGCCGAGATAAGATTCAAGATTCAAGATTCAAGAGTTTTATTTGTCACATACACAGTTATATACACAATATACAACTGGCAGTGAAATGTAAACAGGTCCGCTCCATGGACAGTGCAAATAACAGTTACAAGAAATTAAATAGAAATAGAATAAAGTTAGAATAAAAAGTATTAACATAAGTAGAATTATAAATAAATCAAGTAAAAGATAAAAATAGGAAATAAGATAAAAAAAAAAATATTAAAAAAAAAAAATATATAAAAAATATGTGGATGATAAGTGAGATAAACTGTAGACTTAAAAATAAGTGGTTAACATAAAATATATAATATGTATATATAAAGAAGTATAATGTGCAAGGTTTATTACAGGTTGTTACGCAGTAACAATAGGGACGTAAAGTAAAGTGCAGTGCAATTGCAGTATGTGGATGTTAATGTTGAAAGACCGTATGTTTATGCGTGTGCGGGGGTGAAGTGAGTCACGTGACTGAGTTCAGGAGTCTGATGGCCTGGGGGAAGAAACTCCTCCTGAGTCTTTCAGTCTTTGCCATCAGGCTACGGAAGCGCTTACCAGATGGCAGCAGGGTGAAGTGAGAGTTTGCAGGGTGATTAATGTCTCTGATGATTTTAGTAGCTCTACCTCTGCAGCGTTTGGTGAAGATGTCCTGCAGAGACGGGAGAGCTGAGCCTGAGATGCGCTCGGATAAGCGCACCACTCTTTGCAGGGCTTTGCAGTCGTGACTGGTGCTGTTCCCGTACCACGCTGTGATGCACTGAGTCAGGACACTTTCTATCGCCCCTCGATAGAAAGTTTTCAGGATGGCTGGTGAAACCCTGGTGATAATCCATCCACCTCACAGGTGTGGCATATCAAGATGCTGATTAGACAGCATGATTATTGCACAGGTGTGCCTTAGGCCGGCCACAATAAAAGGCCACTCTAAAATGTACAGTTTTATCACACAGCACAATGCCACAGATGTCACAAGTTTTGAGGGAGCGTGCAATTGGAATGTCCACCAGAGCTGTTGCCCGTGAATTGAATGTTCATTGCTCTACCATAAGCCGTCTCCAAAGGCGTTTCAGAGAATTTGGCAGTACATCCAACCAGCCTCACAACCGCAGACCACGTGTAACCACACCAGCCCAGGACTTCCACATCCAGCATATTAACCTCTGACGAGCATGCAGTCTTAGATCTTTGATCATGCGTTTATCATTTTGTTTAGTGTAGTATTTTTAAAGATTAACTGTAAGTTACCTATATATGCACCCCTAAATAGTTCTAAAAGATAATGTTATTTTGGATTATGCTGTGGAAGAGACACATGTATTCCTGGTCACATATGTTGTGTCCCCAACAGGCCTCTTAACTATATCTTAAATGTCCTGTTCTTCGTGATCCCATTTTTCAAACTTTAGTTAGTGTGTAATGTTGCTGTTAGAGCATATATAATACCTGTAAAATTATAAAGCTCAAAGTTCAATGCCAAGCGAGATATTTTATTTAACAGAAGTTCCCTTTCAAAGCCTACAGCGAACGGCCGGTTGGGACTACATCCTGGTACATCCTGCTTTAATTACGTCAGTAGAGCAGTTTGTCGACTAACCTCCGCCCACAAGAGTACGTGAAAAAGGGGGCGTGGTCTTGTTGCTCCCGCGTGGATAAGAGGAAGTGTTGCGTTCGGTTGCGTTTGTATAGTTTGATTGTCGCCATGTCGTCGAGATGCTGTTATTTTCATCCCGGAGTCAAGTCACCTTTGTTTGGCTTTCCCAGAGACGCTGTACTTAGAGATCATTGAGCGCATGCATCCCCGTTATGGTGAGAGGCGTGACCTTTCCGGTAACGTGCACTCTGCGTGCGCTAAGCTGCTGTCGAATCACAACACGGGAACCGCTGGCACAATCAGAACTCGTTACGTGTTTCTGAAGGAGGGACTTCATAGAACAGGGAAATCTTTCAAGCCGTTTTGAGGACAGTGAAAAAAGCAGTATACAGATAAGTAAATTGTGTGAAAAATACTGTTTTTTTACACGCGAAACATGAACACATGTTATATTGCACACTGTAAACACAATCAAAGCTTAAAAAAAAACACGAAAAACGGGACCTTTAACCAGCTTTTTCATGGTCAACTAGTGTAGCTTCAACAAAAGACCTTGCTGGCCATGGTCTGTCAGTTAAACCTGCACTAACCAGCATAAACCTGGACGGAGGTTCATTCCGGTCAAAGCTGGTCTTTCCAGCAGGGTAGAGCAACAAAAACGCCTACATTTATTGTCTGCCATCAGTTATTTAGGAGAAATGTATAATCCTAAATAGGATTATTGCACTTTTACACAAACCACTGACCTTCTTCCTTGAAGCATTTCAAATTTGAATGTGTCCTTGTTTCTTTTTCTTATAGCGGTGTCCAGTCTTGATGAGGAGAGCAAGTGGTCTGTGCACTACACAGCCCCCTGGCACCAACAGGAGAATGTCTTCCTGCCAGGGTCAAGACCAGCCTGCGTCGAGGACCTTCACCACCAGGCCAAAGTCAACCTGAAAACAGTCCTCAGAGGTCAGAGACAAAAGCTACAGTACTTTTCTTTCTTTTTTTAAAATATAAAATTATTATAATATTCTCAACAGTACAACATATGATTAGTAGCTTGATTAGAAACCCCATATAAGATTTAGCATAATTGCTCCATATAATCAGAAATTGGAACAATTAGATATTCTGCCCTTCAGAAGAATATCTGATTTCTGTTACAGGCCATTGCTTATAATGAAGATAACATTACCACTGCGAAGAAGTTCTCTTATGTGTCCATGACTAATTTTAAAGTCGGCATGAAACGGAAGTTGCCATAGTCTTTTCTTCTCTATTGTGACATATACCGTATAAGTAAAACGGCTTCTGGAATGAGTAAAATGTAGGGCGGGATTAGATTTCTTCCTTCGGGAATTGATTGGATCGAAGGATGGATTGTGAATTAGGTTTCATGTTGTTTCTGAATCTTCCTGGTTTTATCTTTTGGTTTTTGGCTTATATTACTTCGTATCAATAAACTCCCCACAGGGATTTCCCTGAACCAACTCCTGTAGAGCCTAATGGCATATGTCCTCATCATTTGACCTTCTTCTGCACTTTGGTATATTATCCTATACCAGAGAACATCATCACTTCCTTTTGTATCTGGAAACCAGATACATTTTACTTTCATTATTCCTCTTAAATTCCTTCATTTGACCTTGTTGTTGCCTAAATAACTAGTTCTCCGAGGTGTTCTGGAATGCTAATGTACCGGTGTGTGTTTGTGAGCTGTCTTGGCCCCAGCGGGGGCAGCAGGTGGCACACCAAATGTCCGTTCTCCCTCCTTTCCCAGCGAGTTTTAGCAGGGTCATAGCTGTTGCCTGTCTATTTATTATAGATGTGAATTATTTATACATATATCTAATTTACATTCATTGACCACCAACATCACAGCTTTTAAATGATTTTCCTCTAACAATCTGAATCACAATGTGACAATTAAGAGTCGACTCAGCTGCTACAGCTGTACAATAATCTTTTGTACCAACATTATAGGTTTTGGAAATGCAAAAATCAGTTACTGTCATCCACTGATACCTTCACCCTCATGTCACTACAAACCTGTATAATTCACAAAATTAGATATTTTGCTAATTGTCCATGGTGCTCTTTCTCCCATAGAACAGACGAAAGTTAGTCATACAAGTTGGAACAACAGAATTTTCCTTTTTTGCTGATCTACTGGTTTAACGCCTTCTTAGATGGTAGACGAAGCTGCTTATAGAAACGTAAGAAATATGAATTAACTCTGTGTCTATCCTTCACTTTGAGCTACTAACATGTTAACCTGCACTAGCCTCTGCTAACTAATTACAACTCAAAAATGCGCAAATAATTATAGTTGTTGACTCCAAGGGAGTTTTGTTTGTTTCTATTGAGCCTGATTTCTCAAAATGGTGTGTGTGTGTGCTTATCTTGGGTTCCATGACAACAGTGTTGTTAAAATAAGCATGAGCGCCGGAGCACGCTCAGAGTAACGGCCGAGCTCTGTATTTTGACTGAATAATACGGTTTCTTTCTCGCGAAACCTTATAGTGTGCCTCCTGATCACTTTCCATATATGGCGCACGTCTCACTGTATCATGGCGTGATACTTTTGTATAATTTTTGTAATGTTTTAGCCTGGTCGCTATTCACTGCCATTATATGGAGGAGCGCGTGCAGGACTATTTTTAACATTTCTGCTTTTGAGGTCCGAAAAAGATAGAAGGACATAGGGCATTAGAACAACAGTAGGGGGAGTAAAAGATGGCTTTATTTTTATTTCAGGGTTAACTATCCATTTAAGAATGCAGGCCAAGCTGTTCCTACTTGCATTATATGTTGTTTGTAATCTTGCTGACATACAGCTTTGTGTTACTGAACTGTATAATCTCCTGGTCAGCGCCACATATAAATTATATATATACATTTTTATGTTTCACATAGACATTTACAGCATGTAGTAACTGAAATTTGTTTGCCAGAGAGAGAGAGAGAGAGAAAGAGAGAATGGCTCATAGTGTTTCTCAGCAGGCACTCATTATGAAGGTGCCAGAGGAGGTGATCAGCTGAAATAAATGGATATGTCAGTGGCATTAGGTGGAGGTAGAGACCCCCTGCTCTCAGGCCATTCATAACCCGACAGTCAGATGTGACATATTTAGGCTAAACTCTCAGCCCTACAGAAGAAAACTGATACTACTATTTTTTTTGGTTGAAGATCTATCTATCTATCTATCTATCTATCTATCTATCTATCTATCTATCTATCTATCTATCTATCTATCTATCTATCTATCTATCTATCTATCTATCTATCTATCTATCTATCTATCTATCTGTCTGTCTGTCTGTCTGTCTGTCTGTCATTGCCCTTTCTCTGCACTGAGGGCAAAAGGACACTGTGGCTCTGCAGTGGTTCAGTAATACGCTGAGTGTGATAAAAGAGTCAACAGACTTTATGTGAAACTAAAATGTCTTCTTAGCAGTGTGCTTATCGGGATGCTATGCCGAGTAAAAGTACATTGATCAATCCCCTTTGCTGTAAAAAAAAATATTTATTTAAATTATGTTGATGAGTAGTTAGCTGCTTCTTCTTTCCAATTGAAGAACATATGTACTGCAGTTATTTTTTTCTGAATAAATGTTTTTTACTATTACTTTGTATTGCTTCATTTCCGACAAGGTGATTTTGTTTTAAAGGTGCTGTATGTAAGTTTTTGACTGCATAAAAATACCGTAATGTGTTTGCAGATATTTAGGAAACATAGTAAGTTCACATACTCGTTTCTCTGAAAAATAGACAGTTATTTTACTTTGAAATGTGCGTTCCATGTCGGAACGTTTTTGTTTTGGTCTGTGCGATATCGCATGTTGCCAGTTTATCCAATAGTATTTCGACACCCCAGGTTGCCAGTTGGCGGAAACACTGCGTATTGTAGCAGCAATGGAAGCCAGCGAACAAACTGGGTCAGAGATCGCAGATTCTACCTGACCTAAAAAGCCTCGGCATCCATCTAAAAAAGCACATTAAAACGTGGATTAATCAACTTAGTGTGTGAGTCTCCTCGTTTTCCAGTGTCAATTGCATTCGTTCTTGTTGCGTGTCCTCAAACTGGTGTGAGCAGAGGAGGAGGGGGCGGGGCAAAAAATATTTTGAATTTGGACTGCAGTACCCATTTCCACCACTAGCTGCCATTCTTACATACAGCACTTTTAATGCTGCGTTCACACCAAACGCGAATAGAGCATCAGGAGCGAGTGATTTCAATGTTAAGTCAATGGAAAGGCGCGTTGACGCACATCTGGAGGTCCTGCGGCGCGATAGGCGCGTTTCGCGTTTGACGTCAATTTGACACAAATTGAGCGCCTTGCGCGATACGCGCGTTATGCGTGAGTGGTGCTTTTTGTGCATTCACGCGTTTGAAGCGAATTCGCGTCTGACGCCCGAGTTTAAAAATCTGAACTTTGGTGTCAATTCGCGCCGCGATAACCAATCAGGAGCCTGCTCGCTGCAGTCACGTGGTAAAGTGACCTGATGAGAAACCCTGCATAATTTAAAAATACTACTGTGTCAAAAAATGTAGTTTTAAGACTTTTTCAAGTGGGAATGTAGTTGTTTAAAGCTCAAATCTGTGGTTTATTTATAAAGAGAGCGCCTATTTAAAAAAATAATCTTGTGTTTTTGGAGTTGTGAGATCCAGGCGATCACCGGGCACTCAGCGCTCATTAACCCCGGCGAGAGCAGCCTTTCCTCTGCCAGTCCTTCTGACGTTTGCCACTGGCTCTGATGTCCTGTAGTGGTTTGTCTTGTGTGGATCTAACGGCCGATCTTTGGTGTCATGAATCTACAATTTGTTGTCTGCCAAATCGTTTTGACTGAGTGCAAAGAGAAGTTTCATAACTTGATTTTTTAAGGATATTTAAATACACATGCAGTGAAGATAATGTAGGCGTTGCCTGGACCACATCTGTGTGGCTATTAATGTTTAATATATATTTTTAATGTAATTGAAAAGAGGCAGAGTGGTGTTTTTTGACATATTTCTCCTGGAGCGCCTTGAACGCGCGTCTATTTTGCTTCAAACGCTCAATTTATACGTGCGTCCAATTCACTGTGGACTCGCAAATGGATTCAAAATGTTCAAGCGTCCAACTAGACGCGGTAGACACGGTGTGAACGCAGCATTAGGAAATAAATATTTGATTTTATAGCCTCTTTGATTAATAAAATATTTGTTTAAGCAGCATGTGCACAACCATGTAGTATGAATTGATGTGTAAATGCTATAGGCCTGTGATCTGCATTAAATTATCTTACTCATTACCACAACAAATTGTTCATGATTGGATGGTTATGCTTGCCTCTCCAGAGTGCGACAAGCTCAGGAAAGATGGCTTCCGCAGCTCCCAGTACTACTCCCAAAGCCCTGCCTTCTCTGCAACCAGCCTTTGTGAAAGTGTGCACCTGGATGAAGAGAAGGCAGAGAAAAAAAAGAAGGTAAGCCTGACCTTAACACAGATTTTGGCCACTGTCCTTACCTTTGCATTCACATGTATGCTGTTACTAGAGAAAAACAACAAATTTTGAAATATTGCAATATGTAACATGCAGTATGTAAAGCACTTTATAATCGAATTCACCGTGTTGGTGGAAATAGCTTTTAATTATGTAGGTTAAGTACATTCAGGCTTCACATTTCAAATCTGAAATTGAGTGGACTGACATGAACAAAAACAAGAGCTCTAGTTAATTTCAAATAATGTATTTGTTTAGTTGTTATATTGTATAATGAGAGCTAAATATGCTCATATGAAACAGACAAAGGCCTGGTTTTCTCCTAAATACTTAACTGAACACATGATTTGGGTGTCTTGTTGTGCACTGCCCCCTAGTGGCTGTACGCATGCTAGCATTGTAGTCCAGTATCCACTACAATCAATGATCTATCTAACTAGAAAGTTTTTGTTCCACATTCTGTAATACTAAAGAAAAGTATTGTCTTACTTCACTTTTGTTCCTTTATTTTCAAATGTTCTTTCCTCTCATCAAGCGGTTTAAAGTCCTAGACTGTCTATCTCAGTCTTGCCTCTCTCTCTGCTGTCATTTGAGATCTTGGAAAAGAAAGGTACCGCTCTCACTGCAGTTGCTAGTCAGTGGTAGCACTGTGCTGTGTGAAGGTTGGCTTCAGATCCTAACAAGTCCTCATAGCGTCTTCATACACAACCTACTAGTGCTAGTCACCCGCAGTGAGCGTGTTTCCCCTTCAGGCAATGAGTATGGTAGACTACACAAATTAGACATAATTAATAGATAATTAGATTGTGTATTTCCCTCAAGCAATCTTGCAAATTTATAATAACAGTTTAGGCAAAGCAGAACAAAAGAATGTCTAATTTGTCCTTTTGGCAAAAAACAAACAAAAACAAAAAAATTACAAGACACATTATGGTTGAAAACACTGAGTGTAACACTGATCTCAAATTAACATGAATAATTTAGAGAGCAGCTCTCCTCCATTCAGGGCTCCCCTGGGCTTATTGCTCAGAGAAATATTTCAGTCACCCGACGTTCCTGGAGGGAAATGCACTCCAAGAGTTTTTTTTACTATGCTCTTTTTGGAAAGCACTTAATTGAATTAACAGTAGAAATGACCAAGTATCAGACAATACCTGTCACTGGGCATTGGCTAGGCTATCGTTCACATAATTCTGACATCACTAAATCGGTCTGTTTGTGTTGTGTTCAGGCTTCAGAGTCATCTAATGAAGAGGAGAAACTTGTGTATTCAATGCCGCCTCAGACCCCTTTGCTGGATTACGGCTCGGACATGGACATCCATAGAAGCTGGACCAACTGTCTACCTTTGCCTACTCCTGAGGAGAAAATGAGACTACAGGCTCAGACGGTGGCCACTGATATCATTCCCATCAACATTACAGGTACCTCCATTTTTAAATTATGAAATATCACTTAAGTAATAATTGATAAGTTTTTAGAGCAGTAGCTTTAACTGCTCTGTTGATAATCACATATTCACGTAATACTTATTTTATGAGAGGAATTTATGACAGTTTTAAGATTAGGAGAGCAGGTTCCTCTAATTATTTCAGTTCTTCTCAGCTGCAATTAGGAATACATCCATATTAAAACTCTGGCCAATATCAATAAGCTGTATTTTCTCGCTATTAAGTCACTATTATCAAAGTTTATTCGCTATAATTTAGAATATGGTAATACAATATGAAAATAACTCAAGAGTTAAACTAGGTCAGAACAAATTCATCTTGATAATGTCAGATAACTTTGATAGAATGGTGTGTAATGGATTACAATCAACCAATCAGCCGTCAGCTGTTAAATTTAAGTACACAATTAGATAATAATACCAATTTAGGTCAACCAATTACCAAGCAATGCTTCATTTGGTTCAGTCTGTGGTGTAAAAGGTCTCATTAGCAATTAAAGAAAAAACACTTAAGCAAAACATGGTCAGATCAAAGTGTCTGAATAATTTTGGTTCCAAATTTTTATCAATTTTACTGGTAGTCCACTGTATGAAGAATTTTTGGGAATAATATGTTACAGTTTATTTTGCTATCCTCACTTACATAAATGAACTAGTGTCCTGCACCCACTAGTAAAACATCTATATCTATAATTGTCTGAATAATTTTTGGTTTGACTGTATTTGTCAAAAATAATTTAAAATAAAAATCATAATTTAAATGTTTAAAGATTAAATTGAAGTAAGTGTTAGATGACGGCAAAGGTAATCTTAAAATGAGGAAAAATGAGCATGCACAATTAAATACACAATATTGACCAATTTATACCAAAAACGGACAAATATTTATAAATAAAATAAATAGTATCTGTCATAAAAAATTTATTTGTAGATATATCATGCATTTTTTTTACATTAGTATTGTGCAGCCCTAACTACAATATAGTGCTGTGGACTCTGCATTAATGAACACTGGTTTTCTATGTTCTTACATCTTTAGGTGAGAACTTTGACCGCCAGGCCAGTTTCCGTCGCTCCGTAGCAAACACTGATACCATAATACGAAGACCCAAGAGGGTGCAAAGAAGGAAGACAATAACAGGAGTTCCTGACAACATCCAGACTGAATTAGGTAAGATTCCTGTTAATTTTTCTGTTGGAAACTCAGAAGCGAAAGACCAGGAGATTTGGATATATCTTCAGCAGGATTCTTTATTGAGAACACGTGCTGTCGGTAGCTGCTGTCCATTAAGTGTGACCAAAATAGTATACACTGTAATGTATCTACATTTTAGGGGGAGGTATATACACAGTAGAGGCGGAGACAATCTAAACAAAGCAATGACCGGTCACCAGTCCTAATCCAATCAGTATAACAGTGTCATTCAAATGCGTAGATGCTAATCCAATCAACCTAACGATTCAAAAATGGGACAGGGGCTCCAAAAGCCATTTAAGACAAAAGGTGAGGATCTCAGTAATCTGGCTAATTTGACTTACAATAAAAAGAACAGGAACTGGCAGAAATACTTTGCTGGAAATTTTGCAAAACAGAATAATTCATCTGATGTCATCATCTTTACCTTAAATGCTAAATACAATGTACTTCCCTTAGTTTTAAACAGATTCTTAAATTTGTAATCCCACAGTTGCATTTGCATATATAATTGATATGCAAATGCTTCTCAACCAAATGAAAGGTGCATTCAGTAGTTTTTCCCACGTTATATGTTTTTCACATGAAGGAATGAATAGTACTTTTAAATAATGTTTAAAAACAATGTCCTTAAATTAGTCCAATCATATTACTAGCCTAATAAGAGTGGTTTTATTTTAGATTGAATGATTAACCTCATAGGGGCCGACATGACCACTATGTTTGACATTTTTGTGGTCAAAATGCATTCATCTAACTAATGCTGATTGTTAGTAGAGCATTTGTGCAATGACATTGGTAAATAAAAAAGGTTTGCTTTTTAAGTGCAATGACGTATTTATGTCACTAGATGCCAGTATAGTCAAAGATGACTCATGTTAGCGCAACACTAAAATAAAATTACTGAATACATTAGGTTAAAGTAAATGTTGGAGCCTGAAGTTCTATGGATTTATATGGTTTATAGATTTTCTTACCTGAATTATTATTATTATTATTATTTAAATACTACTATATACAGTATATTTGTTTACTGTATTTTAATCCTTTTTTATATGTGTATATATATACAGCTCTGGAAAAAATTAAGAGACCACTCCAAGTTCAGAAATCAATGTTAAGTGGTCTCTTAATTTTTTCCAGAGCTGTATTTATATATATTAGGGATGCAACAATACAATACAATTAGTCCACGGTTCAATACATACCTCGGTTTTTTAACCACGGTTTTCGGGTTCGGTTCTGATGGTTTGTCACATTTAGTGTTTTTTGTTATTCTATTCTTAGGCGACAGGAATGGCAAGAGGTTAAGGAGAAAAAATACTTTTTGGTAGCAATACTCTTGCTTTATTTTACTTAATAGAAAGAAACCCTTGTACACATTCCTATGTATTGAATAATATATATATATATATATATATGATTAACACTGGCTGCTCAGAGCTGTACAGCAGCATTCATGTATGAAACAATGAATAAATGTAAAAATAAAACACTACATAGACTTCACTATAAAATATACATTGATTCTGATTAAAGTTACTGTATTAAAGTTTTTCAGTCAAGAGCAATGAGTGATTTTCTCTTTGTCTTTTGTTATTTTATTAACATTAAAGGGATAGTTCACTCAAAAATGAAAATTCTGTCATTGATTTACTCACGCTCAAGTTGTTTTAAAACTGAATTAAGTTCTTTCTTCTGTTGACAATAAAATATATATTTGAAGAAGTCCTCATTGACTTCCATTGTAGGAAAAATACTATGGAAGTCAATGGCTACCGTCTGGTTACCAACATTCATCAAAATATCATCAACACAGGTTTGGAACAACATTAGAGTGAGTAAATAATGACAGAATTTTAATTTTGAGGTGAAATGTCCCTTTAAGGACAGCATGTTCACTATTAGGTTGCGCTGCTATCACTTTAAGACCTGCATGCATCTATATTGACACTCATCCGGTTTTACTTTCACTTTAGACATAACCAACTGTGTTTATGTTAACCGTGTGTGCATTTGACAGTATTAGCGCAGTAAGATTATTTAGTCCAGTAATCTCGTCCTGTTTGACAGGCTTTTAGTGCGCATGCTCAGAAAAGCACGAGTACGCAGAAGCACGCGAATGAAATGTTTAACCGGCAAGGCTTTAAAAGGCATGCAAATAATGAACTTCCGTGATTGTGAATAACTATAGTGTCCCGTGAGCTGTGTGATATCGCACACACCACAGATTTGAGAGATGGTGGTGCGCACTGCAGCCTCACTTTCCTCGCTGTGAAATCTGGCCTTGCAAGCGTGGCTAAACACCCTTTAACTTTAGCATAAGCATAAGCACGCAAATTAAATGTTTAACCATCAAGGCTTTAAAACGCATGCAAATAATGAACTTTCGTGATTGTAAATAACTATAGTGTAGTATAATTCTACCACTAACGTGTGATGTGAATGTATGTCGTGTTGTTCAGTATATTGGTATGGAGGCAAATGACAGAATGTGTAGAAAAATAATTAATTAAATGCAAAACCCCCCAAAAAAAAGGCAATTCACAAGCGCGTATTGAACCGTGAATGCCGTACTGTTCAATATTATATTGAGAATTGTGCCATCCCTAATATATATATTGGAACCATTAAGAAAGAAAATCAAACAAACATTAATCATGTATCTATAATTCCCATTCCTATTTTCTTACAGCAAATAAAGAACAAGCTGACTCCAGAATTCAGTCCGTGTGTATGGCAGATCAGTACTCCACCCTCAGTCGAGTGGGAAGTGTAAACTCCACCCTAAGACGCTCAGACACCCGAGACACAAGTTGCCAAACAGAAGAGGTGAAGATTGTTCCTCCCTCAGTACGCAGAATCAGAGCACAAAGAGGCCATGGTATTGCCACCCAAATGGCCAGTGTCTCCTCTTCAAGCAGCATTTCCACCATGAGTGACTGTAATAGTATTAGCTACACTCAACTCAATGACAGTGATCAGAGCTTTCGCAGTTTGCCACGACAGGCTTCTCGCATCGCGCAACAGCATTGTGAACCAAAGTACAACAGCTCCCCCTACAGGATGAATTCTGGCTCTATAAGCTCCTTGTCCTACCAGTTTGACATGCAGCATGGCTCTTCATCATCATTGCATATGCTGTCTGACTCCAGAAGCAATACATTAAATAGCCCCAAGCTTGCTGAAAATCCAATTTACCAAGGCTCTGATCAAAATAATAGCCCAAGCTTGTACAGTCTCAGTGGTGCTCTACAGAACTCCATTCGTTATGGACATGAAAGGACAGAGGATAACCAGATACAATCACCTCATTCTTTGGCCCAGTTGCTTAGTTCTACTGATGCTTCGTTGTCAGCTGTCTCCTCCTGTTACGAATCCACAGCCTCCCTCTGTACAGGGATCCACACTGAGACGGAGTCCCAGTGCAGCACACTTGATGGTAGAAACTGCAACAGTCCTAACTGTGTCCGCAGGGATTCCACCTTCTCAGAGAGCAGCAATCAAAGCTGCAGCACACTAACCACTGACCAGTGGACATATGAAGTTTCGCCAAAGGACAACGGCACCTCAAGTTGCTCCTCACCTGTCAGCCATATATACAACAGTGAGGAACATTCTCCCAGCAAGACAGACACAAGCTCATTGTTCTCTGTTGACAACGATGGTTACTACACCTCCATGCGTCTGGACTCCGGTTTGAAGTCACGTAGTCATGGCTGCATCAATAAAGCAGGGGATGCCAGGCACAGTTTGTATGATTGCAAGGACCACCACAGTCAAGGTGACCATGCAAGTCTGCATAGCAATCGCTCACTGACACGTAGCATTTCCCTGCGGAAATCCAAGAAGCCTCCACTCCCTCCTGCAAGGACTGACTCCTTAAGGCGCAAGCCACAGAGGAAGTCTCACCACAGTGGCCCGGTGCTTAGTGAGAAGTTTATCTCCAGTCTCCAGCAGTCCTTAGAACTTAATCTAAAAACTCATAGTTCATCTTGCTCTGAACAGACACCCTGTGGTACATTTGAAGACCCTTGGGTGCTCCGACCCAGAAGCCAGAGCACCATAAGTGCAGCAAGCAGTGGGATGTCCGCACCAGCTGCTGTATGTCCGGTCACACCCACACACAGTGACAGCAGCAGTCAGCGCTCTGACTATGCAGAGTCATGGGACTTCTACATGGATTACACTGGTCCACGGTCCGACCAAGGTCTCTCGTCCCAAATCACAAAATCTGCAAGTGCTGAAGAGAATCAAGAAGTCATGGGCATTGCATCCAACAACACTGGATTCCCATCGTCCCACTTCAACAGTAGTGGGATTCAGTCAAAATTGGCCTCCTCACCTGACAAGGTTCATCGCCTGACGTCACCATCAAGTGGTTATTCAAGTCAGTCCAACACTCCGACTGCAGGCACTCCAGTTACTTCTCTAATAAGAGCAAAGTCTCCTGCAGGGAGGCCAAAACCGAAAGTGCCTGAAAGAAAGTCCTCCCTGCGGTCTTCTGTGTCATCATCTTCCTCTACATCCCTGTCCTCCAACACCTCGGATTCTATCAGGAACATTGCGCCTCCTCCACCTGACTTGACTTCTGCATCATGTGGGTCACCTAGTCCCACTTCTACAGCACCTATGATAGACCCAACCCCACCTCTTCCTCCTCTACATGACATATCCTCTGCCTTGAAAGAGAGATATAATTCACTTTCAGATTCATCCACAACACCTGAAGAATGTGACTCTCTTGATTTCCTCCCTCCCCCACCAAAGGTTTTTGAATCTAGTTCAAGCAAAGAAGGTACAAATATTCCTCCACTTATTTCTTCCAAACCTTCATTGTGCATTTTATCTTGTCTTCCTCCTCCTCCACCACCTCCTCCACCATTACTTGAGATGAATCTTCAAACTTCAGACATTTTGAAGACAGATAATTGTCATAGACCTACGAAGACTGTAGAAATAGAAAAAAGACTGAACATCAATCACACTGGAAAGCAAGAGAAGAGTCAGAAACCAATAATCACTGCCCAAGCTCTTCAGATGGTGCAGCTACGACCTGTCAAGCTCAAGCAAATAGAACATATATTTACAGCAGTCAATTTTGATAATTTTGATGACCATGTACATAACCATTCTGAAACGAAGTCCCCAGAAAGTGAGACTACAGAGCAAACTGTGACTGCCAGCTGTGTTAGTCAGTCAGAAAATGCCATTGAAATATCTGAACATGAATATCCAGTGAACAAATTAATACAAGATTTCCCTGAGACATCAACTGGTTCTATACCCCTTGGCCAGGATGAACATATCAGCAATACTGGGCAGAATGTTCCAGGACACCTTTCTAAGACATGTGCAGTTTTGTCTTCCCACGAGCTTCTGCAGTGCACAATCTCCTCAGATTCTCCTCAATGTTCTCAGCTGAAACAGAAGCCTCCTATATCACCTAAGAAGCCCAACCTTTCCCTTATTATACCACCCATTATGCACTTACCTGTCTCTAATGTGCACGAGCTTCAACAGGTTCTTGAAGCACAGGAGAGACTTGAGACAGGGCAAGTGAATAGTACATCCCAGACAAACACAGTGAATTTGCAGGCAATTCCTTTAGACCTTGAGGTAGAGGAAGAGAGTGACTCAGACTCTTCAACCCCTGTGATCAAAAGCAGACTGTTTCTCAGCAGTGAACTGTCATCAAGCAGTCTCCAAGACCTGCAACTCTCTGATCTCATTCTTCATGAGCATGACCTCAGCCTGAGTGATAAAGACTTTGGGCTCTGTGATGATAAAAGCACATCAGATGATGGTTCAAGCAGCAGCTCAGGATCCATAAGCTTTAAAGAGGACGAACATGAGGAAAATGGTAGGGGCTTACTTTATTACTTGCCTAAAGCTAAGAATTTAAGCTTCTGTGTATTGAGGATCGCTCTAGTGAGCCAAACAAATGATTGTGCCAAAAGATCATGCATTAGAATTTACTATTCAACTTTACATGTGTAAAGTTTACACTCTGCCCAGCAATGATACTCAAATGATACTCGAAGTTTACTCAAAGATTCCTTATTAATTTCAATACATTTAAAGTATGCCCCCTCTGTATGGATAGAAAATTGTTATATTAGGGCCAGGACAGACTTGAAAACAGGACATGTCCTGGGAAAACAGGACGTTTGGTCACCCTATCTTTCCCTCTCCTGAAAAGTTAAAGTAAATTGGGTTTATATTAGATTGGGTAAACCCAGCCTGATCTGCCGGCAATTTGATTTCGCCTTGCAACTCAGTCTGGAAACCTGTACATTCATTTCTACTGCTTCTGTTACATTTTTGCGGGAACCAATCACAGACTGGCTTATCCACCTGGCACGCTATTGGCGGGTTTAACACTATGACGGATAGAGAAGCAATGGGTCGTTGCCCGTTCATCACGCCTCTTGTGGTCTGATTGGTTGAAGGACTATCCAATTGTGTACAGAGTTATTTAATTTATGCTCGTTTATCACGCCTTTTGTGCAGTAAAAAATACATAGCAGACTCCCCAGACCAATGTTCAATCTTAAATTGAGCTTGGTCTGGGAATAACCAGACAAGGTTTATATAACAACACTTTTAATACTTGTCTAACCCTCCCATGCTTCCCCATTTTAAGTGAAGGCACAGTGAATGCTCTTCATTACCACCCGCATATTTACAACTCTATTATTGTTTTTGTGTTATCTGTTATAATACTAGTTACCCTTGAATCAGCTAAGAAAGTTGGATGAGCGCCCTTGAGTGTGTGATGGTTTGCGGCTTTAGACTGTAATATTCTCAAGCGTCTGTAGTGCTCACCAAAGTGCAGTTATTGCACAACAGCAGGACTACCAAAAGTGTGTAAATAATTTAAAGAGCTGAAAATGTCTGTTGTAGCACGGGTTTTATGCCTCTCAGATTTTTCACTCAGTGTAGGCTCAGTCTTTATTGTTTCTTCCCACTGAGTCTTTTTTGTGTGTGGGCTTCAGGTGCCGTGTTTGACTCGAGCTCTGAAAGCGCATCTGGCATTAACACTATAAGAGAGGCTGTGGAGGAGATGGTGACGCCTGTTCGCCCTCGTACAACAGAGGACCTCTTTGCTGTCATTCATAGGTAATGTGATGTTTTTTTATTTAGCCAATAAAGCCTGCATTAGGCATGCAAGTAAGAAAATGTTATTTGTATAAATACATTAAACACGAGCATACAAACTGAGGGCTGTGCTCGAAAAGGTACGGCAGGTTAAAAGGTTTACTAGAATGTTATATGTACCATAGAATGTTATATGTACCATTACAATGGATAATTCACTTTGTATAAAAAGTATTAATAGATTATAAAAAATTAGCTTTTGACTGTTCATTTCTCTTGCACTATTCAATATAAATCAAGGTTTTATTCATTTGCATCGAAAATATTATTGTATTACATTTCTATTGAGCTGTAAAAACACTTGCCATAGTTTATTCAGGAACGGTCAGAATATTCAACCCTCCCTCATTGTGTTGTCCAGGGTTATTTCAAGGGAATTAAGAACAAATTAAAGTACTTGTCTGATAAATAGAGATTATAGAGATAAATAGAGATACATTTCAGTATTGGCTCCCTTTTGAAATATGAATTGAATTGGCCAAACTACACAAGATGTTCAATTGAAATTTTGAATTATAATGGCAGGGAGAGGATGACAAACCAGATTTTATAATATAAATATACATATAAATATAGTGTAAACAGAATTTCATAATTATATATATATATATTTTTTCATATTACAAATTTAACCATCAAACTGATTTTAATTCATGCCATAGAGCATCACAAAATAAAAATATTCCATAGTGTGTGATTAAAATGTTTGTTATTCATCCTAAAAAAAAATTATAAATAAAAAATTATATATATATATATATATATATATATATATATATATATATATATATATATATATATATATATATATATATATATATATATATATATATATATATATATATATATATATATATATATATTTATATTAAAAACTATACTCATAGTCAACTCAATGTAAAGTTACTGAACTGGAATTTTATTAAATTCTGACTGGAGCACAACCCTGATAAATGTATGCAAACACATTTTTCAAATATTGTTCTTTTATGTTTTTATCTTGGTATTTTAATGGTCTCTACAACATGTTTTATACCAACTTTTATGACAAGCTGTGATATTTTAATCATTCAATTTTAATGTTATTGGAGTTGTGTCATGTGCTCATGCATTTTTGTTGAATCATTTGTCTAAATATGTCGTCTGGAGCAGTCTACATAGACAGAACATCCAATAACAGGTGTGGAGTAAACTGGCAAGTAAAGTCATTGGCTGGTGTTGTCTACCTGTAGTTTGTCTAGGGTCAGATTAAACCCATAATCCAGTAGCTCCCATAAAATAATTAATTATTCTCTTCTTTTGCCCTCTCTAGTCCCCAATCTCTGCTTCGTGGTGTTTTTATTGTGGTGTAACACATTGTGTTAGGTTAAAAGTTAAATGGAGTGTACATGAAACCTGAAACTCACTGTGCAAAAACACAGAGCTGTGAAGATTATTCTGGTACATTGAATTTCAGGGCAGAACTAAAAAGCACATGATGCAGTGTTATTCTTAGAGGGGTTGTCATTATTAATTTGTGTGAATCAAAGTTTAATGCCTAGAAAGATCTGACATCCAAGTGCTCCTATTAAACAGCCTTGAGGGAACGTGATGGCCTGACTTTTAAGGAAACATGAAGGTAGATGTGGAATTATTTAAATGCAAATGTGGAGTTATTTTCTAAGTGCATAGCAGAACATCAAAAACAATATCTATCATAACCTTATCATAAAATATTAAAATCAATAAGAGAGTAGTATCTTGTTTATCTTTATAGTTGAAATGTGTAATTTATATCACCTTAATTTCACAGATGACTTTAAATGGGTTTCCCAAGCACTCCCCCAATCTGTCATTGGTTTGACAACCAAAAGGTCCCGCTCTCATACTCGCGCCATTGGTTGAGCAAATGATGCTGTCACCTGTTCAAACCCACATTTGTCAACCTATGTATGGCTTACTTAGTTTACTTACTTAACTTTCTAAGGATATTAAACTGATTTAGGAAAAAGTATTATAACATCAAACTAAATTTACACACTTCTACCTGGCATCCTTGGCATTTAATGTTATCTGATGACCTTCAGGGCTGAAAATACAATGCAAATAGTTTTTTTTATATTTAGATATTCATTATTATGTTGAATCACTTCTGAATTATTTAACCTAACATTTTTTTATCTCACTAGACAGAGGAACCTGTCTTCAGTCCTACGAAAAATGACAGTTTCATGTTCACTGATTTATACATAGATCAAAAATGCTACACATGGAAATTACCCAATCATGGTATCAACAACATCAACAAGAAGACATGCAGTAACCATGCCAAAGGCTTACCTAAGAACATGTCCTACTGTCTTTTTAATCCCCAGGTCAAAGAGGAAGGTCCTGGGCCGTGCAGGTGACTCTGAAGAGGAACGCTGCCGTAGCGTCCTACCTTCACCACCTGTCACTCCAACCGGCTCCTGCCCCAGCCTAACTTCTTTGCCACGTCAGACCAGCTCCATTCAGCGCAGCCTACGGCGCTCAACCACAAGCAATGATAGTTTTAAAGCTCTGCTACTTAAGAAGGGCAGCCGCTCAGAGTCCAGCTTCCGCATGTCAGCCACTGAGATTCTCAAATGCACAGACCCCCGTTTCCAGAGGGCTAATTCGGAGCATGCACAAACTGACGTACTGTGCACCTCTCCGACAAGCAGCAGGAGAGCACCTGAAGAGTGGGCACGTACGGAGGGAGCCTTGCCCCGCCTTACCGCTGGACTAACAACCCTAAAATATGGACGGTCAAGCACACCACCTACCGCAGCCAGCAGTCGGTACAACAGCCGCGGCCGCATTTCCAGTGGGCCAATGACTGCCATCTGTGAAAGAGAGGGAGAGATGGCCGAGTCTACAGATTGCTGCATTAGCACTGAGAGTCATTTCACCATGCCTATATCCTCCAGCAGCACGGTCTGTGCTCAAGGCAGCACTTAGGGCTCTCAAATCAACCCTAATGTCTTGTAAAAGATAGTAATCTATATGAAGACCATAGAGGTCTAAACTCTGGCTGGAAGGCCATGCTTGCGCTGGCCGATAGCATTCCCCAAGGAACTAGGGAGAAGAAGGAACGGGGGAAGTTTCTGTAATTCTGTAAATGTAGTTTTGCTCTTTTCCTGAGAGTTTTGTCTTTCTTAAGAAATTAGCGTTCTCGAACAATGTTATATTAACAGAGGGTTACTGGTTTGGTTTGATCAAAGGTTCTTAGTTCTCAGTATGAAGGTTAAGAGAACAAGGAAATGTACATTTCCTTCTTGGTGGCAAGTTGAGGAAAGAACGGAAGCAGAATGTCATTGATGGATTTTGTGTTGAATGGTCCATGCTGATGTGCTTCTGCATCTGTGACAATGGAAAGTACTTTACCAAAGTGAGCACTGAAACACTGAATGCACAGAACCTACATCCAAATCACATTTGTGGAAGAGGTGGTGTCAACTGCGTTGCCATTATCAAGCATGATACGTTTTGAAGGAGGTTACATGACTGTATGGTTACGGTGAAGTTGCTAAAGAATGAGTGTGGACATAAAATGGAGATTTTTAAGAAGTGTTTAGAGAGACTGATTTAAAATATGTATATTTTACGCACCTTTACATTCTTCATTTCTTTTTGATTGTGTCGTACAATCTTAAGTTAGAGCAATGAGAGAAATGGAAGTTTATCTGAAAAAAGTTAATCAGTTAATGCAAGTCAATTTTTAACTAACTAAATAGAATTTTATCTGTTTAGACAATAATAATAGTTCTCTATACTTCATCAATGTAAATATCCCAACCTTCACAAATGCCAGTTACCAACCATTCTGTTTCATTTATAGAAACTGAAAGCTTCTACTTAGGTTATATTTCTAATTAGGTTCTTCAGAAGCTGAGAAATTCCTTGCCTTTCTCACATTTGCCCAATATGACAATTTGTACATTTTCATGTCTCTTATTTCCAAAAGGAGGTACTGTTTAGTCTATTTACTGTACTACGTGCACCTGAATGCTCTTCTTCCCATAGTACTGAACACCAGCAGAATGGTAGTAGAGAAATGGTAAAGCCCCTGGGTAAATGCCATGTGAGATCAGACGCAATGGTTTCTGTGAAAGAAATAAAACATGGCATTAATCTCAAAACAACACTTGTTTTCTGTGAAATATATGCAGTATTTATTTCTGATCTACTGTATCAGAGCTTCGTATTAAGAGCAGTGACACGATCCATTGACGTCATAAAGGTAATCACATCTGATTGCTATCATCCTTGCCGAGATTTACAGAGTGTAGACAAGGCCAAAGTGTTGTCTGGCCAAATATAGGACTTACGGAATTCTTCTCAAGCACAGAAATGTCCACATTGCTGCTGTAATGATGTCAGTAATTTGTTGTGATGCTGTTTTTAATCATAAAACCTACCGTATAACCATAAAAAAAGGTGAAATGCCTATGAATGGTAGGAGCATCAAACAGTTTTTAGTATGAATTACCCATTAAATAATTGAATTAATTTATTTGGTTAATTGAATTTAAGCACATCTCCAGACATCAGGACATGTGGGCTGTGGGCCATTGATGCAAATAGACTGCAGACATGTAGACGTGATCCCTTACGCAATTAAATCCTTTAGTTTAATTGCAACTCCCGTCTTGAGACAGAGCAGTCACTGATGTTGATGGATGTGGAGCAACTGAATCAAGAGCATTTAATACATTTTAGCAAGAAGACTTTTCTGCTTTAGTAGCCAGGGAGATTTGGCATTTCTAAAACCCAATTCTACTCGCTACAAAAAGGCCTGTTGTCTCTAACCCAACAAGGTTCCTATACTTAAAGGTAAGTTACTCTAACTTTAATTTCACAAACTGTGAGTATTTAATTGTCTTATGTGGCGATCCAAATGAGGAAGTAAATTAATACTGGGTTTTAAATGGCTAAATTCAATGGCTATCAGTATAGCTATAATGGACATGTGGGCATAAATATGCAGTGTATTCATTTTCGGTATCATTTCAGGAACTGAAGAAAGAAAACAGATTAACGAATGGCCAACACGCATCTCTTGCACTTTAACATTAGCTTCTGCAACACCGAATGTAAACTGTATTATCAATAACTTTTTTAATTTGAAATGCAAAATTCTATGAAATCTGTTCTTGCTTAGCCTATTAAGCACAAATGAGTATTACAATTGTGCAATTATCAAATTGTACTTTTTTTATTAAGTGAATTGTTTAATATTAAGTGAATTATTTAAGGTCAGACTACTAAACAGACCAAAGCTATAACCTACTCGATTTGAAACTTTTAAAAAAGCCCTAATTAAATATTTGTTTACATACAAAACATTTATATATTGTTAAAAAATATTTATACATAATTACTCATTCGATAACTTAAGCTTGTTCTAGCAAGTTCAAATTCCCCATAAATTACATTCATGTCTTATTCTTTTTTTTGCATTCGAACATTAACAGGCTAACATGAAATTATAATATTTACAGACTGAGATGTAATAGTTGGTATGAAAAAGGAGAGAGAGAAAAAAATTAAATACATGGGGGTTAAACAAAGCTTAAACTGTTAATATGCCAAAGGAAGCCCCCCAAAAAACGTAGCCTAATTTCTTTTCCCGTTTGACAAAGGGAACAGCTCTGTAAATGATCTCCTTATTAAATAAAGTTTAATTGCATTTGAATAAAACAGTCAACTGAATAAAAAGTGTACTATGGTAGCTTATCCATATAGCATACTAGAGCCTAGGCTATTTATATTAGTAGTAGGCCTAGCAGGTTAGGGCACATTTTGTAGTTTTGGTTCTCTAAAAGTTCAGTTCCGTTTTTACTGTTTGTTTCATCTGTTGTTTTGTTAATATTTACTAACTTTCCTAATTTAATTTAATTCCGTAGGACAAGCTAACAAACATAAATGGAAATTCTCACAAGGTTGTTCCCCTACACGAAAACGGTCGCAGGACTGAAGACAGCTTTAACCCAAGTCCTGAGATTTAGGGAACCGACGGCGGATGCTGCTGGTAGAAATGCCACTCACCTTCCATCCGTTAATATCCACCGAGAGAGCCAAACATTTCGCACGCAGCTCCGCGCCCCCTTCACCTGGAGCGGGCTAAAGCAGAGGGGCAGCTCACGCGGGCTTTTTACAGCGCAGTTGGCGGGAATTGTGTTTCAATTCATAACGGTCGCTGATGAACGGAGTCTCACGAGGGCATCACTGAGTAAATGACGGAGGTGTAACTGATTGCAAGGGAGATTCAGACAAATTTTCTTTCTTTTCTTTATTTATGAGAGTTGTTTTTTTATGGTTTTCTCATTATTGCTTAAATTAATTGTTTTAAAGATGGACCTTCCACCTGGTGTCAGCAAATTTCACTAGTGAAAATACAATTATATCAAGAATTACGATTATTGAAATTTAATTATTGATATTAAGAATTTGATTTCTGTGAGTGATGAATGACTACCATGGCAAGCCGTTTTGAATTTTATTCATTCACAGGATATGAATTCTTGATATCAACAATTCAATAGTTAAAAACAATTAGCATTTCTGATATCAATAATTTAATTGTTGATATCAAGAATTCAATTCCTGATATAAATATAATTTCAGATATCTAAAATGGCTTTCTTACTAGTAACAATCGCATTCATGATATCAGAAATTAACGTTGTCACTATAGTGGCAATTGAATTGTTGATATCAAAAATTTCATTTGAATGGTAGCCTATGTGAGATTTCACTAATGAAAATACAATTACTGGTATCAAGATTTAAAGTTTTTAGTTAAAATTGAATTGTTGATATTAAGAATTCATATCCTGTGAATGAATAAAAGTCAAAACAGCTTGCCATATGACAACAACATTGTTGATATCAAGAACTAATACTAGTAGAAATCTAATTCCTGATATCAAAAATTGTCATTGTTACAATTAGAAATATAATTCCTGGTATCTAAAATAAGCATTTTAACTATAGGGAAAATGTTATTGTTGAAATCGAGAACTCATATCCTGGGAATGATTAAAAGTCAAAAACGACTGCCATACCTGGAGATCTATACTTGCAGAGTTCAGAACCTTGAGCCAACACACCTGTCTTGCTCCTGAAGATCTTAACCCTTAATCGTCCCTCAAGTAGGGTTTACATTTGAGTCCCTTGGGGTCAGATAGATCCCAAACTTTTACAGAGCGATTGCATAAGGAAATATAATTTTTTTACATGGAAAACTATATATCATTTTTTTTATTTACTTCTCAACTATACATTTATGCTGTGTTTTTGAGGGTATTTGGTAGTTTTTTACCTATTTACTGCACAAATACTTAACTATGTCATAAATTGGCTCATTAAAAAAAATTTTTTTCTGAAAAAATCACTTGAATGATGATCTTAAATAAATATAAATAGTTTTTGGACATTGCTCTATGTGTTAGGGATAGAATACCGCCATCTGTAGGTTTGTGGAAAAACTTTAGGAATTATAGTTAAAGAGAAAGAGTGCAATGACCACATTATCCACTAGAGGTCCATAGGGAAGTTATGCAAAAGTTTAGCTGCCTTTCATCTTTCTTTTATTTGCCCTTTTCCCTCTCTTTCTCATGATTGTTCCATGTAGCATTTGTGCTCTAGTATTTGTCCTTCATTTATGTATGGAATTTTTTCAGTTTTGTTGATTTTATTTGCCAGTTTCTATAAAAATGCTCTCTGTTGCAGTCACACACATGTGTGTGTGTTTGTGTGTGTGTGTGTATATGTGTGTGTGTGTGTGTGCGCGTGTGTGTAGATGACAGAAAGTTCGTTCCACATTGTGTTTATGCTCTAGGACCAGATCTTGATATAAATGTAGACATTTTCAGATTTATACTGGAT
The DNA here is from genome assembly GCF_949357685.1 of Gobio gobio. NCBI lineage: Eukaryota > Metazoa > Chordata > Actinopteri > Cypriniformes > Gobionidae > Gobio > Gobio gobio. The sequence continues at coordinate 17,004,087 of NC_137106.1, forward strand.
TTAATTGATTTTTTTTTTACAAACAAAGTGAAAAAAAAAGCATTTTTTACATTTTCCCATTCATTGCCAAAATCAAAAAAATGCTCCAGACACCTGTGTGTGTGTGTGTGTGTGTGTGTGTGTGTGTGTGTGTGTGTGTGTGTGTGTGTGTGTGTGTGTGTGTGTGTGTGTGTGTGTGTGTGTGGACTGGTAATCATCACGTTATGGGGACAAAATGTCCCCACAAAGATAGCAATATCCGAAATCCTCATCCTTGTGGGGACATTTTTAGGTCCCCATGAGGAAAACATCTTATAAATCAGACTAAGTGATGTTTTTTGAAAATGTAAAATTGCAGAATGTCTCCTGTGAGGGTTAGGTTTAGGGGCAGGGGCAGTGTAGGGGGATATAATATACGGTATGTACGGTATAAAAACCATTACGCCTATGGAAAGTCCCCATAAAAGATGAAAACACTACATGTGTGTGTGTGTGTGTGTGTGTGTGTGTGTGTGTGTGTGTGTGTGTGTGTGTGAGTGAACATGCTTGTTCCATATTGCATTTGTGCTCTAGTATTAGTCCTTCATTTATGTATGAAAATCTTTCAGATTTATGCCAGTTTTGTTGATTTTATTTGCCAATTTCTATAAAAATACTCTCTGTTGCAGTCACACACATGTTTGTGTTTGTGTGTGTGTACGTGTGTGTGTGTATGAGATAGAAAGTTCGTTCTACTTTGTGTTTATGCTCTAGGACCAGACCTTGATATAAATGTAGACATTTTCAGATTTATACTGGATTTAGTAAAAAAAATTGACAAAAAAAGTGAAAAAAAATTTTTTTTACACTTTCCCATTCATTTTCAATGTGGGTCAATCTGACCCAGAGGGACTTAAACGGTAAAAAAAATGTTATACACCTTTAAAACAACCAAATCAAGCCCAGATTTTCTGTGCATGTTTAGATGGAAAAGTCACAGAGTCTCATGGCCCTGAGATGAAGGGAACACTTTTTAAAAATGGAGGAAAAGTCCAGTGGGGTCAGCTGGACCCCAAGGGACGATTAAGGGTTAATTGACCTATCGGTAAGCCCCTCCCCTCGAACGCAGATGAGCCAATAGCAGTTGAGTATCAGTTGCGCTGGGACCAGAACTCGGACATCTTTAGGTGTCAGCGCCATAGAGAAACATTGGAAAATCCGAAGCTCTCATCGGTTTGATGGTGTTTATGCTACAAAAATGGTAAAATGTCGTGCCTGAGGGACTGTAACACTGATTCCAGGTATCTTGAGAGGATTTTCTGTTTGTCATACTCTCATTAAGTTACGATTAAAGTCCCTGCTAACATACAAACCGAAATAACTAACTGTTCTCACGTCATGTAACACTGTAGGTCAAAAACACGAAGGTCTACATTTCAGTGCCTCTCCATATTAAACTGGTTATATGTAAATTAATTTCATTTTAGATATGTTTAAGGTCTACATTATCTGTCTAAGGAGGACTCCTATTTTGATGGGTATTATAGTCTACGGGTAGTGAAAGGGAGAGCTCGCACGCAGTTTATCGGAATTGTTTTGCAGATAGGCCTACAAAGTTTACCAGTTATTAACTACACCCCCAAAAAGGCATACGGTCTGTATATGTTTGTTTACTGTTAATTGTATGCATAGTTTGAATAACAGGGACAGAAATATCCAAGCCATCATTAACGAAAATGAACGAAAAAACGAAACTAGGTGGGAAAAAACATTGTCGTTAACTGAAATAAAAATAAAAACGAGGCATATATTAAAAAAAAAAAACGATAACTAACTAAAATTGTAATGTGTGTTTGGCAAAACTAACTAAAATAAAATAAAATTATAGAGTAAATGTCCTTAGTTTTCTGTCAAGGTCTTTCATTTTTTTAACGCTATTTAAAACGCAGCGTATTCGTTCAGCTGCATTCTCTTTCCCTGCTCTCCCTCCGTCTCTCTGTCACTCATGCGTCTCACATGCGCGCGTGCACGCACACACACACAGCCCCTCCCCTCCGTGCACACCGCGTCTCCATGAGAACGAGTGTTCGTTCGACATTGAAAGCAAGTTCGCGAAAGGTTGGTATCTTGTGAACACAATCACACATTAAAAAGTGGTATAAAAATATTTTAAATTCTGAATATAATTTTGTCAGTGTGTTAATGTCGACCCGAGAAGCGATTGAGCCTTCTTTAGAAAGTTAACTAGTCGCAAGTTTGAGGTAAAATGCACTTTTTGGTTGTGGTTGTCGATGTCAAAACACTATATAAGCTGTGATTCAAATATTAAATAATGTTATGTCATTTTTTTTTTACTTTTACACTGAATGTTTGCTGCTTCAATCCAGATCGAGTAGGCTATTGACTGTATAGGGTAAATTTAGTATAGGGTGTGAAAATTGTACAGCTGTGGTATTTGTATAGGGTGTGAATTCTGTATAGAAGATGTGACTAAAACTAACATTAAAACGAATAAAAACTAAACTAAAACTAAGCATTTTCAAAAAACACACTTTAAAAACGGGTCTTATGAAATCAAAAAATAAACCAAATCAATATTTCATGAAATAGGCAATAGGCTTCTTGTAAAGGTATGACTTTTACTAGTAATGATATTTCAGTGCACTTAACTTCTAACTTTTGAGTTGATCAAAACAGTTAACAATGAGATATTCTGTAGCCTACTGATTATCAGTTTGTCGCATGTTTAGACCTTATATGTGTGTTGCACAACACATGTTGCACTTGGCGATCACGGTGGGGATTGATATGGTAGTGGACCATGATGGTCATAGAAGAAGTGAAGGAGCAGTACCCCCCAATTATAATGGGGGCTTACCGATAGGTCAATTAGCTCAGTTCAGTTGTGTTTGATCAGAGCTAAAGCTGAACTTTGCAGATCTCGATTGGGATTGGGCACCCAAACTGTCTAATTGTTGATGGAAAGGGATAACTGCTCTATTTTTATTTATTAAAGGACTGTGTTGAATTGTTGAGCTTGCTCATTTGTTAAACACAACAAATAAATATTATTTTGATAGGCTCACACATTTTTTAATCACGTCTTGTGACTTTTATAGCTACAAAAAAAAAGAAAATAAAGAAAACGTGTGCCATGGAAATTTATCTGTTGTACTTGTTTGTGTCTTGTGTATTTTGTGTTTAGTTTGTATAAAATATAATGTTATATGTGATATTACTGTGTCACACAGTCTGTGTGTGTGTATATTTATATAACCGGTTGACTTTTGATCTGCACAAGTTTTATATTCATTACAGTTCTTACAGTTGTGTGAATTTCTCTGAATGCTAATAATAATTAACATCTTAAACCATGGGCGTCGGAAGCAAAAAAAATGTGGGTGGGTCCTCGGAAATATTTTACTGGAGTAGATGCCAATTACATTAAAGGGTTAGTTCACCCAAAAAAGAAAATTATGTCATTAATTACTCACCCTCATGTCAGTCGACACCCGTAAGACCTCCGTTCATCTTCGGAACACAAATGAAGATATTTTTGTTGAAAGCTGATGGCTGAGAAAGGCTTCAGATAGGCCTCCATTGGCATTCAGTACATTTACACTCCCAAGACCCAAAATAGGCACTTAAAACGTCGTTACAAAGTCCATCTCACCACAGTGACTCTACAATAATTTTATGATGCGACGACAATAGTTTTTGTGCGCAAAAAAAAATCAAAATAACACCTTTATCCAACTTGTTCTTCTCTTCCGTGTAGGCCTCCACAACGCATGCGCGAGAATATGACGCAGATCCGGCGTTCGGACACATGACCCAGAAGCGATTTGTTTACAAGCAGAGGAAGACGCGCGTATCGAAGCTGTTGAATTCTACATTGATTGTGCTTTAGGTCTCAGCGTAGTTCTCAAAATGGGGTTAAAGTGTGCATTTCATGGATTCCCGAACCCCGGCGCTACGTCATATTCTCGCGCATGCGTCGTGGAGGCACACACGGAAGACAAGAAGAGGTTGAATAAAGTCGTTATTTTGATTTTTTTTTCGCACAAAAACTATTGTCGTCGCATCGTAAAATTATTGTAGAGTCACTGTGGTGAGATGGATTTTGTAACGACGTTTTAAGTGCCTTTTATGGGTCTTGGGAGTGTAAATGTACTGAATGCCAATGGAGGCCTCAGAGGGCGTTCATGTGCAATTTTTACCTTGGAAACTCGTATTTACGATAGCACGTGAAGGCAGCATAAAACACAATCTACAAATCAGAAAAATATATGGCATGCAATTTTACCTCTTTCAGGTTGTCCTCTAGACCTAGGATTTTCAGCAAAGGCACCCCTTGCGGTACTCCAAACGAATTATTAATTATCATTTCCAGGTAAATAAAATATTTGTTTATAATAATAATAATAATAATAATAATAGTCAATATTATTATGAAGTGCTTCTGAGAAGAAGAAAAAAACAGGTCTGTAACAGTTGAGGGGAAAAAATAAACTAATAAAACATTAACTAATAATATAGCCTAACCACTGATCTATATAAATGGCTGGATTGCTCATCGCATTCTAAATTGCCATCAGGTAGTGATGGCGATTTCAAATCACTGCTTCATGAAGCTTCGAAGCTTTACGAATCTTCTGTTTTGAATCATTTGGTTTCGGAGTGTGAAACCAAACTGGCAAAGTCACGTGATTTTAGTAAACGAGGCTTTGTTACGTCCTCACTGTTTCGAAACGTTTCATTTAGGCCCCATTTACACTGCATGGTTCAAGTGACCCAATTCCGATTTTCCCCTCTCATGTGGCACAGATCGGATATGACGTGAACGTGTGAGCAGGAGAAAAAAACGCATGAATTCCGATATCCTCCGATCGGATTCAGGCCTCACTTATATGTGGTAATAAATCCGATATGATTCGGATACGTGCATTTGTGTCTGCCATGTAAGCAGTCACATTGACCTGTCAGTAAGCCCCACCCCCCTTAGTTACTGTTGCTAACTCGGACAAACAAACGGAGTTGCTATTTCTTACAATGACAGCCGTCAGTGTGAAAACCTTATCCCAAGATGTTTTTGGACACCGAATGTAGCGTATACCCCGTCCGAATGATGGCCAAACTTTTCTGATGGTTTATCAAGTTTATTATGTCATTTTTCACTCCAAAAAAATCATCGTAAAAGCTGAACAAACAAAGCATAAGAAGTGCGCACTAACGTCTCATTCACAAACTCTCTCTCACCGTTGCTCTCTCCGTTGCATTACCATTAACATACACAGCAAACTACACAAAAACACTCATAAAACTAACGGTAAACAAACATATACACAGACCGTATGCCTTTTCGAGGGTGCAGTTAATAACTGGTAAACTTTGGATGATCTACAAAACAACTCCGATAAACTGCGAGTGCGAGCTCTTCCTTTCACTGCCCGTAACGTTAGACTATAATACCCATCAAAATAGGAGTCCTCCTTAGTAGGACAGATAATGTAGACCTTAAACATATCTAAAATTAAATTAATTTACATATAACCAGTTTAATATGGAGAGGCACTGAAATGTACACCTTCGTGTTTTTGACCTACAGTGTTACATGACGTGAGAACAGTTAGTTATTTCGGTTTGTATGTTAGCAGGGACTTTAATCGTAACTTAACGAGAGTATGACAAACAGAAAATTCTCTAAGGATACCTGGAATCAGTGTTACAGTCCCTCAGGCACGACGTTTAGCATTTTTGTAGCATAAACACCATCAAACCGATGAGAGCTTCGGATTTTCCAATGCATCTCTATGCATTGGAAAACACCTAAAGATGTCCGAGTTCTGGTCCCGGCACAACTGATACTCAACTGCTATTGGCTCATCTGCGAGGGGAGAGGCTTACCGATAGGTCAATTAGATATTCCCCAGTAAATGCAAGTCGTACATCATTGAAAAAGGGACGGAGGCGAATGACGTCAACTCAGGTGGACACGAATTGCGATCAAGGGCTCTCCTCTTTTTTCTCCACCTTACGAGGGCAATGTTTTACTGACCTTTAAAGATAGTGCGGAAAGCAAAACATTGAATAATCATTTCGTCCATTGCATATCGCGCCGTTTTACTTCCTTTTCCGGGTCAGAACGTCTTGGGCTGTTTCACCAGTGTATAGTGTAAATGCAAATGAGTCGCTTTTAAAAGATGATGTAAGCGGGTCGTCAAAAAAAACGGATATAGTCACCAAATCGGAATTGTGCATCAAGACCTGCTGTGTAAATGCGGCCTTAGAGACCGTCATTTATATAGATCAGTGTTCGAAACACTTCGAAATGTCAATGGTTCACCGCTAGGGGGCGGTGATGTTCCCTTGAGTTCCCTGATCATGAGGAATCACTGAGAACCATTGAACAAGTGTCTGTGGGTTTTACCTGATCTCTGATCAGTTTTATACATTTGTATACATTTTAATTAGACATTAGTATAATTAAAATGAATAATAGTTAAAAGTCTAGGCCTGTTTATCTGAGCCATCCATGTAACAACCAAAACAAGCCCTGACAATTGATAAAAGAACATATAGACACTTAATATTTAATATTATTAGATGATTAGTTAATTTAATTTGAAAGATATTACTTTCAATAAAACATTTGCAATAAATTTGTAAAATGTGTTTTATGCATGTTTGGCCTGGGTTTTTGTTGCATTTACACTGTTCTGACCAGCAGGGGTCGCCGTGCGGTTAATTGTTGACTGGCAGGGGGCTGACCGGAGACCTGTGTCAGATTGTTTCGAAGCGTCGACACAATATGGCACATTTGTAAACTGTTTCAGTGTTTCACGAAGTCTCAACCTGCCCATCACTACCATCAGGGAGTGAAGCTACCGGAAGTATTTGAGCGGCCATCTTACTATTCCCTACCAAGCAGCAACCTCCCGCGATCTCTATTGAAGCCAAGCCTGTAGTGCTCCAGTCAGAAATTGAAGCTTCCGCGCCTCGATCGCCCCCCGGTGGCCGGTCCCAGTATGGCTCCTAAACCCCACCCCTCCATGTATTTGAATGGGCGCGAGACACACTAAACAATTTAATTACACTTCAAATAATTGTTTCCTAAAGATGGTTTCTGTCATTTTAGGCAGTTTTTATTACAATAATTTCATTTCAAGTGTTCGTTTTTTAAATAAGTTTAGTTTTAGTGAGTTATTTGATGCTATAAAAACGGGGGATGTGACGTTATGATTGACAGCTGAGATTGACGGCTTCTCTGAGTGAAGTTGTCACTGAGGCACTAACGGACTTTTTTCTGGATTTTTGGGAGGAGATTGGAGCTTTAGCTTTAATTTCTACACTTCCATAACTGTTTATTTCACACCAACATAATGAATTGTTCTGCATCTGCGAGAGTGTGGGCGGGCTTTTGATAATCGCGCCTCTACTTCCTGTTCTCTACTGCGCAACTCCGGTCCCGAGATCGCTACTGCGCAGACTCGGTCCCAAGATGTCAGCGCCGTGAGCGGGCATACGAAAGCTTCAACTTTGGTCAGCGGAAGTCAATGAAGTCGCGTCGTCCATATTTTTTTACCGTCTATGATTGAAGCCAACAAAGAAGTGACTTAAACTGCAGTTCATCGACTGGCCACTAGAGACAGGCTCCAAAAGGGAGTCAAATCTGTATCTCCCCCATGTTAAAATGCCATACTTTACAGCAGAAAAAAATATGTTTACAGCCTGGAACAAAAAGTGGTTTTGGTCTAATTTTGGAAAAGTAAATTGGCTTCACAGATTTTAAGGGACAAAACACAGTTGGAGCTAATAAATAATAGTGATGTTCGGTTCTTGAACGAATCGTTCTTTTGAGCCGGTTCTCAGCAAGTAACCGGTTGAGCCGGTTTATTAATCGAACTTTAGTTCCCGGTTCAGCAAAAGCAGAAGTAAGTCTGACTAAAAAAGAACCAAACGAGCCGGTTCAAACATCTGTCGAAGTTTGCAGAGGATTACTGAGGACTCAAAAGGAACCAAATGAGCCGGTTCAAACATCTGTCGAAGTTTGCCCAGGATTACAGAGGATTCTGTTAATTGAGTTGGCGATGCAAGTCTGAGGCACATAGGCCTGGAAATGTGGAAATATGTTTATTATGACTGTAATAAATAACTATTTTATTAAAACCTGCAAAAACCTCTGTCGAGAGATTTAAATACATTTTTGTGCATACAGATTATATTTTAAGTTGTTAAGCGTTATAAATACATTTATAAGACAGGCTTATTCTTTCTTTATAGGCTACTTTAGACATGTAACATATTGGTGTTTATGCATGTCTGTAATGTGTGCTGCATGTACAAAACATTTAGGAATCTTATCCAAGATGTGGGCACCTCAATATTGGTCAGTCGAATCCGACACAAAGGATCAGCGAATAAAACTGTATCCACAAACACCAGTAACTTAAAGGGATAGTTCACCCTGAAATTAAATAAGCCATCTTTTACTCACCCTGCTGTTGTTCAAATGCCCTATGTGCTTCTATCTTTTTCGGACCTTAAAAGCAGAAATTTTAAAAATAGTCTTGCAGGCGCTCCTCCATATAATGGCAGTGAATAGTGACCAGGCTAAAATATTACAATTTTTTTTTACAAAAGTATCACGCAATGATACAGTGAGACGTGCGCCATATATGAAAAGTGTTCAGGAGACATACTATAAGATTTTGTGAGAAAGAAACCGTATTATTCAGTCAAAATACTGAGCTTAGCCGTTTCTCTGTGCGTGTTCCCGTGAGTGCATCCAAGCCGTCAGCAGCCACTTCCGCAATGTTGTCATGACAACCGGTACACAACATTCACCAGGAGGTTTACATTATTATTGTATTATTTCTTATCATATACCTTATATACCTTGAACCATCCCTTTAAGTGAACTGGTTTTATTAAATAGGCCTTCATTTTATTAAAAATGAAGAAACCATCTACTATGGTTTTGCGCATGCAGAATTATATTTTAAAATAAGGAGTTTATAAGGACAATAAACAAGGAGTTGATAAGTTTACTCATTCTATAGTAGCCTAGCTACTTTAGATTACTTTATTTGAATATTTCCTTGATTGTCAGGGTTGGTGTAGGGATGAGGCGAGGACTCAAAGGTGCAGATAAATGGGCTTTTTAAATATAATAAAACAAAAACAAGACAAAACTACCCGAGGGGGAAAAACAAGACTTGACTCGAGCTTGGCTTGGCTTGAAGGGAGCAGGGAAACAGGAGGTACATACGACGACAATTCAGCACTGGACTGAAAACACAAGGAGATTAAATAGGGAACAAACAAAAGAGGGTAACGAGAGAAGACAGGTGGGGCAAATGAACCAATAATCAGGAAACAAGGTGGGCGGGGTTAGACAGTGGACACGAGCACATGGCACAAAGAAACACTTAACAAGACATGTGCTCAAACCAAACATGACATGAACATGCAGCTAATGAGAACTCAGCTGCATGTTCACACAAAACATGACATGATGTAGCACGTAGCCAGTGAAAAAACACCAACCACGTGCTACACAACATAAGACAAAACATGAAAGCACACGGCCGATGTAAACATGAACCGTGTGCTACACAGAACACAACACAGACAGAAGAGCACACGCTCACATGACAAAACAAACACGCGGAGCATGAATGTCCGAATCCCAACACAAAACTGAAACCCAAACTAGACCGAAGTGCTGGGATCCGAACACCACGCCCGCACACAAAACACAAGGACAGAAGAGCACGCAGCTCGAGCATGCTCAAAGCTGCGCGCTCACACAAGACAAGACAAACAATACAGGAGTGTCAGGGCTCTGTCACAAACCAAGAATAAACTAGACAGAAGTGATAGAACCCTGACATTGATAGCCTATATGCATAAAAAAGCATAATAAATCATTTATTAAATGCATAGTGACATCATTGCTTAATGACGTCAGGAACCTACGAATCGGACTTTGCATCACTAGGATCACAACCAATAAAAAATAAACATTTCTCCAAATATCGATTTTTTTTCCCCTTCTCAAATCGTCTCATCTGGCTACTGTGCTCCATGTCGGACACAAAAATGGCGGCGAGCATAGCTGAAGTGGTGAACAGTGTTGCCAGATTGGGCGGTTTTAAATTTGATTGCGCGGGTAAAAAATGGGTTTGGGCGAGTTTGACCAAATTTAGGCTGGTTTGGGGTCAGCTCGGCGGTTTTAAAACATCTAAATTGTATAGTGTAATTGGTTAATAAATAAAACTCATGTCATGTGCACACCAATCAGGACACCTGCAACTTTTAAACCGTATATTGTCCCCGACAGTTGCAAAGAGGTTTGAATCAACAATGAATCATTTTTGACTGTGCTAAGTTATGTTCTACATGTACTTCACAAAAGACGTAAGCCTACTGAAGTTAAAGCGCAAACACAAAGGTAAGCACATTGTTGATGTTATTTTTTGTTGTCAGATTATCGTGTGTATCAACCCACATGAAAAAATAATATAGTATATTATAGTAAAATTACAGTAAAATTACTCTAGTAAATACTATAGTGTTTTTGAACCATACTATAGTAAAGATACAGTCAATTGTAGTATATTATAGTATTTACTACACTTTGTTAATTTACTGTAGTATATTTACTATAGTACGGTTCAAAAACACTATAGTAGCCTATTTACTACAGTAATTTTACTATAATATACTATAGTATTTTTTCATGTGGGAATGAATGACACATTTTGGCTGTCGACGTGCATTAACGCGTGGAATGCCATATTTTGCACTTTTTGCAATTAAATGGACTTATTCTTACCTTTGAACATTTGACATTGATCTGTTTTCCTGGGAATTAAACATTTTTTCAATAATTTTGTTTTAAGGAGATTAAAGGGCGCTTATCAACCTTGATTGATATGGCAGTTCAATCTATACCATTTTAAGTTCACGTTTTGGGCGGATTTTTCTTGGAGTGGGTGGGTTTTGGTGAGCTTTTGGGCTGGAATCGTCGACCCAATCTGGCAACAATTCCCATGAATATAGATCGGTACATAAAGAAAGATATTTTACACAACTAATGGGCATTTACTGTGGCAAATATACTGTTTACTATGATCTCACAGACACTTTCATTTCAGTCATGTCTTCAAAATGAGTTGCCATTTCAGACCCACAGTTAATATTTGTTTTAATAACTATATTTGGAAATAGGCATAATTCCAAGCTACTTCTAGGCTAGTTGGCGTTTGCGTGTATAAAATGTGAAACAAATGTTGTTTTATTTAAGTAGTTTTATTTCACTTTTGTGGATATAGAACCGTTTCAAACTTATAGTTTATTATTTACACCCGGGAAACATCCTTTACCAGATGAAGTGTCACAGAGTTACTACTCTTGCCTCATTGACCCCGTCGCGTCACTGCTGAGAGATTCTAACTCTAGGAGTCCAAACCAACAAATGCTACATAATCAGAAAGACGTCTCCATACAGAAGATGGAGAAGACGTCTTCAGAAATCCCAGTCATGATGTCAGGAACTTTCACACGTTTCAAATGCTGACTATCAGTGAAAGATCAGTACTCGTTCTTACCGTAAGTGTATGCAGGGAGACAACTCCTTTATCAGGGAACTTTACCTCCGAGCACTGCCGAAATGAATACGGACGGCGCTTTTCGTCGGTTTGTTCGTCCACTTCAAATACATGCTTATTTGATCCTTACTTTACCGATCTTTTTCACAGCCTTTACATTTTTCGTGGATGTGTTTACGTTACACATTACGCCTTGCAGTGAGAATATAGCGAGAAACTCTTTGAACCACACTGTGGACATTAATGTTTCCAACATCACAAGTCGGACGGACAATCACAGCGACCTCACAAGTGTGAGTAATTGATATTGTTGCACAATATAGCATAGCTATTTAAAGCCTACCACGTGTATTCAGTGAGTTACACAGGCTGTATCTGTTTTGCCACAGGAGCTCACGTGTCACGAGGAAAATCATTTTGCTCATGGGCAAGCGACATACATGACGGGTTTACTTGTCGGCTCTTTATTCGCTGGCGCTGTGTCTGACAGGTTGGTATTCGCCTCTTTGTGTTGCGAATAAAGCCTACGAGTTCATTACAAAAAGTGTATTTTCTACCCCCATTCAGGTATGGAAAGAAATTACTCCTCATTTGCTGCTCCGCGGTCCATGCAGTCGCTACTCTGATAGTGGCATTTCTGCCGTATGTGCCCGTGTACCTGACTGGACGCGGCATCTGTGGTGCAGCCTGTTGTGCCATTCACATCTGCACCTACAGTTTAGGTAGGCCTACAGTTACGCTTGTGCGTGTCTTCTTATTCTGTATTAACACTGGAGGACAACAAAGAAACAATTTAAAAGGAACTAGAATAACGCGGGTCAGTCTTGCTTCTGCAGAACTACTTTACTAGAACTTTACTAGGGTGTTTCTAATCTAAACTTTAAGCTATATACCTACAACATAGGTTTAGTACAGACTTTAACTTGGCATAATTAATTAATTTATGAAACCTGATAAAAGTGCTTATCTGTTTTCTCAGGGGTTGAATGGAGCCTGCCCAAGAATCGTATCTGGCCACCCACCATATTTTCTTTCATCTTCAGTCTGGGAATGATGGGATTGGCGGCCGTAGCTTTCTTGACCAGCGGCTGGATGCAGTTTCATCTGGTGCTGGGCATCCCTCAGATCCTCTTTCTACCTCTTTATTTGTTAGTAGAACGAACAAAATCTTCAATGCATGTTCACGTGTGTTGCATTATTTATTTATTTTTGCAATTATTAGCTTTCTTCCAGAATCTCCTCGATGGCTGCTTCTTAATAAGAGGATGAAAACACTAGAGGGCTATCAGAATAGAAGTCCTGAGGACAAGCGCTACTTGGATCTTGTAAGACACAAAGTCATACTCGCTCAAATGTTTGTGGAAAGTGCATGCAATTTCAACATGAAAACATAAATTGTACATTCCTTTCATTGACAGCTTTTGGAGTCTGTGGACGCAGAGATGCAGAAGTCACTCCCAGAGAAGACCTCCGCTAAAACAGAGTCTAATTTCGCCAACTTTACATCACATACTATACTGCTGCGCCTGTTTATCATGAGTTACATTGGGTATGGAAGTTTAACTTTGGTAATGCCGTTTACCAGCAAACATTTGGACGTTTAATGACCGTTGAAAAGACGTCCCTCCGACACGTCCCGTCATGGTTGAAAAATGGTTCCAAAATGAAAGTTGAACGGACGTATCTGAATTCATTTTTAGGTTCTGTGTTACATATTTTTACCGTTTTATGCCATCCTACCGTGACTATTTTTGGCCAGGGACATGACTTTGCCGCCGGACCAATGTTTGCTGGGTTCTGTTATCGTTTTCATTTTCACTTTTTGAAAGTACTGTAAGTATTTTGAACATAGCACATGTGTTTTTCATAAATTTGGAGGATTTTTAAGAATGTGGTACAGAGGGAGGTGAGGAATGTCTTGCTGAATTGTTTTTTAAAGCTCAAAGTAAATAGTTTGCCTGAATGATGTAACGTTGAGGTGATATAACATGAAAACCCCACTGGCAAGTTTGTCATCTCAAGTTGGAGTCCTTTGTAACAACTTTTCTCTGAAACTACTGGCTATATCTGAACACATTCATGGATATTTATATTAAATCTATTATTTTTATTATCCACACAGTTTTGCATCTGCCCTCACTTATTATGGGATCTGCTTCAGTGTGGGAAGTTTTGGCGTAAATATCTATCTGGCGCAGTTTTTCTCTGGACTATCTGAGGCTCCCTCTTTGCTGCTTCCATTTCTGTTGAAGCGATGGGGCCGCAGGCCGTTCAGCATGGGCTCACTGTTCCTTAGTGGCATTTCCTGTATGCTGTCCCTCCTCGTTTCCAAGTTCTGCGGTGAGGGACACAGTCTTTGAAATACAATCGTCATATGGTCATAATCTGATATTGCGCCTTAGTGCTTATAGTGTAGATGCTATATGTGTAAGAATATAACTCTTATAAATGTTATTTGCAATTTTCTCTCTTTCTGAACAGACATGCCTACTCTGGTTATGACTCTGGCACTGATGGGCAAGCTGTGTATGCAGTCTACCTCCTGTGTCTCTTTACTCTATGGGATTGAGCTGTTCCCAACTGTAATAAGGTACACAAAACCCCAACAAGCCTACCTGATAAAACACATTATTGGTCAGATAATTAGATAACTCGTCTCTAAGTTCAAAACACACCTTGGAGTCAACCGTGGTAATGTTCAGATCTCTCGATCATTAAATGTGCAATGGAATTTTCTTTTGTTAGTGTGGACTTTAGAGCCATTTAATATTCTAATATTTCAAAAAGTATCTATATTACAGCTCCTTGCTTTCCAAAAAAAAACATTTTAAAATGTGTGTCATGTTGCTGAAAACAACACGCAAAAACCAGGAATTTCTATTTAAACAGTCTTTAATCACAAAACTCAAGAGATTGCAGGAGAGTTACAGGATAATACTTTAACATTTTAAATTTAGTCTTAGCCTTTGTCCTGTGTCAACATAGTTTTTATTATATTTAGGCAACCTTGTCCTATTTTTTTTTTTTGTCAAGTTGTAGTCGATTAAGGAAACCAACAAGGAGATTAACAAGGCTAAATGGTACGGAAAGACAAGAAACGCAGTATTTGCTGATCTATGAAAGTATTTAGTATTAATCAAAAGAACATCTGTGGCATTTCCGGCGCTGTTAGAGAGATATTGGATTGTTGGTCCACTGTGCGAGACGCTAGACATTTCAAATTGCTGATTCATGGTAGACATTATAAAACACTTTTCCATCAGTTGCATAATATTGTGTGTGTAAAGTGGCTGTGGTGTGTATGTAAGCAAACAGCACAGTACTAGATTAGTACTTGTAATGTAAAGACGCATGCATTTTCTGTGAAGCAGCATTGAAACTATATGTATTGTGAAAAGCGCTATACAAATAAATGTGAATTGAATTGCTAGATCATTTCCCACACTTAATCTGAAATGTTTAGATAAGAAGTTGTTACGTACCTTGTTGCACAAGATCTGCTGTAATGAGTGAGAAGGCAATGATTGATTGAGTTTATAAAAACGCTGTGTTACTGAGTTTAACTGGATTTGATTTGTTAACAATTACACTCTTAAAAATAATGGTTCCAAAAGGAACAGCAATGCCAGAGCAGCGCTGCCATATAGGAGAACCATTTTGGGGTTCCCTTAAGAACCCTTTTTTTTCAGTGTGAAGAACATTTTAATAATCTAAAGAACCTTTTTGTTTTTAGGCCATCAGTGCCAATAAAGAACCATACTTTTTAAGAGTGTAGTTGGAGGTGATGGGAGCTTGTTCAAGGTGAAGCGTGTCGTTTTAAAAGAAATGTAAAAAAAAACATGGTTTCTTAAAGTCCCCCTGTAGTCAATAATTGTATCCCTTAAAAATGATTTGATCATCAAAATTACATGTTTAAATGTGTTTTTCCTGTGAAAAAAAAGTCTTCATGCCTTAAAATAGCTTGAATGTAAAGTAAACCCTTGCCTCATTTAGTATATGAGGATCCATTAATATGCAAATTCGTCTCTGCCTCCACTGAGTCACACCAACTCTGAGATCCACTCGGTCGGGTCAACTTTACTGTAGTAAACATTGCTCAATGGTATCGCTCTTTACAATGTAAGACACATAACGGTAATTACTATGTTGATGTTGATAATGTTACACAAACCATGTTCCCGCCCGTTGCTGCTCGCCATCTCGTCTGCCTTAGAATCAGTATCAAATCAGTTCCCTTAGAAATCATTTGAACAACATAGAGTGTCAGTGGAGAAAGGCTTCATAACGTCGTAATATACATCATATACATAATTCACCCGCTATTTTGCTAAATATACACAATATTTAATATCAACAACAGAAAAATATACCGGGATAACCTGGGTTATCTTGAGATTCCCCTGCTTCGCAGCATTGTAATAATTATATGCTAAAGCCCGACCACACGTTGACGTGATTGGTTACAAGGTTCACCCATACAAAATGGTTAACTTTATGCATTTTGGCTGTTCATTTAAAAATGCTAACTTTTGAAAACGCTAGCGTTATCATCTCCATATAAACTACAAAAAAATCATGAAAACAGTGATGTCATGCATGCGTATTACTTGTTCAGTCTATAGGCCCCCATAGTGTTTCTTTACAATGTGACATCGCCAACTACTGGCCTGGCATGCATAATACAGCGTGTTTAGGATTTGTGTGAACAGGATCGTTCCGACCATAGATATCGATAATAAAGGCTAGATGTCTCGTCCGCGCTGCTGGCCAATGGAGGTCGACGTCCGCACCTGGCGGCCATCTTGTCACAGGCAGCCCGCTCACTCGTAACATTGTTTTCATGGTGCTTGCACTTTTTAAATAACCACAACTTGCTCAATTTTCTACCGATTTTCAAACTGTTTGGTTTGTTATAAACGTCAGAGATGTAGATATGACACTGCATACTTATGAAAAATTATTCATAATTTGTTCAAGCATCCAGAATTATAGCCACGTTTGTAAGAAACCAAACCAATTGTAAATCCGTCAAGATTTCAGTGAGATAAGAGTATTTGTGTTCATGCAGATCACTCGCCTTACATCAGGTACCACAGAGCCCTGCCTCCTGTGACAAGATGGCCGCCGGTGATGACGTTAGAGACTCCCCCGTAAGACATTTAGCCTTTATTATGTATATCTATGGTTCTGACAATGTTGTCATCTGTTCGCAAAAAAAACAAAGGACATTTTTTTTTTTTTTTTACTGTTTTTAGTACATTGTTGTCATGTCAACATACCCTAAGAGATTTCAGATCAGAACTCAAAATGTGTTGTAGAGTTTTGCTTTTGGAGGACAGTGTAGCAGTTGCAAATGTTGCATTAAATTAATTTATTTTCAACCAAGTACTTTATTGTTCATGAAATGCACATTGGATTGAAGTCTCTTTCTCACTAACAAAGTGTTTTACACCATGCAGGCAGAAGTGCGTCGGCCTGGTTAGTCTTTGTTACCGAGTGGCCTGTATTATAAATGCTGTGGTGACCCCTGAGGGTGGGATCCCTCTGCCAGCTATGATCTGTTACAGCAGTGGGCCGATCATTGGTGCAGTCCTGTGCCTGCTCCTTCCAGAGACCAGTGGCATCCCTTTACCAGACACAGTACAGGACTGTGAGAAACAGCCCAGACTGAAGCTCTCATGCTGTGCATGGTGAGATACATGAAAAAGTTAAATTTATATGAAAAATATAAAAATTAAAACATGACTTAATATATTTTAAGAATTAAAAATACAAAAAAAGGTGTGCTTATCCAAAATCCTAATTGGGCTCAGGTGCAAGACAAAAAGAAAACAATCTTTAAACAAAGAATATACACCGATCAGGCATAACATTATGACCAGGTGACACAGGTTAAGTGAATAACTCTGATTATAACTTCATCACGGCACCTGTTAGTGGGTGGGATATATTAAGCAGCAAGTGAACATTTTGTCCTCAAAGTTGATGTGTTATAAGCAGGAAAAATGGCCAAGCGTAAGGATTTGAGCGAGTTTGACCATGGCCAAACAGTGGTGAACCGGTGACAGGGTCATGGGCGGCCAAGGCTCATTGTTGCTCACCGCAGATCAGTCAGAATGCCCATGCTGACCCCTGTCCATCACCGAAAGCGCCAACAGTGGGCATGTGAGCATCAGAACTGGATCATGGAGCAATGGAAGAAGGTGGTCTGGTCTGATGAATCACGTTTTCTTTTACATCACGTGAATGGCGGGTACGTGTGTGCCTCGCTTACCTGGGAAACACATGGCACCAGGATGCACTATGGAAAGAAGGCAGGCCGGCGGAGGCAGCGTGATGCTTTGAGGAATATTCTGCTGCCATCCATGTGGATGTTACTTTGACATGTACCACCTACCTAAGCATTGATGTACAGCCTTTCATGGAAACAGTATTCCCATGGTGGCTGTGGCCTCTATCAGCAGGATAATACACCCTGCCACAAAGCAAAAATGGTTCAGGAATGGTTTGAAGAGCACAACAAGAGTTTGAGGTGTTGACTTGGCCTCCAAATTCCCCAGATCTCAATCCAAACGAGCATCTGTGGGATGTGCTGAACAAACAAGTCCGATCCATGGAGGCCCCACCTCGCAACTTACAGGACTTAAAGTATCTGCTGCTAACATCTTGGTGCCAGATACCACAGCACACCTTCAGGAGTCTAGTGGAGTCCATGCCTCGATGGGTCAGGGCTGTTTTGGCAGCAAAAGGGGGACCAACACAATATTAGGTCATAATGTTATGCCTGATCGGTGTATACATATATATACTTAAATAAAATTCAGCATTCTTGGTCAGTGTATGTATGTATGTTTTCATTGTATACTAAACCAGCCAGACAAAGCCAATAAAGTAATTCTGATAGCTGAAAAGCTTCTGTTTCACAAGCTGCTGCTGATCAGGTGAAACAAACATGAACACATATTGAATATTTTGAACTTTTGATCAGAGAGGTCAGTATGAGAGTATGTCAGAATTGTGTTGTAAAATAGTTTGTGACACGACACAGCATCAATGTTAAACATGTCAAGCCATGACAGCTTTTTATTTTCAGCATGCCATCTATATCATTTTATATAACCAAAAGTTAGCAACCTGTTTAAAGATATATGGTGAAAATGCTAGTTAACCGCAGCCAAATAGTCAATATATTAATAAGAATATATACAATTCATTATGGATTAATAAAACATTGTTTGTTTGTTTGTTTTAATGTCAGTTGGCCCGTGAAGCCTAAACAGGAGTCAGATGCAGATTTTACCAAGGAGACGGACATAAAGGACCAAATGGAATGCAGTCCCCTCTCAACATAGTCAACAAGTGGAAGCTGTTTCCTGTCATAGCAGAGAGTGACTTGATCATATTATATTTTTTATTTCTTTTAATGTCTTTTTTATAACAGTCAAGTAAAACTGAGGGTCTATGATCAAAAGTATATTTTAAAGCAATTCTACTATATAATAGGGTTTCGAGATGTCAATAATGAACTTTGCTACTGGGTGATGATACTGGAACATCTGCCAAAACTCATGTTATATTGAAATACATTCAATGCTGTTATTGATAAATGCACAATATGTCTTTATCGGGCTCAGAAAATAAACACGTTTTTATACCTTTACTCCTTTGAGTATATAACCTTTGTTTTGTAACGCTTTATTGACAAGTTCACAGAATTGATTTCCTAACATTTTTCCTTGGGGGCAAAGTAATTCTTACACAAGTCTTACAACGATATAGACAGTAGGTTAAATCATTGTTTTGAACAGCTTGCATATATACCATGCAACAATACAGGAATGACCGTGTTTGTGTGTGGAGAGTCTTCAACTTTAGGATATTTATTAGTAATATGGTTCTGAACATCCATGGAAACTGTCCATAGCACAAAAGGTTTTTTATAGTGAAAAAGGGTTGATTAGATTATTAAAATGATCCTCACACAAAGAAATCAAATAAATTTTTTTATAATTTGTTAAACTGTTCACTGAATGGTTCTTTGGGGAACCCCAAACTGTGTCTTCAATGGTGTTGCTGTTAAAACCTTTTGGGATCTTGATTTTTAAGTTTGTATGTGACAATCATTGGTACTGCAATGTAATATACATGCTTGATTTCTCTTTGAGAAATAAAGGCCACTGCTCATGCATCCTAGCTATGGAAAGTGCAATTTTATTTTCTTGATATCAAGGGCGTCCTACAGTTGTTTGCTGAAGTGGAATAATAGTTGCTAAAGCTGCATTTTGATGTTATGAACTTTCTACTATTTCCTTTAAAAAAACAAACATTATATTCTTTCAATTCTTGCTTCTTAAAATGAGTCACCAGTATTACATTTGTGATTTTTGGACATCTTTACAGTTTCTTTATGAAAGTTTAACAAAGTGATCACTTATTAAAATCCCAGTACAGCATACATTTCCACAAACCAATTAACCTCACTCAAGGGTTCCAAAGTACACATTCAATCAGCTAAAGTCTTTAGACAGGAACAACTAATAACCAATGATGTTATTCATATTTTTTCACTGCATGTGCATATTTGTAAATACACTGAGCTATCTGTGTTCCTCTGAGGCAAAATTACATGTAGGTATAGCATGTAACTGAACATTCAGGGTATTTTTACATGACGTCAACGTTGCAAAAATGACTAAAAAGGCTGTATTATGCATGTCAGGCCAGTAGTTGGAGATGTTGTTTTGTCAAAAATGTAGTAATACATGTGTATGACATCACAGTTCTCACAGATTCGCGTTTTTGTTGTTTACATGTGTAACCGCCCGCTTCAAGTGGGACTCGAACTCCGGTCTTTCGGCATGAGAATCGGACGCTCTAACTAAAGGCTGCAACGTCTAGTATCAGTCGCTAGAGCATCTCTTGAGATCAGAGGAGTGAGGTTTACTCGCACAGCAACTACTAGCTGGCCTCCGTTATACATGGAGATGGTAAAGGTATCGTTTTCAAAACCTTGCACTTTGAACCCCATTTTCAAAAGCGTACGTTTTCAGGCCCCCAAAAGCCGCTGTCATGTAAATCAACCACCGTTCATTTACAGGACAATGGCATTTTGGGGACCTGAAAATGCAAACTTTTGAAAATGGGTTTCAAAGTAGCCTACACATTTTTTAAAACAAAAACGCAAATCTGTGAAAGCAATGACGTTATGCACATGCCTATTACATGTTCAGTTTCATCGCCATCAAATGGTCTTGCAGCAGAATACAGCGTTTTAGTTGTTTTTGCTGATCTGTGTGAATGGGGATGGTTTTGACAACGGTGTCGTCAGGTTTAAAGAATTTGCATTACAGAACATAATGTGCATAGGCATATTTTTAACAGTAGACAATTTTTTTTAAAAAACATTTTTTAACAGCAACACAAACGGCTTCCTATTTGATTGCTTTGCTCAGGGTAAGATGCTTGGCTTGTATGCCATCTTGTGGGCGTATTACCACCATTCATTATGAGCAATATAATATATGTGCCTAATATATTCTAATTTATATCTAATTTATCTTTAAATAAGACAAATTAAGTTTAACACCAGCACCACCGACAACTCAATATGTTAAAAATTTAGGAAATCTTTATTAGAACTGATATACATTTAAAGCCAATAGGAAAACAATCATTCATGTTTGATTAACATTTGTGCAAAGAGCAATACATTAAATTATAGCACAGAAAGCAATCCTTCAAACACTTCCTTAAAAAAAGAAGTTCCTTTTCAAAGTAACAGATCAAGTCAGATGTGAAGTTTAAAAGTTGATAGTTCATAACACTTTAAATAAGGCATCTTTATAAGCTTATCATTTGTAGTAACATTAGTCTGCAACAACTGTCACTGTTATTATCGAGAGAAAAATGGCACATGCAGTTGTGTGTTACTGTGATTTGCCGATGACAAACCATTGTGCTATCATGTTTCGAATACCTGGAGCAAGTGCACTTAAAATACCACAATGTCACGTTTTATGTGTTTCAGTGATAATTACTGTCAACATAAAACAGCATAACAGTATTCCAATGCATTTCTAAATAATAGCATCATTAAAAATATAAATCTATAAAAAAAGGCACTCTTAAGTCAACCCACATACCAATAATCAAACGGAACAAATTGAAAATAAATAAATCACCAATGGCAAGAACATGGAAAAACACCGCCTCTCATCCCTTCATACAACCCTTGAGGGGAACACTGACCCCTAGTGCTCCTAAAAATATACATCATCATCATAAACGTCATTTCAAACTGTGCAAAAGAAAAGGACCCGTCAAAGCCAGACATCATTTGTCATCAAATTGAGCTTTTTGTGGGCATCTTAAGTACCTCAGCTATAGGATATAAAATTGGCTGGGAAGATCCCAACCTGCCCTCTTAGTTCCCCCTCCCACCAGTCGTACTGGGAATCAGTTTTGGTGATAACAGTGATGCGATCTCCTGCAGTAAAGCTCAGATCCCCGGGCTGCTGGCCGGCGAACGGATGCACAGCTGTGACCACCAGAGTGCCGCCTGATGCTTGATCTAGAACACAGTCAGAGGAAAGGTCATCCATTGGTTGAAAACACATTGGAGTTATTTCAGGATTATAAAAATTCTCATTTTAAATTACAAATCAGTATAAAAGGTAATTTATTAAAGCACAATAGTATACAGAATGATTCTCAAACTGCAATTCCTCATTATTAAAGACAAAACATTTAGTAAAACATATTCATGAACAAATACATACATATATAAAAAATACAAAATTAAAAAGCGTTTTTAAATTGTAATTCTATTACAAATCTAATATACGATTCCCAAATGTTAATTCCTCATTATTAAAAACAATAAAATATTTAGTAAAATATGTTCATGAACTGATTAAAATGAAACAAGAATAAAACACAATAAAAAAAAGTTCTACTTTGGTATCAACATGAATGTGTTCTCACATTTGTATTATATGTAAACTGTATATATTTCTTTTTGTCATTTGTAACTCTTGGAATTGGAATTCTTTTGAATTTATTTTAAATTGATCCTGAATGGTCCTTCGCTTTGGAACAATACGCTTAATTGAATTAAACTGTACGATGCACTTGATGTGCTTTTCCTTAAATGCAAATGTATTAATGTTGCACAAGCTTAGAGTGACATTATATTTTAACATAATCATGAGCATATAATACAATATGTATGATATTAAAAACGTGCCTATGCTTATAAAATTGTAATAGCAATTGGTCAACACTAGAGAGCAGTATGTGTTCTCTTAAAACATTTTAGCCCACTCTGGCTCAGTTCATTGGCCCTCTTTTTCTCACACACTTTTAAACACCACAAACTTTTTAACCAGATTGCAAAATTTTTTTTTTTACCAAATTGCAGAACACTTTAGCCTACTCTTGATGTGTAAGAAAGATGACCAGTGACATTTTAATCAGTGTCCTAGAAATCATAACAGAATCTTAAAGTTGGCATGAAATTAAAAATTCACCCTATTTAATAAATGCATGTTATTGTGAACAATTCATCCGTGCGCGTTTATTTATTTATTTACCTTGTCATTTGTAATCAAAATGTCATAACTCCATCTTCCATTGAAACGAAGGACTTCTCTCTGGTGATATATGCCAACCCTCTCTAATGCCCATAGTAAACCACGGCTCTTTCTTACAAATCGGCTGCAAGCTCGCATTCAGATCTGCCTCCATCCAATCAGCAACCCAAGGACAGAACCAAGTCCTCCCACTATTCTTTTCTTTTCAATAATCCGTTTCACTCGGATGTATATGGAAGCTTGTTTCCATCAAAGAATAAAAAAAATAAAAAAAGGTAATTGCGACTTTTTTCAGAATTGCAAGATATAAAGTCAGAATTGTGAGATATAAACTCGCACTTCTGAGAAAAAAGTCAGCCCCCCCCCATAATTGGACTTTATAACTTGCAATCTCACAATTCTGAAAAAAAGAGGTCAAAATTGCGTGTTATAAAGTCAGAATTGCAAGATATAAACTTGCAATTGCAAGGAAAAAAGTCAGAATTGAGAGTTTATATCTCACCATTCTGACTTTAAAATCTTGCGATTTTGTCTTCTTTGCAAGATATAAAGTCAGAATTGCGTGTTATAAAGTCAGAATTGCATGATATAAAGTCAGAATTGTGTGATATAAAGTCAGAATTGCATGTTATAAAGTATCACTATTTACATCTCACCATTCTGACTTTTTATCTTGCAAAGACAAAATTGAGAGATTTTAAACTCAGAATTGCGTGATATAAAGTCAGAATTGCGAGTTTATTCCTCACAATTCTGAGGGGGAAAAACGAGACGCTAGAAAACGAGATGCGAGAAAAGTCGCAATTATCTTTTAAAAAATGTTATTCTGTGGCGGAAACAAGCTTCCATAGATGTACGTCAAAATACTAAAGAAAACAACCATGTACAAAAAAGTGATATTGCCATCTACAGGGCATTGAATGTACTATATCTCGTGCGTTTTGCCCTTACCCACCCAAACTGGTCAACAACAATCTCAGAAAAAATGTGCAAAAACTGTACCTTTAGGGTTCAACAGCTTGTCACTGCAGTACACTTAAAAGAACATCTTTGTACCTTTGTTTACCCCTAAAGGGTGTATTAAGGTACATATTGCTACTCTAAGGTACTAAAATGCATCTTTTAAGGGTGATAAAGGTACAAAGATGTCCTTTTAAGGGTACTGCCCCAGAGACAAGCTGTAGTACCCCCTTTTTTCTGAGAGTGAAGGCTACTTTACATGAATGCGAGTACATTAGCAGGTAGTTGTGAATCACAGGTGTTTCATATGAGATGAGGACAAGGCTGCAGCCAGTGATGAGGCCGAAACCAGTCCAGAGAAATTCATTTTACTTATTATTTTATTTATCCGCTATAATGTCCTTTTTGAGCACTTGAGCTTAACTGAGACTTGAGTGTAGACGTTTAAGAGGCTGTTGTGTCGACCATTATTTTATTTATTTTTTTTGCAATTTTGAGGTGTTCAGTTTTATTTTGATTTTAGAAAATAAACACACGATTGCTCCCCTAACAAATGAACTGTTGAATGAAATGTTTGTTTTTTGTTTCACTGGCATGTCTCTTAGGTGTTGAGGAGTAGTGCATCTTTGAGCCTATGTTCAGTACGAGTAAAATATTCAAGCACGGTTTAAATCAGATACTTTAAGACTTTTACTCAAGTCGTATTGGAATTGGTGACTTGGAGTAATTTTCACTGTAAGGTATCTCTAATTTTGTGTGTTTTTAGGTACCTCTTTATTGTTTAACATTTTTGAATTTGCTAAAAACTTCCTGTCTTATTTCAATGTTTAACTTCCAGATTTCCAATGTGGTTTTAAACTCTTTTTCATTTATGTCAATATAAGCAGACTGGCATCCAACATGCATCAAGTGCCACAGAAGGAACTGGAGTACGAGCCCAGAGAATGGGTGGAAATGGTTGGCGAGGGGTTTTCGGGGTGAAGACATAAGAGAGGAGCAGGGAATCAGACAGAGGCGGAATGCGGTTTCACACTGTTGGCACCTGCTCTGAAATCTCCTGACTCCATATAAACCTCAGGCGTTGCCAAAAGCTTCAGTCGAGCCGTTTTTCACTCTAAATGCTTTTGACTTGTATCCTAAAATAACTGCATCCATTCAACATAATGTTCATTCCTGCTACCACAAGTGCAAGACATGACAAGCCGGGCGCAAGACAGCAATACAATCCAGAGAGTTTCTTCAGATTTGGAAGGGCTGTGTATTTTGGCAGAGTGGTGATATTTGAGCTATGCGGTTTTCTACTTGCACACGCAATATCTGAAAAAGTGACAGCTCATGACAGGGAGGAGGGCCTGCTATTTCTCCCCTCCGCTGCTAAACCTCAGACTGGAGCGTGGACTAAGCCCTATCAGGTATAAGGTGACCAAATCCAATTGATGTAACCATAGATAAATCGCTGGCACCTGGTTGTAGTGGAATGCAAAAGAGCCAATTAACAATTGACATCCTGGATTCACTTCTCATTCCAAAGGAAAAGGGAACGTGCGATTTATCAGTGAAACCTGTGCAACAGCTGCTCAACGTGTCATTACACTCAACAAATCAAAACCTCATAAAACAGTTTCCCTTTATAGACAAAGGAGTCTTTAGAAATCAGGGTGGCTCTCTAACCACCTTTTCCTAAGGCCAGGGATCCATCTAAATGACTATTATTTACAGCTTTAATGATCTTGAGGGTAAGGAGTGTTAATGAAACAGTGAGGAGTGAGAGTTTTCCAGTTCTCATTTTTCACAAATGATATCATGATAAAATAACAAGCAATGTGAACACACACCCAGGGACTTTTTTTTCTGCTTGTAACAATACAGATAAGAATCTCTTTGACTCATCTTCGAAAGACTGTAGTAAGTTTTATCATATCATGATGAAGTCTTTCTAGTAACACATCTGCAACTTCTATGAAAGTGGAGAGGACGCATATCAAATCAAAAGTCATTCCCTCTGAATCATTTCATTAAAAGTGCCCCCCCCCCCCCCCCCAAATGTCTTTCCAAACCTTCCAAAAACTCATTTACGGGAAGTAGCGTGGGAGTATCAATATGAGGGAGACTCCTGGAAGAGGTGGGATGTCTGAAACATGTAGGGTACAACAGGGCTAAAGGCACACCTTAAGAAAAACATGCTTTTCACTACTCCCAAAGTGAATCATGGCAGAAAAATATATATGTTTGTATTTGAACATTGATGGAGCAACAGATTTTATGAAAGTAAATCATAAGTGTTAATTTTGTTTCAAAATCTTTTAAATGTTTGAGGCGGTGAGGGGGGCCTTTTACCCCACACACGGGACACAGTATACAAATACTTACTTTTATAGCTAAAATAATGTTTTTAATAAGTTAATACTTGTTCAAAACAATCACTTTAGCAAAGTTTGTACTATTTTCTGTTTATTTTGATAAATAAAAATGTAATTAACATATGTTAATATAAAATATATTTTAAAAATACAGAAACAAAATTATTTTAAAAAGTAAAGATTCTGGATGGAAGGATATCCCATAATAATTTATTATAGATTTACAGTAAAATATATTTTATTATATGAGAAGATTAATAATATATTTTTAAATACACTATATTGCCAAAAGTATTTGGACACCCCTCCAAATCATTGAATTCAGGTGTTCCAATCACTTCCATGGCCACAGGTGTATAAAATCAAGAACCTAGGCATGCAGACGCTTCTACAAACATTTGTGAAAGAATGGGTCGCTCTCAGGAGCTCAGTGAATTCAAGCGTGGTACCGTGATAGGTTGCCACCAGTGCAATAAGTCCATTCGTGACATTTCCTCACTACTAAATATTCCACGGTCAACTGTTAGTGGTATTGGTATATAACAAAGTGGAAGCAATTGGGAACAACAACAACTCAGCCATGAAGTGGTAGGCCACGTAAAATCACAGAGCGGGGTCAGCGCATGCTGAGGCGCACAGTGCGCAGAAGTCGCCAACTTTCTGTCAATGGCTTCAGACCTCCAAACTTCGTGTGGCCTTCAGATTAGCTCAAGAACAGAGCATAGAGAGCTCCATGGAATGGGTTTCCATGGCCGAGCAGCTGCATCCAAGCCTTACATCACCAAGTGCAATGCAAAAGCGTCTAATGCAGTTGTGTGAATCACGCCCCACTGGACTCCAGAGCAGTGGAGACGTGTTGTCTGGAGTGATGAATCACGTTTCTCTGTCTGGCAATCCGATGGACGAGTCTGGGTTTGGTGGTTGCCAGGAGAATGGCACTTGCCTGACTGCATTGTGCCAAGTGTAAAGTTTGGTGGAGGGGGGGTTATGGTGTGGGGTTGTTTTTCAGGGTTTGGGCTTGGCCCCTTAGTTCCAGTGAAAGGAACTCTTAATGCTTCAGCATACCAAGACATTTTGGACAATTTCATGCTCCAACTTTGTGGGAACAGATTGGTGTGGAGGAACTTGACTGGCCTGCACAGAGTCCTTACCTCAACCCGATAAAACACCTTGGGATGAATTAGGCCGGAGACTGCGAGCCAGGCCTTCTTGTCCAACATCAGTGCCTGACTTCACAAATGTGCTTCTAGAAGAATGGTCAAAAATTTCCCATAAACAGGGTGGGCCAACTCAGATTAAGAATGGGATGTCATTAAAATTCATATGCATGTAAAGGTAGACATACCAAAACGTTTGGCAATAAAGTGTATGATTGTTTCATTATAAATATGGTTATTATCTCTAATGTGGACACCCAACTTTATACATGGTATTTGCCATCTGAATCTAACCATGTCATGTCAACAAATGAAAAAGTCAGCCAGTTATTTATCATGTTTATCATTGTGCCTTTTGCCCCAACAGCAAATGCGCCTTTTACCCCAAATACCATACTTTTACACATTCGTCCATTATTGAAAAACTGTTGCTTTAATTACCTTGAACAAAACTGAAAATCCTTTAGAAGACCTTCGTCTCAAAATATTAACATTGATTTTATCCATTTTCATTTGCTACTTAAATCTACAACATTTTAAAAAAACTAATTAAATTAAATTAGCGCAGAATCAACTTGGTGCTCCTGCCCATGCATTGTGTCAAAGATCAGACAATTTTCAATTTTGGAAAGTGCTACGGCAAGTTTTGTACAAATAGAGACATAGTCGTGAATACAAAACTTCGATTTTGTATTAATGTAAGTCAGAATTTGTGCGTGCAACGAGTAAGATGTGCATTTGTGTCTGTTTTGGCAGAATACTGCCATCTAGTGGCAGCAGGTTTTCTTAGACAGCTGTGTGTGTGGATCGTGCAAGGCCAAACTGGCGAAATGAAAGTCTCAAAATCCAAATGAATCAAATAGGATCGACTCACAAAGTCAATGAATTGAGTCAATGAATGTCACTGGATCCAAAAATGCACATCTTACTCATTGCACGCACAAATTATGACTTACATTAATACAAAATCGAAGTCTATATCTCTATTTGTACAAATCGCTGCACATTCATGTAATTCTGTATTTTGCACACACAAGTTAAAAGGCATTTGTTTGTGGATAGTAAAACATGTCTGCAACATTTATCAAGTTCATGGATAATTGTGTGCGCATTTATTAATAATTTTGAGTCTATTGTCATCCCATACCTTTTCCCCTGCTGTGCCTTTAGCCCCGATGTACTCTGTACAATTTTTTTTCTGTGGAACACAGTCTATACAATGAAAGTCAATGGGGTCCAAAATAACAATGCACCCCAATGACTTTTGGGGTCAACAATCACTATTTGAATTTCTGTACTGTTTTGCTGTGACATTTTTTTTTTAAATAAATGGGAGACATCTGTTGTCCTGATTTTGATGAAGTCATCCAATGCCGTGCTTTGACATACAACATGCGTACCTGTCTACTTATCCTGAATTATGCAATGACAACTGGCTGTTGAAAGATATGTCAAGTAGTTGGCTAACAGTATCTATTCCCTGTACGATTCATCTGGCTCTCTTACACATGATCCTCCTCTGGCCAAAGTATTGCTGTTGGCTGATGGTTTGGTGTCTTATGCAGTTGACAATTGCAACCCGACTCATCATTTAGGTTGCCAGAATAGAATATTAACATGTAATTTGACAAAATCCGGTAATTAAACATCAGAGCAGGGAATTGGACTCCTATTCCCACCTGAAGGAGATGTGAACAATGAAACCTTGTCTACAGCAGTCTCTAACTGTCTGGATCATGCCGAGTCATGTGCACATTTCAATCAATTATCTTCATTTACACATCTGAATCAACAGAGTTAAAAATAACCAAACAAATGCACCATAATAGCACCTAACTTAATTAAAGCATAAACACAGGAAATGAGGGATATCAGCTAATCATTCTCAGGCTGATGTATGCGTGAGAGAAGTGGAGATAATACTCAAATACACATATTCATTTAGCTCTTTCAATCTAATTTTAGCCATTTTTTAATGAGTCTACTTGTGTGCACGTCAACAAGGAATTATTGTCTGAATTAATGTGCAAGTGAATAAAGTATCACTCATTTATGTAATTAGAAGGAATGCAAATGTACAGCCAACTTTTTTAGTGCAAAGGCGATATGTTTGACTGTTGGCATCCATGCATTCAAGAACAACTTTACCTGGAACAACAAACCCCACGTCATTTATCCAAGACCACAGAATGTGTCTTTAGTTTATATTAGACTTAACATGCTTGATCGCTCTCTCTCATAACGTCATTCGCTCACATTGAATGAACTGCAGTTGCGCAAGTTAAGGACACCAGGAGCAAACACAACCTCTAAACATGCACTTCTAAGAGAAGTTTAGATTATATTTGACAAAGTAACAAACACATACAGGTACACAAGCAGTTTTCTCTCCAACTTGCTGGACAACTCGATGGACAGAAATAATAGTATACTTTATTTCTAGCCTTCAAGGAATATGAATGCTCTAAAATCAGCTCAACAATATCAAACATGTTTGATATCCTCTGACTGGATGAAATCAAAGTCTGAAGCTTAAAAAAACATCTGTGCTAATCCTACTCATCCTACTCCCACTGGCCAAAATCTGCCGACTCTTACTGTCGGAAACTAGTGTCCGACTTTATATATGTTTGTTTAAGATGGTTTTATTTTGCCTGATCAACTGAAAAGTGCCCTAAACCCCACTAAAACCAGCCAACAGACCATGCTGACAAGGCTGGAAGACGAACGAAGACCACAAAACCAACCTAGGCTGGTTTAAGATGCTTTTTCAGAGGAGTTATGAGCAAGTTACTTTAATGAATAGCTTAAAAAGACAAGTTACTGGTGCGTTGCATCTAGCTGTTTTCTTAAGACTGCAAAATTTGCTTCCTTTCAGTTGTCCTTTATGAGCAGAACACACTATAATCTCCCTTGAGTGTTGAGTGCTGTTGTTGGCAGTCCTGGACTTAAACTCACTGTGTAATGTTATTCTTATAATATTTTCATGATCAATCATTGCTGTCATTTATACTTGCGTACTAAAGATTAGCACCAGAACTCATCTGCTGTTTAGTTGGGAATAAAAAAACTGTACTGTTAAAGTAGCCTTAAGGACTTGTGGTGATCTAAGACAATGTCTCCTCCAAGTTTGTCCTATTTAAAGGACAGGGAGGATGCCAAATGTTTTGATGTTTGGGTCTGTATGTGACAAAACACACCAGTCCTGAATCCATTCACAAACACACACATCATCTATTAGCTAGTGGCCTTTAAAATCTCTCCCCTTATGGATGAAAATGTCATCTCACTGTGGGAAAGAATGCGTTTGCTGCGTAGTTGACTTGTGACATGGCAAAGAGCACGAGGCCCTTCCTGAATAAAGGAAGATGGGAAAACGGCCAGTCTACAGTTCACGGCTTCTTTCGAAATCTTCCCAGCCAGTCGGAGTGGCTTTCCTCGAAACGGGGCAGGCGAAGCCCCTCCGTAGCGTGTTTTTGATCTAATCCCTATAATTCAACTTTAAACATGGGCCTTTAGGAACCTAATGAAAATAAATGAGAATGTTGAGAGCTGAATTTACGACGAGTGGAGTTGAATTGACGACAACACAAATCATCATCCACAGGCTGAGCTGATTAATGAAAGGATCTCACACAGCACTGGGTGTTTCTACTCGTGCATTTCTGCCATTTAATTAGCCGTTGCTAATGTAGCGGTTTTAATCCACTTTATAATTTATCAGTGTCAAATGAAATGCGTGACCACATTGTCATCTTTATTCTCAAAGGTATTTCTTGTTGTTTTAAAAAGTGTCTGATTAACCACATCATATACAGAAGGAATAATCCCTTTTGTTCGGATATTCTGCTTGATAATATGCTTGAACGCGCAGGTGGCCTACAAAACACACAGTAAAATCCTCTTCTGTCAGTTTATTACCCTAGTCACAGGTGTGAAGTGTTTTTCTTTTCTTTTTTACAAGAAGCATAATTCCACTTAAGTAAGGACAAATATACTCCTCATGGTTTTATTAGCTGTGTGGGAAGCTTGTGTTAACAGAAATACACAAAACATTTTGTTCTTGACAAAAACTTACATACTGAATATTTTCTTAGGCACTAACATAGTCCTCATCTCATCTCATAAAATAAATAAAATAATAATAATTCACCTGAGCTTTCGGTATCCCAGCTGTCTAACATTTTGTTCTTGACAGACATTTTTGAATGATATTTTCTTAGGCACTAACATAGTCCTCATCTCATAAAATGAAATAAATAAAATAATAATTCACATGAGCTTGCGGTATCCCTGCTGTCTAACATTTTGTTCTTGACAGAAATTTTTGAATGATATTTTCTTAGGCACTAACATAGTCCTCATCTCATAAAATGAAATAATTTTCTACACAGCACTCACCTGAGCTTTCGGTATCCCAGCTGTCTAAGCTTGGATAGAGAACTGGCTTCACAGATGCGGGAGCTGTGAAAATATAATTTTCTATTATAGTTATAAATATACTTTTTAATCAACATAACCATAAAAAAGGTCACTCAGAATCAGAGGCAAGGAGATAGCTCCAATTTTACAACAGCCCCAGAAAAGAATATGTAAAAAGTTTTTTAGACCTGTGCCAGTTCAGTCAGTCACCATATTTCTACTCTGAAAGAAGAAATGCATGCGGATCTGAGGGGTCAGTCGGGGTCTTACCTTGTGTCCTGGGTGTGTAAGAGGAGGCAGCTCTCTGTGTGGGAGGCCTTGGTCTAGATGGTGCTGAACTCGTCTGTGAAAACAGAGACACCCGAAAATACATCAACAGGCTTGTCTTTCACCCAGCGAACTTGATAAACAGAGACTGGCACTGAAGCCATAAAAAAATCAATTAGTCCTTGAAAGGACAACTAAACCACTTTTTTGTGAATTTGAATCAATATGTAAGGTCAGTTTGCACCTTAAATATTAGTTGGATTAAACCTATACAAGCAACTAAATATTCACTGTATTTCTAATAGTGTAATACTATTGTGCCATTCACAGAACTTTTGATTTACCTTCATTCCAACTTATAAAACTAACAAAATTACATTCTTGTTACTACGACAGGGAATCCCTTGGGTTGTTTAGACCTGATTTCATGAGACCACTGTTTTTTCACATAACCCCATTGACCAAAATACACCACCCGAAATATGAAGTGCCAAGTGGAAAGCCATATATTACTGTCAGTGTTTTATAGAAGTCTATAAAATAAGTTTTATAGGAGCCATCAAATGAAGATCACAATCACCTTCTAATGTGTTGAAAGACTGTCAGCAGATTATGTTTCTCAAGCTTTATGTAAAGGTGTAATTTATTATTTTCTTCATTCCAAACTCATTGAACTACTGCTTGCGTCTGAAGAAAGTTTTGTACTTTAATGTTTGCCACTAGAGGTGCACAACTCAAATGAACAAAATTAGTCAAAATTAGTACATTTGACTGAAAAAAAACTTGAGTCAGTGGAAAATAGTGTGACTTTAAAATCCCATAAAGCAAGAGAGATTAAATTAACTTAACCTTTCAAATGAGTGATGTTGTCAGTCAAATTAATGTGATGTTTCAGCATGTAAAGACATATCACACGGGCAATTTAAACAGAGCTAAAGAGTAACTGGATGGCTGAGGAATATTTATTTTGTTGCTAATTTGGTGACAACAATGAGAAGTAAAAAACTATTTAAACAGTGTGCTATTAATTTTTTGCTCCATGAAATCCCTTACTATATTGCTGCACACTATAATTCTTAAAGGATTAGTTCACTTTAAAATAAAAATGACCCCATGATTTACTCACCCTCAAGCCATCCTAGGTGTATATGACTTTCTTCTTTCAGATGAACACAATCAGAGTTATATTAATAAACATCCTAATGTTTCCTAACTTTATAATGGTAGTGAATGGGGCTCAAAAAAGTGCATCCGTCCATTATAAACGTACTCCACACGGCTCCAGGGGGTTAATAAAGGCCTTCTGAAGCGAATCGATGGGTTTGTGTAAGAAAAATATCCATATTTAAAACTTTATAAAGTAAAATATCAGGCTTCCACCAGACCGCGTCCGTATTAAAGTTACGAAGAAAGTGTAACACCTCTTGCAGTTCAAAATGCTTACGCTACATCACGTCAGTTACGCTTTTTCCGTCATTTAAACACTGAAGTTGTATATATTTATTAATATAACTCCGATAGAGTTCATCAGAAAGAAGAGTCTTCAGGGTGAGTAAATCATGGGGTAATTTTCATTTTAAAGTGAACTAATCCTTCAAAGAAACAAACATTTGAATTCAATATGATTTCAACAGTTCCTCTAAATTTGATGAGACATGGGGAATTTGTGACTAAACTCTCCTTTCTCTTTCAGCTGTAAAGTCATTCTTGTGATTCATCTAGTCTGATTGACTAGAGTGATTCAGTTTGTTTGGACACAGTTCATTTAAATGATAAAATGAAATAATAACAAAATTCACAACCAATTCAGTTTCAAATCCCTGTCCTGCATATTTAGTGACAGTGATATATTTAGTTAAATGCTACTCCATCACTAATTTTTTGTTTTTGTTGATTATGTATTTGTTAAAAATGTATCTGTTCAAGTTTGATGCTATCAGCCTGATAGCACTGATTGTTCATTCTAAACTCTCATTGTCTTTATAGAGTCAGAAAAGTACAGCGTTGGAAAAAAAATCACCAGATTTATATTTACATATATATCAGAGACATTTATAGTCACCTGTATGTAGTAGCTTGTAGTCTAGCTAACTACTTTTCAAAAGAGTAGCAGGATTGTACTTAAACTACTGTAAATTATGAGTAGCTTGCAGCTTTAGTTTCAACAACATGGGGCCAACATGGGGCAGTAGTGCACAGAAAGTAACCTTGCTTGAAGCTTGCATGTGTTTGTTCTGCCAGTCGGTGGTGTATTTCTCTGTGTAGTCCTGCAAAATGGTGTACAAATCAAATGCTTCAGGTGGGGGATCCACATCTCCATTGAGAATGGCAGAAGCACGAATGTCTTGGCCATAGAACCTATTCGAAAGTAAAGCACACATAAGATATTGAAACTACACAATGAAAACACAAAGTAGGTCAACATCAGTGCCTGAGGACTTATGCAACATTTTAACTCTTTAACCTATGACATGTGCTTACTTTCGGTTGGTTTCTTTGCGCTCAATGAGGTAAGAACCGACTAGAGACACTCCAGCGTAGAGGCCACGAGATTTGCAGTACGAGTAGACCGCCGCTGTACTGCGAAACGCCACATCCGCCTCCAAATTCCTGCCAAATATGATTAGTCAGAGTTGTATATGTGCAAGGAACAAACCCTACACAGTCAAAGATCAAAGTGGAATTGAATGGGAGGATGAAACTGCACTAAGGGTAATAGTTACTGGGATTTATTGAGAGTACATGCAGACTGAGGCATAAGATAATGTCTTAATAGGTTCTTCTTTTTTATTTTATGTTTTTAAGCGTCCACTACCATTCAATACTTTGGGGTCTAATGTGAGTATATTTTGACATAATGTTGTGTGTATTTATGCTTTCAAGCACAAGAAGACGCGTCCAAGAACTCAATTCAGTATCACGCACTATATGAGAGTCAAATTGAGTTCTTTTTCACGTTTACTTCCGCTTGAAAATGGTTTGAAATCACATTAAAATGCGCACACAGGAATCGATAAGTGGAATTGGAGAATCGGAATTGGAGAATTCCAGATTTGGAATCGATTTTTGATTCTAAGCCCTATTTCTAACATTAGGAGACATTGGAAGGATGTGCAGAGTTGCAGGCGCTACACAGTCAAAAACAGCAGATGCTGTGTGTACATTTGGACAGTCATAAACAGTTGTAAGAAAAAGTATGTGAACTGCTTGCAGAATCTGTGAAAATGTGAATAATTTTAACAAAATAAGTGAGATCATACAAAATGCATGTTATTTTTTATTTAGTACTGTCCTAAATAAGATATTTGACAAAGATGTTTACTTATAGTACACAAGACAAAAAATAGCTGAATTTATTAAAATGACCCTGTTCAAAAGTTTATGAACCATTGATTGCTTTGAGATGGTTGTTCATGAGTCCCTTGTTTGTCCCTTGTTGAGTTAAAATCCTCCTGTTCAAAAGTTTTCACCCCGGCTCTTAAAAAGCTCTCGCGTGTTTCAACCGAACCAGGAAAGACCTCAATTGGATAGACCTACAACCAATCAGAGCATCAGAGCAACAGAGCGACGCATAACGTTAGTTGTCAAATGTCAACAGAACTCAACTGCACTGTGTTGCCAAGTCCGCGGGTTGAAGCGCCCCAATTATGTGATATATCAATTAATAATAATAATAATAATAATTTGTTACATTTATATAGCGCTTTTCTAGGCACTCAAAGCGCTTTACATATAGAAGGGGGGATCTCCTCAACCACCACCAATGTGCAGCATCCACCTGGATGATGCGACGGCAGCCATATTGCGCCAGAACGCCCACCACACACCAGCTGATTGGTGGAGAGGAGACAGAATGATGAAGCCAATCTGTATATGGGGATGATTAGGAGGCCATGATGGAGAGGGGCCAATGGGCAAATTTGGCCAGGATGCCGGGGTTACACCCCTACTCTTTTATCGAAGGACCTCCTGGGATTTTTAATGACCACAGAGAGTCAGGACCTCGGTTTAACGTCTCATCCGAAGGACAGTGCTTGTTACAGTATAGTGTCCCAATCACTATACTGGGGTGTTAGGACCCACACAGACCACAGGGTGAGCACCCCCTGCTGGCCTCACTAACACCTCTACCAGCAGCTACCTGGTTTTCCCAGTTGGTCTCCCATCCAGGTACTAACCAGGCTCAGCCCTGCTTAGCTTCAGTGGGAAACCAGTCTTGGGCTGCAGGGTGATATGGCTGCTGGTTGATCAGGCAGCCCTGGCAAAATAACACATATTTTACCCCCAAACGCCTTTTTTTTTTTCCGGAGAACCCCCCCGGAAAGCTATTAGGCTTGTTTTTGGCTAGTTTTGAGTAGCAATTGGGCGGGTTTTGTTGTAAAAACTTGGCAACCCTGTTTGCACGCACACTGGAATAAGTAACGTTAGAAGAAAAAGATGTGTAAACGATCTTTGCCGGTGTTGTAAAAAAAGAATTTAAGGATACACAGAATACTTACAACACGATCATCATTTCTGAGAGAAATAGTAAAGGTGAATGCATATACGAACAAGTTCTCAGTTTAGGATCAGAACAAATTCAACTCAAGCGCCTTTGATGACGAATTATTACATTACTGTTTATCATCTGTCCATCATCGTATAAAGCCCGCCCTGACAATTTCATTGGTCCGAACAGTTTCTGTTCGGGCATAATTACTCCTCTACGGCTCAAGTCCAGACCGAACTGCCCGAGCTCAAATGTTGTGGGCGGGGCTACGTTCGGCTGGCATCCAGGCTATCAACTGTCCTCAGTGTGAAAAGATCTCAAAACCATACAGTCATTGCTGGAAAGGGTTAAAATATGTAAAAGATGCTGCAAAACTGATTTTTCTGAAGAACATTGGGCAGTTTAACTGCTCAGGACAAACAAGAGACTCATGAACAACCATCACAAAACAAAAACAAGCGTTGATCATCCAGGTAACAACACACAGTATTGAGAATCAGTTGTTCATAAACTTTTGAACAGGGTCATTTGAATAAATTTGGCTCTTTTTTGTCTTGTGTACTATATGTAAATCTCTTTGTAAAATATCTTATTCAGGACAGCACTAAATAAAAATACAAAATAACATGCATTTTGTATGATCACTCTTACTTTGTTAAAATTATTCACATTTTCACAGATTCTACAAGCAGTTCACATACTTTTTCTTTCAACTGTATTAATGTTATATGGTTTTGACATGAAAAATGCTGGAATGGCTTTTAACAAACTAATCTTAGAGATCAGAGATGATTTTCAGTTCTGAATGGTACATACATTTTTATATATATGTACAGTGAGGAAAATAAGTATTTGAACACCCTGCTATTTTACAAGTTCTCCCACTTAGAAATCATGGAGGGGTCTGAAATTGTCATCGTAGGTGCATGTCCACTGTGAGAGACATAATCTAAAAAAAAAAAATCCAGAAATCACAATGTATGATTTTTTAACTATTTATTTGTATGATACAGCTGCAAATAAGTATTTGAACACCTGAGAAAATCAATGTTAATATTTGGTACAGTAGCCTTTGTTTGCAATTACAGAGGTAAAATGTTTCCTGTAGTTTTTCACCAGGTTTGCACTGCAGGAGGGATTTTGGCCCACTCTTCCACACAGATCTTCTCTAGATCAGTCAGGTTTCTGGCCTGTCGCTGAGAAACACGGAGTTTGAGCTCCCTCCAAATATTCTCTATTGGGTTTAGGTCTGGAGACTGGCTAGGCCACGCCAGAACCTTGATATGCTTCCTACAGAGCCACTCCTTGGTTATCCTGGCTGTGTGCTTCGGGTCATTGTCATGTTGGAAGACCCAGCCTCGGCCCATCTTCAATGCTCTAACTGAGGGAAGGAGGTTGTTCCCCAAAATCTGGCAATACATGGCCCCGGTCATCCTCTCCTTAACACAGTGCAGTCGCCCTGTCCCATGTGCAGAAAAACACCCCCAAAGCATGATGCTACCACCCCCATGCTTCACAGTAGGGATGGTGTTCTTGGGATGGTACTCATCATTCTTCTTCCTCCAAACACGTTTAGTGGAATTATGACCAAAAAGTTCTATTTTGGTCTCATCTGACCACATGACTTTCTCCCATGACTCCTCTGGATCATCCAAATGGTCATTGGCAAACTTAAGACGGGCCTGGACATGTGCTGGTTTAAGCAGGGAAACCTTCCGTGCCATGCATGATTTCAAACCATGACGTCTTAGTGTATTACCAACAGTAACCTTGGAAACGGTGGTCCCAGCTCTTTTCAGGTCATTGACCAGCTCCTCCCGTGTAGTTCTGGGCTGATTTCTCACCTTTCTTAGGATCATTGAGACCCCACGAGGTGAGATCTTGCATGGAGCCCCAGTCCGAGGGAGATTGACAGTCATGTTTAGCTTCTTCCATTTTCTAATGATTGCTCCAACAGTGGACCTTTTTTCACCAAGCTGCTTGGCAATTTCCCCGTAGCCCTTTCCAGCCTTGTGGAGGTGTACAATTTTGTCTCTAGTGTCTTTGGACAGCTCTTTGGTCTTGGCCATGTTAGTAGTTGGATTCTTCCTGATTGTATGGGGTGGACAGGTGTCTTTATGCAGCTAACAACCTCAAACGGGTGCATCTAATTTAGGATAATAAATGGAGTGGAGGTGTACATTTTAAAGGCAGACTAACAGGTCTTTGAGGGTCAGAATTGTAGCTGATAGACAGGAATCAAATACTTATTTGCAGCTGTATCATACAAATAAATAGCTAAAAAATCATACATTGAGATTTCTGGATTTTTTTTTTAGATTATGTCTCTCACAGTGGACATGCACCTACGATGACAA
Source organism: Gobio gobio (assembly GCF_949357685.1). Lineage (NCBI taxonomy): Eukaryota > Metazoa > Chordata > Actinopteri > Cypriniformes > Gobionidae > Gobio > Gobio gobio. Next base: position 17,043,263 of record NC_137106.1, read on the forward strand.
TTTCAGACCCCTCCATGATTTCTAAGTGGCAGAACTTGCAAAATAGCAGGGTGTTCAAATACTTATTTTCCTCACACATACATTATTATATATATATATATATATATATATATATATATATATATATATATATATATATATATATATATATATATATATATATATATATATATATATAAAAACTTATTTCTTATATGACTCCATTGTACATATTTATTAAGTATCTATGTTTTACTGTCCACCAACTAAAGAACTGTGTTCTTAAAAGAGACCTTGATTTTGATGCAAACCTTGATTTTATTAAAAGAATGAGATGTGACATTTATATAAAATATATCTTAGTAGGTGGTAAGAAGGTTCTATTCCAAAAATAACTCATTTCAAAAGAGCACATACACCCTGCAGTCACTGCTGCCAAACCAAATCCAAACCTGATCTAATCCAAACCAAAATAATAATAAAAAAAAAAAAATCAAACCATCCAGATTAAGTACAATCTTAAATTCTGGTTTTCAAAGCTACAGTAGTGCAGCAGACAACCATTCGGTACAATATCGCTTGCAGCTCTATTCTGGCGAGATCCATAAACAACAATTAAAGCAGTGAGAACAAAAAGGACTTTCCAAACAAGCACAAACACAGCAGAATCCGTCAATAAAGTTAAATTCACTGATTCACCTTAGAACAATGCAGCTGTCATTTAAACTGGCACTACTGAATGGCTCCTAATGTACAGTATGGACACCCTTCATTATCTGTAATTCTCACAGTATTTTCCGCACAGGCTCATGCTTGTCAAATTATGAATGGCTGTGTTGCAGGTGAAAGCTTAAGCTGGCAGCTCACAACTGTATACATTTTTTGTATAAACATGTCATTAGAGAAAATGGGTGCCTTGTGAAGTGATAAAGATATAGATGGCTTTTATATTCTGTTGATTTTATTTGTAATTTTCAGTAAGAGCAAGAGCTTTTCCTTTATTGCTATCCGTAAATGCACCAAATCAACAGTTAGACAGCTAAATTATACCTTCAGCGAAATACTGTCAAGGCCCTCCATCGCCTATGTAAACACTTTAAAAACTTTCTCCAAACAAATAGGCTTCACTTACACATGTACAAACGAATGGAACACAATGCAACTCATAAAACGTTCAAGGACTGCACAATCCTTTTCTCATTCCTGTCCACACCGCTTTGGCAGCACTTTCATGAACATAAAAAAAAAAAAAATTCATAATATCAATTGCTTAACATAAATCAAACCTTTCTTCCTTAAGCCATAACCTTTGATTTTAATCAGAAGTCAGCCAAGTGACGCAGATGCATCCAGATAAAAATAAATAAAACACTTTAATAATGAAAGTGTCATTTCAAATTACAACACTGATGCTTAAAAATGGACATTTGCTCAAAGCAAGCGTCCAAGCTTCCAAACCTTCACTCTACATTATTCCCTCTTTTCTGACCCCTGGCAACAAAATGGGGTACTACACTGTAAAATCAACACACATACCTGCCAAGAGGCCCAACAGCCACAGTGCAGTTTCCTCCGAGTGTAAGATTGCCTCCTTTACTAAAAGCATCCACAGCTCTCCTCTGATTCAAGATGATGACAAAATCTGATGACTGGAGATGAAAAAAGAGGATATGTGTCATGTTTTATGTGAAACATTAGAGGGATGGTTTACCCACACTGCAAAAAATGCTTTTCTTATTTAGTATTTCTGTCTTGTTTTCATCTAAATATTAAAAAATTCTTAAATCAAGATGCACTTACTAGATAAATACAATGACATAAGATTTTTTTTCTGGAAAATAAAATCAAAATGAAGTGAGTTTTTGCTTAAAACAAGCCAGATTATCTGCCAATGGGGTAAGAAAAATAATCTCGTTTCTGTTGTATATGATATATTTTTAGATGTTTGGACTGGAAATAAGACAGAAAGAAGAATTTTCCTTACACTGAAAGTAAATGGTGACCAGGAGATGTCATTTAAAGTAAAATACATTTAATTTAATTTAAATGTTTTTTTTTATTTATTTTTTTACGTTAGACATTTTTTTATTTTAAACCAAAAAATGAGCATAAGAATGACAAGTCAATAAGAATTTTACTTAGACTGAAAGTGCCTTTACCTAAATATAAATAAAAACTAAATGACTGTCATTATAAATCACAACTTTGTAGTGTTTTCGGTTTGTAGAAGTGCCACAGATGTGCTGTAGATATTACAGAATCTCATATTACCCAGACCTAAAACAGTCAGATACCCAGAACTGACATCACTCTTTTCATGATTTTCTCTCTCCATTTATTAAAATCAGCTCAGGTTTCTTTAAGCACCGGGCCATGTGATGTTAGTAGGCAAGTGTGTCCATCATGCACGATCTAGCTATACATCACTCTGACAAGCACTCCGCCAACTACTGTGTATCTGTCACCAGCAAAACATTAAAAGCTCTATATTCAGCAACAGTTTTTAAGCTTTTTAAATGCTGGTTGGTGTCGAAAGATTTGGACCGGATTCAGACATGCTCTGGTTTTAATGCCTAAAGATAAAATCAATATTTCCTGTACTCCCTTGCTACTTATCAGGTGTGTTGCTACATACTGAGAGACAGAGACCGCAGTGCTAACCACAGCGCCTGAAGGCTACTCGGGAAATTAATCAAGACTGTCAAGATGCACAGGCGCTCGGTACACAAATGACTCATCCGAACTGCAATCCAAGGTCAGGGAAAAAAGTGCAACTTCTGCCTGATGCTGACAAATGACCTCGCTGGGCACATGCACAGTGATTTCCTGTGCCAGAGATATGAGGATCCACTTTATGCTTTGAAAAATTATGAAGCCAGCACTTGAGCTATAAATAGCTCCTAACAAAAGGCTGACCTCTGGTTTAGGGAAAAGGTTGTAATGAGCAATTGATTATGGGTCATGCTTTTAAGATTCAGGGAAAACTTACTGTTAATGTGACTTATTCAACTATTTTTGGGAGCACCTGTTTATTAGTAAATGACAGTGAAATACCATCCATACAGGTCATTTAATTATAAATCAAACCCAGGTGATAGGGTCTATTTGACGAAAGTAAAAGATTTGACAAGATTAAGTCCATAAAGTGGGGGGACAGTTGCTACGTTTTATTTATTTTTGCTAACATTAATAATCACACAAAGGTCTATCAATTAGTTTTCTTTAAATCTAAGAAAATGAATTGGTTTTCTACATAATTAAACTAGCCTATACGATTATTCCCGATTAAATATTCTAAGTGATTGACAGCTCTTATAACATATACGTTTTATTAAGGAGATGATGGAAAGAAAAATAAATACAAAACAAGACAGCCAAGTCAGACAGGGCAAATATTTTAGTGTCTTGATGTTCTTGTCTATGCATGACTCAGACAATCTCGATGGAAAGAAAACATATTTTTTGCATGACACTGCATGTGAAGTCATTTGCAAATTATACCCTGATGAAGAACCTATAGTGTCTGCATACAGAGCATAATCCATTGGCATACAGCATAGTGTAGTCCAAGATGTTCATCTGATACATGAATAAACATGTGGCACAACTGTTCTTGAACACTTTTCTGATTCTCTGATTCAGCACAAAATACATGAGACCTGAACAGGAAACGTTTGTATCAACTACTAAGGTGCTTACCATGTTCCCTACGGTTAAGTCCTGTCAACACCTAACTTTAGATGGTTTTTATGATCATTCATTATTTATTAATTAAAAAAAAAGTTTTAAAACTCTCTAATCAAAGACATTCTACTAAAGAACCCAAAATAATTTTAAAGTAATGAAAAATTCTCAGTTTTTTTTTTAAAAGAAAACTACTTTGCCAAAAACCCGATTTATACCTGAATTAATAAATTGGTTGTTCATTTAGAGAGTAAGGAGTCAAATAAAAACTTACTTCCAGACCAATTTCAAATCCTCCACCGAGTCCAGCAATTCCTATTGCTGAAGGAGCAGACCATCCTTCATAACAGAAAGCAGAAAACAATTACACAATTTAACATTAAAATGAAAATAAAAAACCTTCACTTGGGATATACTAGAACATCGTTAGATGTTTTGCCAAAATGTCTAGCCAAAATTGCCTTTTTTCAAGATTAAAATATACAGTGCCCAAACATTAGACCATTTGTCCATTATAATAGCTATTACCAAAGTTTAAATAACAATGTATAATGAAAAATTAATAATGTAAAAATTCAATGCGTAAAAACAGAAACACTAACATACATAAAATCAATGAAGCTCGAAATGACCTTAAGGAGTGTTTTGTTTATTCAGTGTAGAATGTTGCTAAGGCAGCTGCCAGACATTAATTACACCCATTAAACCTCCCTATTTTCTCAAATTGGTCTATTTTGTTGTAATAGTTTAGTTATGATTACATAAATAAAAATGAAAAAGAATGCATATAAAGTATGTCACAAACCTATATGATCTCCTGACCTCACCAAGGAAATAAGCGTGTACATTTATTTGACACTCAAAATAAGGACGTCAATAAAACCCACTTACTTCCATCAGCGAGCCTCGCAATCACTATCCCACTGCCGCCCCTCGCAGTGATCATGAAACCTGCTTTGAAGACTGACAGGATGGCCAGTCCCTGAGCCTTGGCAATGACATGAGCTGGTGTCAGGTTGTGGAAAAGATAGAAGTAAATGAATATGAGATATTACAATTGGACTTGTGCAGGCAAACACTGTTCTGAATGTAGACACAAAGACTGAAATATAAAAAAAACTAAATCAATCTGCAAATGCAAGATGAAACAGGTAGACAGAGTTGATTGGTGCATTGTGTTTTCGCACAGGTTGCACATATATTGTGAAGTCACTGAGTGAGTTGCATTCATGTCACTTTCTGAAGACACGCATGAACAGATCCTTGGCAATGAACTGGCAGAAAGACTGCTAGTCTTGTACACAAATGACATCAGTCAACAGAAATGCTAACTTTGAGCAGTTAATAGCACTTACATGTCTGGCATGTGTGCTATTACTGCATCGGGATTAGTCTACGCTCCTATAGCACAAGGAACCATGGCTTCAACAAGTAAAAATGTATGAATGGCAATGCATATACATATCAATATATCAAAGTGTCATTTATTTAGGTACACTATGTATACTTTTTTGTTCAAAATTGTTTTCAATTGTTTTGCAAACGTGTTTTGTCTTACCCTGATTCCCTATGGTAAGCCTAAGTGTTTATAGAAATTGTGTACATATACGTCACTCACCCATGCGCGTCTCGTCATATCCATAAATAGAGAAAAGTTGCTCTGGCTACTTTGACGCATATATGGTGTGGGAGTGGCATAGGTTAGTTGTCACAAAAAATGGTTGACATGACACAAGCAAACTCTGTAACCTCTAATCTCTAAGAAACGCTGAACATAGGAGAGTCTGCTGGCAAAAAGTAAATGCGACAAAGCTCGTCATAAAACGAGAATCAACATTTACTTGTCTTGTTGGAGATGGCGAAAACTAAGGGATTCGAAATGTTGCACGTCTGCAGAGAGTGGCATATGTTTGGCGAAAGGCTGTACACAGGAAAGGATGTGCAGAAAGCCCTTATATGGAGATGGTTTGGCCATGTATTTTGCAAATGACTAACCCCCATTGCACACGGCCGCTCATTTTAAATACTCCAGATTCACTAACGGTGTGTCCGAAATCCTGTAGTCTGAGTAGGTACTACATTTGAATTTGAACTTACTTTGCGACCGTTAAAAAAGTATGTTCTATATAGTATGAATGTGTGTAGCATGAATATAATCCGGACATACTACACCCGCCACATTGTCATTATCATGTGACCTACCAGCATCAGTTGTGTCCACTTCCATTCATAAATCCTCTCCCGTGGCCTCATGGGATAGTAAAGTCAAGTGTCAATCGAATGCGCACTTCAGAATCTCGCCGGAAGTAGTAGGTAATCCAGGGACTTTTCACCTATGTATTCTGACATACTACTCGGCATACTGTCTTACACATACTCGATTTATTATATTTATAATATTCGATTTTGGACGCAGTTTAACATTTGAACGAAATTAAGAACCAATTCGCAAGTGTTGTTTTTCGTGAGAAGTTCACCTCAGAGATGGTCTTACAATTGGGAGATAAAAAGGTCCGTGGCTCTAGCACTGGAGAAAGTCTATAATGGCTAATTTGGATCGTGTGGGCCTTGATAACCAATCACATTACAACCTTGATGTCATTGAATTTCATTCGGAGTTGTGCGACAGTCAATCACATAGAAATGAATGAGAAGTGCCGTAAACTGAATCATACTTGTTGCGCAATTGTCCATGACTTCTTTTATAAACAGCATTTTTTTCTAGTTTAAACTAAAAATAGATCAATCCAAAATGAATGTTGAAGAGCAAACATTTTGAAGATTAGCTGATGGGCTGTCGATTTATTAAAGCTACACTGTGTGATATTTTCCCCCATCTAGCGGTTAAAAGGTATATGACCATCCAGTGAATATTAGTTTCTCTTCCTCTCAATTCCGATTTCGTTTTAACTCCTACGGTGGCCGATTTAGTCCAAGATTAATATGGCTTCCAGTTCGACCTCGTCCACATTCGACACGGTGCCATCGAGTGTTAAAACGCGAAAGGCGAAGCTTGAATTTACGGGTATGTCCCTCTTTGGCTGATGTACTTTCAAGATGGAGGGGCAACATGGCGACCCGCATTCGAACCCCTTACCCGTATGTATTTTCAATGGCATATTATAAACTTACGAGAATACTTTATTACTTGAAAGAAGTAAATATACATTAATGAGCACATATATTTTTGAAAGAACTAAGTGTTTATAGCTAAGAATAAACTGAAAAAGTTACACAGCGTAGCTTTAAATAAGCTACTTGCTCACAAAAGCAGTTTATTTAGCAATGTGAAGCCTCTCCTTCATTGATATCCATTAAAAAAAGCAGCCTCTTATCTCCTTCCCTATGTACCACAGCGTTAGCTAGCGTTACGTATGTTTTTTTTCCTTCGGCTAAGGTTGCAGGCTTGCCTTCAAGTGGCTTTGGTTCTCCTGTGCGTACAATTGCGAAAACATCCACACAATTATTGGTAAATGAGACCCAATGTTCTCCCGCAAAATGAATGTGGTTTTGTTTTTAGTTATAAAAAGTTATAAAACAACACTTTGTTTGATATTTTCTTATTCAATGCATTGACATTTTAAGTTTTACTTACTGTAAGGGTCCAAATAATTTGTGGAGCCACTGTATTGTGTAAATAAGAAAAAAAAAATCATAATTTCATAATTTGCCTATTGTACTGAGAAATTCATTCAATAGGTAGGGCCGTCAAACGATTAAATAAATAAATCAAAAATAATTACATTAACTGTTTTTTTTAATAATTAACGTAATAAGTTATACATTAAATTGTCCTAAACAGAACATTTACCGTTCATCAATTATAAATCAATAAAAACAGTAAGTGACTCTTAAATAAATCTTGCAGTGCTTTTACAAAAATGTTTTCAAAATATGGTACAAATATCATACTGATCCCTATGTTGTCTGACTTTTAGAGATTCAAAAAAGGAATCATTTGAATTCGATTAATTTAATTTGTCAGCAGCAACAACAGTTACCTGGAATAAGTTTGTCAGGCCCCATTCTGTTGGATATTTCCGTGAACTCTCTAAGGATCTTGGCAGCTTTCTTGGTCTCAGACTTTAGGTTAGCAGGGATAGGGTTATTCACTGTAAAATAAACGTCAGAAGATACATCATTTTTCTCTTGCTCTGCGTCACATTCCAACAACGTCAAATGTCAAGTAGTCCAATTTTTGTGGGATGTTTTGCATCTTCCTGGATGCTTTCAATTCTATATGCAAAATGACTCTCTCATGTTATTTGTTACTATGAACCTGAACTATGTTTCAAATACCAAAATGATTTAAAGGCTGTAGGCAATATTTAACCACTTGTTTGGTGACAGACTAGATATGAAATCACCACAATTGGCTGTTCCTCTATTTTAAAGTCTCCAATTTAATATGACAAACTGTTAATTATTCATTAATACATCAAATGTCAACATAACCAACTAGGTTATTTTTCTCATCTCACAGATAATTGCACTAATTATATTAGCCATACAGTCAGGCAGTGATTGGTATGTTAATATTCATGCTGACTTTGGATCAATAAAAACAAATGTCTCTTATGACTCAATGTCTGAGTCAGATTCGCCTTTCCTTCCTGTTTTTACTCATTAAATCTTAATCAAGCCTATCTAAAAGCAATGATGACACTGACACTCACTGTAAAAAAATGCTGTAAATTTATTGTTAAAGTTACTGTTTTTTGCCATGCATTACGTGAGAACTTGGTCGCTTCAAATTGCTTGTTGACCAGCAACAGTATGACAAATATTTAACAGCATAATACCATATTTTTCCATGCACATCTACATATAATAGAATTCCCAATTACAACATATAGAAAGAGATGAGGTCAAAGTCAAATGGGTCCAAGATCAAGAAAAAGAAAAGTCTCTTAAAATCTCATTTAAAATGCACATTTATAGAAAATGTAATGTGGTGTATCAAATAAAACAAATAATAACATATTTTCCTTACAACTTGAATACATTAAAGTGTACACATCTTCTTAATCATTATTTTCAGAAGTTTTAATATATATTGCTAGGTCAAATTTATTTTTTGCAAATACCATGACTTTTGTCATGAATATCAGTACTTTTTTTTTTACTTTATCCCCAACAAAAATATCAAAATGTATCTAAAAGGGGTGTATTAAAGTCACTTGTATGCAAGTATGACTTTTTTAAATTATTTTCAAATAATATGAATCTATATAAAAACTGTACCAATACTACAAAAGCATTCCTTTTAAATACCACCACACCCTCAATTTGACATATAATGCTTCACTTTCAATGAACTGATTTTTGAGGGATGAATCACTGGATATATTGGGGTGATCAAGCACCCTTTTGCAACATATATAAGAGTTGCTTTTGGCAGGTGCACCCTTTCTGTGGTTTACTCAGGGAGGTACTTGAAAAACGTCACTTTCAACGCAGTCTTTCCAGTTGACGAATTCTTGCAAAACCAGCCACATCAACAAGACGATTCTCCTGTATGCACCTGCTTAAATATTTTTAAATAGTAATACCAGGACTGCCACCAAGTAGGCCGTCCTGTCCAACTAATGTTGCTCAAGACATTCTTTATGAGACAGACTTTGGCAAGCCACTAACCAATGATAAGTAATTACTTTATTTTGGCAATGTTTCAATGGTCTCCTGAGGAAGTACGAGCAAATGTAAAGAATACTTCTTGCTTCGAGCAGAAATAAAAAGTTATAATAACTAGATGTTGGTGTAAAACTAATCCGCCACAAATACAGGATTGAAGTTTTAAAAAAATATATAGGGTAAACGTACCTATTAAGCTCAAGTACTATCTTTGAGCTCAGATTATAAAAAGAAAAAAATATTTATCATCCTACTTGATGTCAACCAATTGATGTGTTTGTTACTATATACCTCCTGTAATTTCAAGCTAATCAGACCATTACACACTGAGATATGGGTATTCATGTATTCACACTGTCTGGTGGCCATTTTGAAAGCGGTCTGAAAACTTTCACCAAAAGAGTAGCCCCTTAAATGTGCATTTTTTAGATGTCTAAGCCTTTATTTTCAATAAGTATAACTTCTTACTGCAAAATTAAGAGATTAATGTTTAGACTTTTGCATATTATAACCTGGAACCTGGATGTGGGAAATAATTACAGTTCGATCCAAAAGATAGTTTTAGCAACATAGCGCAGATGCTACAGAACATTGTTAGCTTACTAGCTGTATTAGACTATGTGCTACACTAATATATTACTTCACAGGCATTACTGGCTTGTACTTTTAAATCCATAATATAATACATTTACAGTTTATTGATGTTCTGTGGTGTTACACTGCTGTAATCTTTAAAGACTTCATATTATTGTAAGGTGAGCTTAAAGGGTGCACTACAATGAAAAGCACAGCTTCAGTGTGATATCAATAAGAAAAAGTATAACTTCATTTATATTTTCAATAATAGCTGTTCATATTTAAATATGTATGAACTTAATACATGACCTAGATTATTTATTTAGCAAAATTGTCCTTTTAAATTTAATTTAAAAATATTTATATTTGCTGTTCCAATAAAGCTCAGTGTGCTCCCTTTAAACTCATCCACATTAAACGTCTATGTAAATACTTCATAAACAGACTTTAAATATTAACTGATGGTTGTCACTTCAGGTTAATCTTTATAAAATTATTCTTTAAAAATGTTGTTTAAAATAAACAAGAATTGCCCCCCCAAAAAAACATGTTGTGAGCTTAATGGCAACACGGGTGTGCATGTACCCATTAAGCACAGCCAGACTTTTTGCATTTAATGAAGTATATCTTAATTTAAATGCTTTTGTCATTTAAAATAAAATATTATTGTGCGAGAGATTAATCTTTTATTTTAACATAACTTCTTGTACTCTCAAACCAATACCCTGTGCACTAAAATGTCTAAATGTAGATTTTGGTGAGCTTAATATGTACGTTTACCCTATTTACAATGGAGAAAATTACATTTGTGAGAACTTTCAGAGATAAATTTGTTTACTGGTTCAAATGGACTGAATATAATCCCGTAATGGTTGTGACTTCCTCCTTTTTTGTGTTGAATTTGAATATAATTTCAATAGATGCATTGATTTGCTTTCTTATGTGAGGAATTTGTCACTCTAGAGACCTGTTACCCTTGTTTTAAAGACAAATGTTCTCTGCTTTCGAATCGATGAATAATCTCAGTAAAGAGTTTATTTATAAGCTGGACAAGATGTAAAAGTGACAGATGTCATAAACAAATGTTGTCAAATGTAAACAAAAAAGTAACAGATTGACAAGGGTTGTTGTAATTTAGCATCATTGAAATATTAAAGGGATGTTGATATATTCACGTACAAATAAAAATGAATGACTCAAGTGTTTTTTTTTTGTTTTTAAGAACTCACCTCTATCACTATATTATGGAAGCTTGTTTCTGCCACAGAATACAAAATAAATCAAAAAGATAAATGTGACTCTCACAATTCTTACTTTTTTTTTCTCTCAGAATTGCGTGATATAAAGTTGCAATTGCGAGTTTATATCTCGCAATTCTGACCTTTTTTCTCACGCAATTGTTAGATCAGGGTTTCTGCAGGTTTTATGGAGGTAAATTTAAGACCTTTTTAAAACCAATTAAAGAAAATTTAGGGACATAACACATCAATATGTTCTCTAAATGTAAATGTCTAAGCACCCAATGAGTTGTGACACTTTAAAGTTTGAAAATACAATGTCCAACTGATCTCCATAACTTTTTAACTAATTTTACAAAAAAATTGTATAAAGTTTGAGTGAGATAAGAAATCTTGGGAAATCTTGTGATCTTGTGAAAGTGAACAAATATCTACCAATGGGTTTATAGAAATCAACTTAATTCAAAAGCAAGTAATTATACCCAATGACAGATATTTGTTCTTGTTTTAACTCACTTAATTTTGTTCAATTTCTCAGATTAAGGATGTTTTCAATTTGTTTTCAATTTGAAATTGAAGAACATAATTTTTTGCAGTGCCTGCAATTAAATTTAGGGCCATATGAAATCAGTTTTATAGTTTATTCTGTTTTAACTTTTTCTGGACTCTGCTTTAATGGTTAAATTCATTTTTACTGACTTTCATTCATCTTCGGAACACAAAAGATTTCTGTCCCTCTATTGGCAGTCTAAGCAACTACTACTTTGATGCTTCAAAAATGTCCTTTATTTGATGAACGAAAGTTTTATGGGTTAGGGTGAGTAAATGATAACAGAATTAAACTTTTTGGGTGAACTATCCCTTATGTCCCTTTCATCCAAAATTTGACAAATTCTGTGACATTAAGCATTATACAGTAAATTCCATTTTTAGGAATGGATTCTGCAATTTCATCCACATTTTCTGCATCTCAGAAATAAAAATTCCCCTTCAGTAGAATTGGACTTTGTAACTCGCAATTGCGATAAAAAAAATCAGAATTGCGAGTTTATATCTCACAGTTGAGACAATTCTGACTTTAAAACTCACAAATCTGACTTTATAACTCGCAATTGCATGTTTATATCTCACAATTCTGACAAAAAAATGTCAGAATTGTGAGATACAATTTCTTTTTCAAATTCTGTGGCGGAAATAAGCTTCCATACCATATACTACTTTCACACAAAGGTCACTAGAGTTCACATGGGTCAAAAATCTATTCACATCCATTTATGGCTCATTCAGATACCAAGCACGAACGTGCAGGACGAGATGCACACAGTTTGTTCAAGTTACTAACCCTACGAATGAGCAAAAAAATTATGATTCTTGCCTTCACATAAAAACTACCCCAAGATCAGGACATCACATGAAAAAGCAGATGACTAACAAAGAAGTCATTCAAAGTTGCTTCAGATTATTACAGTAAAAAAGGAGGACCAAGGTCATGTTCTGTTTTTGTACCGCTTAAAAGTGCCTACAAAACATTATTTATTTTAAGGAGCATATAAACTGCTCTATCTTGAAAAGAACTGCACACAATGGGACACAAGATACAAGATATCTGAAAGTGAACTGGAGTACTGAACTTTGTAAGACCTGTTTGGAACTTGCATCAAAATGGTCATTTTACACAAAGTGCCGTTGTGTAATAACAATCTCTCATTACATGTATACATTGTAGCAGTAAATGCCAGGCTGTGGCTGGTAACACCTCTATGATTCTCTTTCACTCCCGTGTTTCTTTAGCATTAAACAGCTGTGTGCTGTGAATTCTTCTCTCATTTATCATAAAACTCTTGATGTAATGCGCTAGATATATTTCTCTACTGAACTGCCGGCAACGTACATAAAACTTCACGTGCTTTCAAACTGGGAGATACCTAAAGACTTCTACGTATGTAACATGTCAAATAGCATCTCATCTATCAGATATTCTGCCAAATCACCTCACAAAAGAATGTCTGTCTGAGTCATAGAGTCCAACCTGATCTCATGACGTGGTTTTAAAGTGGATTAGTACGCACTGAGCAACGTAATGGTGCTTTAAGGGATCAGGTGTGCTAGAAACAAAACAAAACAAAAAACATTTTACTAGTGTTAGAGGTGTCTTATCTCATCTGACAGAACAATATTGCTTACAAATTCACACTATTAACGGAGTTACCAAGGCTACAAAACCCCCCCAAAAAAGCTAAGACATTGACATTTTATTTTCATGTCATGTAAATGTATTTATTTTTATTTGGCTGAATTATAGTCAGTAAGACATCTTATATTTCACCAAATAATTTGTTTAACGATATCCATTATGGTATTATACAAGCTCAACAACAAAGCGTTTTTCTACCACTGACCAGTATGTACACAAAACCATTTTTATTTTAGCAATGCACAAATGCTCTAAAAATATTTACAATACAGATCAAAAGTTTGGGGTCCGATTTAAAAAAAAAGAAGCAGAAGAAGAAATATAAAGATATGTTCAATGTGGGTGGGTGCATTAAATTAATCAAAATTAACAGTAAAGATTTATATTTCTAATAAATGCTGTTCTTTTGAGCGTTCTATTCATCACGGATCTTGAACAAAAATATATCATGGTTTTCACAAAAATATTAAGCAGCATAACTATTTTACACATAATAATAAGCAATGTTTCTTGATCAACAAATCTGAATATAAGAATGATTTCCGAAGGATCATGTAACACTGAAGACTGGGTAAACAACATTGTAAGAAGACTGGACTGGAGTAACAACATTGTAACATTATTTCAAAATATTTCTATTTTTACTGTATTTTTTTTAAATCAAATAAATGCTGCCTTTGTGAGGCATGTTTTCAAAAACATTTTTAAAATGATATAGACCCCAAACTTCTGAATCTCTGAAAATTTGAAAATTCTGTTTGTACACTAAAATATATTTTTCTTTAAAGACAAATATGCACTTAAAATCTGCAAATAGAAATATTATTAGAAATACACAACAATGCATATGATGCTTTCAAGACTATAAGAAGTCATTTTTGTGATTTGAGCAAGCAAGATAACATCATATAGGTATAACAACCATCATAAAGACATAAAAATGGATCAATAAGATCAATGAATGTACTTTTTTCTTGTAGCAACACAGCACTAGCCAAAAAGGGGCAACCAAAATGGCAAGTATATCGTCAACTGGACCAAAAATTCTCTCACACTGGTCCTGGGTCAGTGGGCCATCCCATTGAGGCATGCCAAATGCATATGATAACCATATAGCCTATTATATCATGCATATTTGAAACTCAAAAATGAATATCTGTACAGTATTTTGGTCCAAATTCATGTCACTAGTTAGAAGCTAGCTAGACAAAATCAGCAGATCCCAACATGAAAAGATTGCATGACATGCCTTTATCCTCAAAAACCATGAACAAAACTACACAATGTGAAAGAAAATGCAACCCAAATATATTAAATACAGTTTTAATTTCATTTTAGAGTGAGGATAAACACAGCTTGATAACCACACAAACACATTGTGGTTTCTGAGAACATGAACATTTGCAAACCAAAGAGTACTTTACATATTGGTGTATGTAAGTCTTGGTAAAAGTAATGTCCTTGTTTGATCCTTGTTTGAGTTTTTATTTTTTTTTATTTTTTTAGTTTGTACAATAAACACTTTTGGTACTGTCCTGAACCAACGCATGATGCCCAATGTAAAACCAGGGTCCTGAAGCAAAATCATTGTGAAAAGCACTGCTAAAGAGTAATTGAAGCACTATTTCCGACCCTAATGTCAGCTGCCACTGAGTAATGTGAGCCTTGGGTCTTTTTCTGATTTATGTTTAATACAAGAATCCCCTCTTTCTGTTCTATAACCCTACGGCTTTAATACATGTGTCTGTGACAGAAAAAAAAGGATTACACTATTAAAAAAGGGAATTCAAACAGGGGCCGTCACAAAAGCAAAAACAGCACTGAACTTTGTGAACTGAGAACATCTGGATGGGGATTTGCAGGACTGATGCAGTTCTCTCTCTCTTACGTGATGAATATTTTCTCAAGAGACTTGAGAACAATAATGCATACTGTAAACTTTGCATTGTATAAATCGTCCCCCAAATCTGACAAGAAACGGTAGCAACAAAGCTTTTTTCGGGAATCTTAGTAAGGTTTATTACTGTCCCCGGGTAATAATGGATGGTGTTGTTTTCCACTCATTTCCTCATGCATGTAAAACCTGTGCAGTGACTGTCATACAGAGGGGGTGGACTAATAAATGCAGCTGTGATATCAAGCGTAACAATGAGAATATGATTTTTGTGATTACTACTGTACAAATAATTACCGCTTACGCAGATAATTAGTCAATGCCAGATTAACAAAGCAAAATAAAGCATGAAAAATGCAAATACCTGGGACAGTGCAATTATGTCTTAATTTGTAGTTGGAGTAGATAATGAACAATTACGGATGCAGCATTGATCCATAGAGAGAGAGCGCAAACATCTGACTGTCACTAACTCTTACAGTGGAGGTTGCTTAGCTGTAAGGCCGCTGAATTTGTTCCAATGTAGGTAACGACCGCGGTTCGAAGGTCGCTGCGCGTTCCGGCTTTTCAGCTGGGTAGAAGGGATTATTTCCAATTCATCTTTTATCTGACTCCATTTATCATAATCTCGAATATAGGTTAAAATGCCAATTGGTTGTTTGGTCATTTATATTTAATAGTTAACTACACATTTAATTATTCTGTTTAACCCTTTGTTGAAATTGTACCCGTTCATAATCTACTAGAGATAGTTAATAATTACAGAGTAAGTCAGAATAGATGGTTATGGTTAATAGTTTCAAAATGGATGTATGAGATGATAAACTTATACCATTACACAGCATGAATAAAATGTTACCTGAGGGATAGATAGAGAGAGAGAGAGAGAGAGAGAGAGAGAGAGAGAGAGAGAGAGAGAGAGAAGAAGAGAAGAGCCAAAGAGCAGGCCCTAAGAAGAGAAAGCCAGAGAATCAAAAAAGCCAGAGCAACAGTTATAATATTCTTTTATCCTTTTCCCTGACCATGTGACCAAATCCAAACTTCCCCCACTGTAAAGGTGTGGTCCCTTTGTCTTTAGGAATTCCAAATGGCCCCTCTTATAAAGGAAGATGGGGCTTGACAACCGTAAAGCAAATGTCTTTGTTAAATTTCAAATATCAAATATCTTGGATGAAATCTTTGTATCAGTCGCACTGAGACACTTCAAACAATATCAAACACGAGTTTTCCCAGTCTTTCAAAGGGTTAGTTCACCCAGAAATCAAAATTCTGTCATTTATTACCCACCCTCATGTCGTTCTCAAACCGTAAGACCTTCGTTCATCTTCGGAAAACAAATTAAGATATTTTTGATGAAATTCTTCTTTCAGACGAATAAAATCGGAGTTATATTACACAAATCCAGGCTAATCCAAGCATTAGAACTGGATTAATAGTTGCTCTGTTTTTGAAGTCCATAAATAGTGCATCTTTCCGTCAAATAACGTGCTTCATGCGGCTCCGGGGTGTTAATAAAGGCCATCTGAAGCGAATCGATGCGTTTTTGTAAGAAAAATATCCATATTTAAAACTTTATCAAGTAAACTTTCGGCCGACCGCCTTCCCTAGAAAAGTGTTGAATGTTGAAAGTGAAACTCAAGATGCGTACGTGACGTCATGAAGAGCGTAGCTGGTCACGTTAGTCTTTCAATCGGCAGGGGAACTTTCAACAATTTTTCCATAAATTGAACAGGGAAGGCGTCGGCTGAAAGTTTGCTTTATAAAGTTTTAAATATGGATATTTTTCTTACACAAATGCATTGATTCGCTTCAGAAGGCCTTTATTAACACCTCAGAGCCGCGTGGAGCACTTTATTTGATGGGCAGATGCACTTTTTATGGACTTCAAAAACAGAACAACTATTACTGCAATTATAATGCTTGGATTAGCCTGGACTTTTGTAATATAACTCCGATTTTATTTGTTTGAAAGAAGAATGTCATATACACCTAGAATGACTTGAGGGTGAGTAAATTACGGGCTAATTTTAATTTTTGGGTGAACTATCCATTTAATTAGCACTTTGAAGGTCCAGAAAGGTAATAAAAACATTGGTAAAATAGTCCATGTAACTATTAATTTTATGAAGCGACGAGAATACTTTTTGTGCGCAAAAAACACAACTTTTTTCTCGTCTGTGCCAGTCTCCTACGTGGTCAGCTCCTGCGTCAGTATCACACGCACACGTAGCTCTGACATAACTCGGAAGCGCTGCACTGTATTTACTACGTCGACAGCGTAGGAGACTGACACAGATGTGAAGAAATTGTTGAATAAAGTCGTTATTAGTCGTATGTTTGTTTCGCTCACAAAAAGTATTCTTGTCGCTTCATAAAATTAAGGTTGAACCACTGGAGTCACATGGACTATTTTAACAAAGTCTTTCCTACCTTTCTGGATCTTGAAAGTGTTCATTAAATTAAAGGGATCAGAAAGCTTTTGGATTTCATAAAAAATCTTGTAATCTTCATTCAGTGCTTTTTTTCCTTCAAAATAAATGATCAGTGTTTTTTAGCTAAAGGGATCAGATCAGATGCAAAGGTCAATAAAGATGGAAATGTGGTTATACAATAAAAAATAAATATCCCAAAGTATGATGGACACATGGATCTGGTTCCAACAAACCCCTCAAGTTCAACTTTATAATGATAATTTGTTTATAATTATAGCTTTAAAGCTTTTAAACAAATTCTCCCACAATCATGTTATGCCTTCCTCTTTTTCATCAGGCATGATAACAAAGCTACTGGAATGTCGATGGGACACTACAGATCATGACAAGCTGTCTGCTCCAAGGTGGAGAAATGATATCTACTTTCCCACAGGGGTTAAATTAATTGCTTTTGTCAATCAAGACCGCAGACAGCCCATATTATCACGTGTGGCAGCAGTGACGCTCAATAAAGTCCTAATGCAGCTTGTAAGTCACATCTGAGGGAAAAAAGGGAGACGGTAGATTGACCATGGTAATAATATTTTACGTCACAATATTATTAGGCTAACATAACTTGTTATTATACTGTCAACATTATGATTATCTATTTAACACATTCTGTCAGTTTTCTTATAAGGGGCCATAAAATAAAATATGCCCATATCACATATATTGAATGTTTTGAACCTATGTATGTTTAATCTACGCTATTTAGCAGTCATATTTTTAAAATCAGTAAACCAAAACAAATGCCACTTCATTAAATAAGTAGATCACACTGTGCGTTTCCATATTTCAGCCCAGCACAGAGAAATAAACCGACTCGATTGCGTTACACGTTGGGTTACCGATTCACAGGGAAAATGAAAAACCTTCTTTACTTACTTTTATCAAAAACGGAATTTATTCGCCAGGACCGCAGAGTTCTCGAAGTTTTAAGTTGACTTTTATGTAGTTTCACCTGGTGCAGGTAAGAGAAGTTAAAAGTGATACTGTACAGTACACTTCCGATACACCTGCCAAACCGGTTAGTAAGGACCCGTAAAGAAGTCAAACCAAACATAAATTAATTTCGCTTGGTAAATAAAACGTATGCATATTATTAAGGAATTCCGTGAACAAAGTAGAATGGTACAATTATAGACCATTATTTAAAGCTATACAGAAATCAAAGTTCTAGTCAGCATTTTTGATTCAGGCAACAATGGGACGCAGCAAGGAAAAATGACGTTTGACGTGATCAGGACCCCTAGCGCGCTCTGCTGTACACAGAAGCGCGTTCTGGTGAACCCAAACAGTCGCGCGTCTGCAGTTGTGTGATGAGTGACATTTCTCATTTATTTCAAGTCAGAGTTGATTTAATTGACGTATACTTATATAAAATTGTATTATTGGGGAAAATCACTATATAAAACCGTCCCTGCTGATAAAAACAGTTCATAGCAGTTTTTTTTAAAGCAGGGGTGAGAGTTTCTCTTCATTGAAAAACTTAACCTAGGCTCGAAATGTTTATGTAACTTAAAGAGATTTATATGTTTTAACAACCTTTCAGTAAAGTTTTTCTTTCATACGTTTTGGTCATTTATCTTCGTCTGTTGGAACCTGTAACAGATGCTCTTTTCATCAGTGATATTCCTCCTTATATGGAATCGTCTGCTACGAGCACAATGTAAATGCGTGGTAAATCTAGACTCAAAGAAGGTTTTTAAAACATGTCTCATCGTACACTATTGTTGCTGCAATATATAAACAGGGATATAAAGCCTGGTTTCCTTTGGCACATTCTCTTTTGCCTAAAAGGGTTTTGTTCTGAGAATTTGCAGATTATATTGTCCTAAATAATTTACCACTAAACATTTTAAATGAGAAACTTGGGTTGACATGCGTTTCTTGCTGTTTGCTTTCTTCACAATATATTTTCAGGCATTATGTTTTTATTGATTTTCTACACTGCAATCCACAACATCATTTGTCACATTAATTTAAAAACCAATATTCTTTATTAATATTTTAAAATGATGCAATGTTTTCTTTTCTTTTCTGTTCAGTCTTGTGCATATTGTACTGTTAAATCAGTTCTGATTCCTTTTTTATGGTATTCCTTACAGTATAACCTAAAGCTCAACGTGACTTAGAAGTGTACATAAACAAAAAAATATTCATATGTGGATCTATACAGTATGCCAAAAAAGTATAAAAATGCAACATAAGTTAGTGGCCAAAAGTGATGTACGGCATTTATTGTTAAAATGTGTTCACGATTATGTAAGCATATTGTGTAGTTGATTGTGTTGTGTTGATTGAGTCAATTATTTTATTTGTGATAATATGAAACATGCCAAATTGTGTGGACATAGAAATGATGAACATGTGAAAAAAAGAGATTTATTAATAGAGAATATAAGTGATAAACTGATTATGTTAGTCAATGTAACCTTAAGCTTTAGTTTGCTTTTTTGCCAAATAATTTTGTCAGATAAATACCTTGACAAGTTTAGTGTCTTGTTCTTCCCTCATGTAAAATATAAACTGTTTTCCTCATATTTTGATGGTTTAATCAAACTTGTTGAGTCGTTAAAAACAAATATACCCTCCGGGTATCACTTTTGGCCACTACTGTATCAATAGAAGCTTTTTCCCTAAAAAAAATATTTTAAAATCATCAAACAAAACATATTTATGTATTTATATAAATACATTATTTAATATCCTTCAATCCTCTTATTCTCATTTAAATGCAGCTTGCATGGTTGTGTATACCACTTCAAATGTTTTTCTTAATAACTACAATAGTTAAAGCATTTGAAGTAATTCTTAAATATTAAGTTTAATATCCCTTAGTTACTTGTAAGTATTTATCATAAAATTATGAAAACACAGGCTGTATTTTCTTGCTATATCCTCACACATCTTCACTGGTGGGCTGGCGATCTGGCTTGTCATGTGCGCCCCGACGATCTGAAATGATCAAACAATCCAATGTGCACACATAGACACAGGCAGTCAGTCAGAATTTAAAGACCTCTTGCCTGAGATCACCCACAAAGTTAGGACTTGCAAATCGCAGTGGCAAAACATTCCTCTCCCTTCCCCTACTTGGAAGCTGAGAGAAAGACGTGCAGCTTGCTGCTCCAATCTGGGCTTTTTTAAAAACCACCCCATTGGTTGTCAGTCATCCACACCCAATTATGTAAGAAATGTAACGTGTATCTCATCCTCTCTGCATAGCAGACAGCATTCTGGCATTTAACAAACACCTGGCTACAACATAAACAAACCTTATGCAGATACATGCTCCAGTGTTTTGCTCCACATCAGAACACAGCAAACGCTGCTGGTCTGATATGTTCAAAACAGCTTTTTCAAAAGTCTTTGTAAATCTCTCAAAGTTTGAACTCTGACCCTGCAGAAATCCTAAATTAGAGGATTAAAGACTGAAGTTTGGAAAATCAAATTGATTTTGTCTCTTAAATTGACCAATTAAAGAGATTATCAGAGGATTTGCTCTTTAGACTTCGATTTCATTATATGATGCTTTAGAGGGTCTAATTACGTGAAATTCATTTGGCGTTGACTTCCAATTAAAATGCATTAAATTGATCAAACGTGCTGGTAAAGACTTTTAGATTGTTACAAGCATTGTTACAGTTCTTTGGAACTTTCTCTTCATCAAAGAATCCTAAAAAAAAATTGAGCAGCACATCAGTTTTCAACATTGATTACAATAAGAAACGTTTTTTGAGCAACAAATCAGTAGGGGAGAGCAGGGCAACGCTTTTTGACTTTCTCAGTTTGTGTAAATCCACTTGGGGTTCAGAGAATTAATTTTTCCCACATTAATTTCACACGTCTAGTACAATTATGTGGTTTTGTTTCATTGATATAGTGTATACTTTTTTCTTGATTTCCCCCGAAAGAATGGAAGTGACAACATGCCCCATAGGTTGTAACACGTGAGGGGCACATTGTAACATGACCAAATGACAGCTTAAAATGTTACCTGATATAATAAAAAAAATATCCAAGACAAACTACAATATTTTGTCAATAAAATACAATTATTCACAAAAACATGGGCATTTTTAATCATATTTTTTTTTTGAGTTTGACAACAAACACACCTCACCTTATACTACACAGTTATACAGTTAAAATATTAAAAAAAAAAGCATTTCTGAACATTGACTCTGTCATTATTCACCTTTTTCTTATGGTTTCTCAATAGAATTCATTAAAGTATAGAATAGAATATAATAGTTCTAATAGGGGCTCATTGTAACGCAGTGTTACAACACACCCCACCTGCACAACTGGGATTTAAAGCCGGCTCGTGTCTTCTGCTGGTTAGATCAGCATTAAAGAACTATATCAGCTGTTAAATAACAGATATAAGATTACAATAATATTCGATTTGTCTTATTTGAAATAAACACAAAAAACAGAGATGAAAAATAAACTTAAGTAAGAAATGTTCTTTTGCTATGGTTAAATAAATGTTCAGTGATATCTTGTAGAGATTTTTTAATTTGGGCACAATGTTTTCTCTAAATAATGTTGATATGGCATGTAGTAAATACACTAAGTTTCATCATCCTGGCGTGTGGAAAGTTTAAACCATGCGTGTTACAACTAACCCCGCGTTAGGTTGTGCCCCGCTCTCCCCTATATTAGAATGATTTCTGATGGATCATGTGATTCTGAAGACTGGAGTAATGATGCTGACCTTTAACCAACCTCTAACTTTTAAAGCATAAAGCATAACTTAACATTTTTTAATCTAATAGTTCTGGGCTACGTTTGTCAATTGGTTGCTCCATTGGTGCCAATGATGCTTTTGGGAACCCTGGTGGTTTTATCAGCAACATTAAAAGTACAAAAGGCATAATACAATGGGCCATCTCTCTTTTTTTTATTCTTTTCACTTACACTATAAAATGTTTTCTCATATATGCCAATTTGTTATGGGAGTTTAAAAGGGTTGCCACTGCCAGCACACTTTCAAGAGGTTAACCAAACAATTTGTTAATAACTTAAATGAGCAGACTAGTATCCAAACACACACAAATCTGAATTCTTTGTTTTATAACTCAGCTTATCAAAAAACTGACATGTACTAACTTATTGGTTGCCATTTTTTGTTTAGTCCTATAATTTTAACATGATCATTTCAATCTAAGTGGCACAAAAATGACAAACTTTCGTACACATATTTCCCGATAGTTAAGATTTTGTGAAGGTTTGTCATTAACAATGCAGTTTGGTGGAGTTAATTGCAGGGTGTTGTTTATGAAGTCAGGGATGGACAAATATATTTTTCCTATCTTAGTCTTATATGGATCCTTCAGCCTTGATTCTATAGACATAAGCTTGAGGAGCTTTCATTGATGGATGCATTGTTACTTTGAACATTTTCAGATCATGTGCTCATGCAGCAAAGGTCTAGTAATCAGCTTATGGAGTTCTTTGAATGCTTCATGTCAACTTTCCGGGAACATTTTCCAGCATATTACCAACTGGAGTGGGGAAAAGGAAGGCGCATTAAGCCTAGAATGGTATTTTGTGGAACACCTATCTAGACAACTTGAAATTAAACCCTTCAGTAATGTTTTTGGCTTCTGTTAGAGCCTGTCCTGGCTTCAACTTTGTAAATGACAAAGCACAAAATGTCTTTAGGCAAAATTCCTAAAGAATACATTAATTTGGGGGATATCATGACGATTAGCCTAATTTAGCAATTTCAAGACAATGAATTGATTGATTTTAGACGTCAAATCCCATTAGGGGGAAAATATATTAATATAAATATATTTTAACATTTATTGCCTTTTTTTCATATTTAAATATATATATGATTTCTGACGATGATTAAAAAAATGATATTTTTTTGTAATATGGGATGTGTTGTCTGGTGAATTTCTAGAATTTTAGATTGGCTGTAATACATCTTGATTATAAAGCAAATACAAATTGAAGTGCTGTTGATGCTCAGTTGCTTGTTGTCGCATGTGGTTAAGGCTGACGTGGAGGTATGAGTCACCAGATTTTGTACGGATCCTTTATAATCATTAGGTCAGATTTGGCCAGTTTTGTTCCTGATCTTTGGTTTTAAGTCACTGCTCCATGGCGACCCGTGTCACTTTACAAGTTACTACCAGTGGCACCATATGGCTATGACAAAATCCAACTGTAACCGCATTGAATTTTTCAACATTAAATTACAGTGACATTTGAAAATCTTTATCATCTTCTCTTGATGGTCAGTTGTAGTCTCAATGGTAATTGTCCCATTTGCTGCTTAGCACTCTTATACTCTTACTTGGCTGCTGCCCAAAATTATAGTCAGACCAGCTAAACCACAGTGCTGGCATCAGGTAACTAGTGGGAGTTCCTCGGCAAGACAGAAGAAAGATACACAGGCATTACCTCAGCAGACTGATAAAATTGCATGCAATATGGCTGATTGTAACAGCAGCAAGTGTATGCAGTAAACTAGTCTTGAATGCTGGTTATGTACTAGGGCTTTTGGCAAAACAAGAATTCCTTTAATCTACTTTAATTTAGTGATTCGGCCTTTATTTTATGGAATGATTGGATTATATTGTTCTGGTGGGAAGGAAGAACATTCCATATCTGAGTTAAAGGTGAGGAGTTTTAGGAGGATGTTCTTCATGGTTACCTGACCTTTGTTTTCATGTCTGGTTCATCTCAGCAAATTAGTCTTTCCGTGTGTGTGTGTGTGTGTGTGTGTGTGTGTTGCCACATATTGGACTGGTTGATGTGTACATACAAAGTTAAATTGAACTGTAAATAGCTGTAATGATTGAAATTATGCATTTCCTTTGCTTAACGTACACTAATAAAATTTGATTTCTCTTTAACAATTTGAAATGTTTTTTCTTTGAGAATGCCAATGCAAACATTATTTCAGACGGCTGTCACTTAAATGTGCTTTTATGACATCAGCTAAGGGCAGGGTACTGCTTTCCCACACTCTTAAATGGGTCTCATACCTCTCAAAGATGGATTTACAGCCAAAATGGAGTGGGAAACTATGACAAGCAGCAATAGCAGATAGCATTTATTTGGAATAAATAACTTCAAACTCATACGTCACTCTTTAAACATTATATAACAAACATGTTTATTTAAAGATCATATGTTTCATATATACTGTATATATTTACAATATTTACAAACTGAACTCTAACTTAGATGTTTATACATTTGACAATAGCAATATTTAATAGCTTGAATGTATAAATACATAATATAAGACATTCAATATTAGCAAAATGCTATTAATTTCTCTCACAGAATAAACTGCAACCAGTAGCATTCATCATTGCCAAGACATGTCTTGTAAAGACAAAAAAGGCAAAAAAAAATATCATGCAAATCATAATTCAATCAAAGGATTTAGCTCTGGCTTTGAGGAATGTGGCTTTGAGGTTGATAGGAATATTGGACCAAAGGCTTCGTTCAGCCAGTAAACACCTTTGAACATCTGCAAAACAACATCTACATTATTCTTCAACCAAAAACTACCTGTGAAGGCAAATCCAACTTATAATGTATATGAGGTCGAAAGTGACACCCAGAGTTTGTGGTTTGGCAGCAGGACATCATTTTTTGGTGTGTTTTTCCCATAAAACATTGTCTTCTTCATTTTCACCATGACCATTGCCAGTAAACATCAGTTTTGTCAACTCACAAGACTGACGAGTTGTATGTGAGAAGGAAAAGGTCAAAAGAGGAGTTCCATTTCATTGCAAAAATAGCTATGTTTATGTGATAAATAGAATTGTTCTAAATTAATTTGATTTCCCTGTTTTTCTCCAAGGCACTTTTCTTGGTTCTCTTTATTTCTTCGGGTCTGTTGAAATCTGTTAAATGAAACAATGATTGGCATGAACAAAAAATGACTTCAGCACAAAACGCTTAACAAACAAGTGAAACACACACTAGAAATACATGCAAGAGCTGCACTATAGTGTATGCAAATAATAATAATAATAATAAATAGTAATGCAATTATTCAAACAGCATCATTATTATTACTAATATATTTATTCTTATTATTCATCTAGATATCTCCCTGTTTTATGACGGGACGAAATTTGTTTTATTATTCTATTCAACACAATTTTGTTTGCAATATAAGCCATAATTCATTTTTAAAAGGCAGAGGATGAAAAAAAAAATCTAAAATAAACCTTAACAGTGTGGATTCAAAGCCACACATAAAAGCTAATTGTGCAACACAGATGATGAAAGGACCGAAGGTTTAATGTTACACTGAGAACTAAAGCATGAAGAAAAAAGGCCATTGTCCATAAGTGTGGCTCTACACTTAAAATAGTTAACATGCCTTTTACAGTCAACTGAGAATGTAATCTCCGATTATATTCATGTACTTTTTTCGACTGACGTACTGGTGCCACAGTTTGACCTACTCATGTTCTTTTCTTATGTTCAATTAGAGGAGCAGTACTATATTCAAATTTTTTTAGGTTGCGGAACACAATTTCAACCGTCAAACGAAACATTTAGACCACCCAACATCCAAATATGGGGGAAACCTCCAACTACCTTAAAACAGGGGAGAAGATACAATGTAGAAATGAACTACTCAGGTACTTGCACAAGGTAAGAAGTTAATTGATTTCAAATTCATACAATCTACTTTCTACAGTGTCTATTTCTATCAGTAACCCACAGTCTGAGAACCTCTGAACTAGAAACTCCACCAGAACAGCCTTTTAACTCCAATATGAAAACCATTTCATTCCAAACGAGTGACGTAAAAGCTAATTTGGGAGCTCCGTAATATTAGAAAGGTCATAAAATAGTTAGGTGTAATATTTCTCCTGTAGAATTATGTTTAAGTATACTTCTGTACATAGATTACACATTGTGTGTTTGTAACCAGAAACTGTCTATCAAGTTTTTTTTTTTCTTAGAATGTGGTAGCGAGAATGTCGGGATTATTATGTCCTTGAAAATAAAGACTAGACATTTGATCACTTGGTGTGTGTTCTGGGTAAATATTCCCATAACAAACATTTTAGCACTAACAGCGGAAACAAGTTTCCCATTAAATCTGTGTATACATTATGTTAACTATTCACCTGCGACATCTATCCCTCTGTGCACCGCTGACTCCCCGCTAGTCTTGTAAGAAGCCGGGCACATCTTTTATAATCTAGAAAAAGACAGTTAAGACACATTTAATTTGACATAGAAGACCAGTACCATATAAAACAATGTGCATGAATAAATGACAAAACAGTTATAGATATAGCTTCTGAAGTCATGCTAATGGTATTCAATGAAATGGCACTTACAGGCTGGTATTGTGCAGTCCCTGGTATTATGATAGAGCTTATAAAAGTGTTTGCTGCATTTGGGGCTAAAATAAAGCGGCCCTGCAAAAATACAAAAAGACTGATTTTAAGTGGCTGTCAATTCACAAAGGCAATGAAGAAAGTAGGCTACACAGAGATACTGGCATTTGCTCACCTGTTAAATGTTTTAAAAATCTCTCCTTCTGTCGCAGATCTCTCGGAAACACCTCTGTTAAAAGCGGAGAAATCCCTCAGGTCAGAAATGATTGTACACAAATGCGAATGTTTATATTTATTGGCCACAGAATATGTAATGCCACATAAGAAATCAGGTTACCACCATTGTATTCCTACAATGCTCTCATTCTCCAAACACAGTCAGCCGGTGGATGGGATGATGCTTACCAAGAATGCGTTCATGCTGATATGACTTTGTAACTTTTTTAACGTCTCTTGTTTCCACCGAATGCTCGATGATCTCGGAGGGATGCTGTGTGTTTCCCTCGCTGTGTTGCTCCTGTGCCTGTCTCACTCTGTCCATTAGGAGGTCCAGCAGACTTGTGTCGTCCCTGTCTCTCGGTTTGCAATAGCCGGCGGTGAGGATCAGCAAAAGGAGCCCTATGAAGACAGGTGTGCGCACTGCACTCATGCTGAAAGGTGGGCAAAGAGAGCCCCTCTGCCCTGCGTCCAGTCTTACAGACCTGCAAACACACCATGATCGTTTCAGTTCCCTGGCACTTACTTGAATGGTTAGTTGACACAATTTGTCCACAGACTTTTTTCTATCATCATGAACATTTTAGGTTTAAAAGTATATGAATGCATGGTCTTTTCAATGATTCTTTTAAAATGACATGCATTCCAAAAACTTTTCATTAATATGAGATAGTATGCATAATAATGATAAAATAATTACCAAAATAAGAGATTGTATGCATAATAATGATAAAATAATTACCAAAAAGCAGTTTAAAACAGTTTTAGATGAAGTATAGCAGGATACATCAACATCCCAAAATAATCTGTGTGTCGACTACCCAAATAGGCTACAAATGTAATCATATAAAGCTAAAAGAAGTAGCCTAAACATAATCTTTTAGTTGTAACAAGCAATACATAAGTTCTCGATTCACTCAAAAACAAGTTATTGTATAGCTTCAGGCATTGTTCGATATCTCTTAACAATCACAGCATCACAGATCCACACAAGAATCCCGAGTTTTCTCCACTTTTACGCACGAACGCTCTTGCGCAAATGCACTTCGGGAACACTTGTTTGTTTGGTAAAGTGACAAATTACCTGTTTTTCTTCAATGCAGATTTAGTTAACACTTGTTCGACGACCTTCCCGTGTGTTTAATAATGTTAACGCAAAGCACACCAAATAGACTCCGCTGGCGTCGCCTCTCCAAAGGTACTTCCACAGGTTCTAGCGCACCATGACACAAGGAGAGCGAGTCTCTTTTATATGTTTAAAGACAGCCGTGGTCATCTGTTGATCGTGTTGACTCGAAGTGGGTGGAAATTGACGAAAGTCCGCTCCTTTTAATTTATTTATTTCCCCCCTCCGGTGCGTAAAGTTGCTTCAGATCATCCGGCATGGGTTCCTCACTTTTTATTGTCAGTTGCAGACGTAAGGAGCTGTCCCATGTGGATTACCCCGGCATGTCTTTAATTAGAAACGCGTTAAGAGCACTCCTTAAAAAATGCATTTTAATTTTGTTGGATCACCGTCTCGTAACGCGCATCTTCCGGTGGTCCAATTTGGCACGAGTGGAAAGATTCTCACCAGAAGTGCTTTCTCTGTCCTAATGTCTCTCTGTATCTTCTTATTAAGAGACACTGTGTGCGCGCGGTGCTTCTCGGCTCCTTTAACTTTAAAGTTTCCCGGAAAAGGATGCTGCGGTTTTGTATTTTCAGCGCAAATTATCATCAGAAACCATCATGGTAAGAGCTTGAGTGGGAAGGCAGAATCTCCTAGAGACTATCCACAGCAGCGTCTATGAGAAGACTGAGGCCTTCTCCAATATTGGTTTCGTTCTCAATCTCGACATTATACCACTCCCTTTGAGTATAGAAAAAAAAAACCTCATATTTCATTCCCCTCCTCTTTGGCTCTCAAACGGTTCAAATACGAGTTGCACACCATGCCGTGCGCTTCCATGTCCATGGCTGATGATAATCAGGATTAGCTATATACCTTGGGAACTATTATTAATCATGTTGCACGGATTAATCTGGGATAACGTGATGCGGTGTTGAGGCACAGCTCAACAGTGCCACACAGTGAATGCGTTCATTTGAATGATAGGTGTTATGAAATGTGCACAAGGTGAAAATACACAGATAGTTCACTTAACAATTAAAGATTATGTCATCATTTACTCACCCTCATGTCGTTCCACACGACACGTGTATGAATTTCTATCTTCTGTGGAAGAAAAAAAAAAAGATTAATAATCTGTGTTTTATCAGTGTTGGTTTGGTGTTGTTTTGGACTCCATTGACTCTCACTTTATTCTCAAAAACATGAAGCATAAAAAAAAGAAATAGATAAAGTAAATGATGACAGAATTATTATTATTATTTAATATTTTTGTGTAAACTAAATTAATCATGAAGCAGGTGGAATATAACCAGGTTCCTTGCCCAATAAAACCCACATAAAAATGTAAATTTAATAACTTTATTGCTTGCATCTTGTAATAAATTGCTTATGATGTTCCTCATTTATAAGTCGGATAAAAGCGCCTGCTAAATGAATACATGTAAATATAATTGCTTTCATAAATGTTCTAAGTAGTCAAAGTTGTTCCGAAGTGAATGACAACAAACATATCTAAAGTTAGGCTATAAAATAATGATGAAAACAATTTTATAGAGTAGAAGAGTACTCACTCTCATATCAGTGTCCCTGTCTTTGTGCCAAATAAATAATTTATTGTTGCAATTTTTAATTGCCCATGTTCCACAGACCCCTCTCTCTTTCATTCAGCCCTATAGTCTTTGGGTGCGTCTCAATCAGCTCCCTAGTTCAATAGTCAGGGCACTGATAAGGGAGTCAGCCCATTAAATTATGTCCTGATCAGTGCCCTGACTACTGAACTAGGGCGCTGATTGAGACACATGCTGTGTTTTTCTGCTTCACCTTCTCTTTCCCCCATCCTCCTCTCTCTCTCTCTCTCTCTCTCTCTCTCTCTCTCTCTCTCTCTCTCTCTCTCTCTCTCTCTCTCTCTCTCTCTCTCTCCCTTCACAAATTATCCATACTGTACTTGTGAATGAAATGTTCCTGCATCCCTTATTTTATCATCTGTGTTTAAAACAGCTTCAAAGCTGCCCCTAGTAATCTAAATTACTTAATAAACCTGATATGATAAACCACATGAGCGGGTACAACTAAGATAACAACTCAAGTAGTGGCAAGTTGTCGCCCACGGTTTCTACATGTGTGAAGTATTCTGTGTTGATCACTGACTACATATGTAATGCAGAGACATAGCATTTAATCATGTAACTAGTAAAGTATTGCATTGCTTTTAAATTTAAAATTGCAGATGCGTTGTGTGCACTGTGTAGGTACTTCTGGACTAAATGTGAACATGTATTTACTCATCTAACTTCAATTCAATATTTCTCGAGATTAATAAAAACAGTGAAAAGCTCATGCAAGCTCTGATGAAAAATGATCAAACCTACAATAATTAAATGTTAAATTACACAAATATGTATTTATTCTCACTTTACTACGCAATAGTAATAATGTCTTTACTGCTGAGCTTCAATGATCCAATTAAACCATATTAATAAGTACAGTTTTGCATATATACCATATTAATAAATACAAATTTGTTTTTAAATTTGTTACATACTACTCTTACTAATTTTACATTATCTTGTATCTCTGGCAGAAGTAGTAAGAATAGTGTGCGGTTCTGAAGTCAGCCAGAGAGTGCTTCTCATTTCTAATTTGTGCATTCTCGTTTCCTTCCCTCGCTTCCTTTCATCCCATCTTAGGATGCGAGGGAAGGATACACCTGTGTATCCTCGCTCATGACTTCTCAGGAAGCTTCTTCACTCCTCGTCCTCTCATGGTGCAATTCGAGAATTGAGATGTCCTTCAAGATGGCTGAGTTAGATCAGTTTCCAGGTCACAGGC
The DNA here is from genome assembly GCF_949357685.1 of Gobio gobio. Classification (NCBI taxonomy): domain Eukaryota; kingdom Metazoa; phylum Chordata; class Actinopteri; order Cypriniformes; family Gobionidae; genus Gobio; species Gobio gobio. The sequence goes on from NC_137106.1 coordinate 17,074,436, forward strand.
TGGAGGACGGAGGAGTGAGGAAACGAGGAAGCATCAGTTTGAATATTGAGAAGCACCCAGAGAGTTGAATTTTCCCTGCATCTTATTCTTTTGCAATTGAGAATAGCAGCAGAGCTGAAAAGTTTGTTTGAGCTGCACCCTGTGAAAAAAAAGCCTTTACATTTGCAAATAGAGAACTCATTTTTTGCAATTAAATAAACAAACAAACAAGCCCATTTCAGATGAGAAAAAGTAACGCAAAAGTAACCTAACCCATTACTTTCCATAAAAAGTAACTAAGTAACGCAATTAGTAATTTTTTTAAGGGAGTAACTCAATAATGCATTACTACATACACATAACTTTCCCAAACGCTGCATATTATAGACTATTTAGGCTTTCAAGCTCATTTTTTTTTCTTGGATGAATTCACAAAATGTATTCTAATTTAAGGTCTTGAACACAAGATATATAGTACATTGATAAAGAAAATGCCAAATAGTACTTGTATGCATATCCCCTATAGGTCGAAATTCTTACATGGATGGGTCTACCAGACGAAACATTGATAGAGAAAATGTCACACTCTTTAAACTCAAAAAAGTTCAATACTATAAGAATTGCAACTGCTATCCATACGCGCTTGAACATATTGTCATTTTCATTCAAATTTTTTTAAAAGAATGAAGTAGTAGGCCTACTTTATGCAGCACATGCTTGACACAGCACAAACAGCGACACTAAGCCTCCCACGTGTAGCCTTTATCTCCTCCCTGCCTCTCTTCAAACCAATCTGTCATCAGACTCTTTCTTAACGGTCAATAGATTCTTCTCTGACTCAAACTAACTGCAGTGATCCTCTACATCTACTATCACATAATAAGCACCCCGGATAGGTCATAATTCAGTGCTTGGTATGACACCAGCCATGTCGACCCGTATCCAAATATGCACTGCACAGTCCAGCCTACACATTCAGCCACTGATACTAAAATCCACTGATCTTCTTTCAGTCATTAACTCATTAATCTTGGCTCATGCAGGTTCCCTGTCCACAGCCTTAATCCCTGCTGACCTCTTTGCCATATCTGATATCATTGACAACTTTGACAGCAGTTTTGATATGTTTGCATGATTAGTTACGTCTGTTCGTTGTCAAGTCAGCACCATATGTTTGGTTTTGACTGAAAGCCAAAGCAGCTGTCCATACACGGCCATACCTGATGATTCCAGTTTTTCCAGGCGTTCCGAGACTTGTTTATACCGGAAAGTTTGTCGGGAGCTTTTTTACAGTGTAAAACTGCCGAGTCAGTCAGTGAACTTGGTTAGATAACTGCTGTATTTCTAGTGCCATGCTATACTTAGAGACTGTCACTAATAACTGGTCTACTCAGGTCTGTAGTAGATTCAAGTTGAAGTGTGTAATTTTTAGTACTAAAGTGAATTGTAAAAAAATAACTGTTTCTACTATCGGTCAGACAGATAAACCGCCATTCAAAAGTTTGGGGTCAGTGAGATTGAATGTTTTTTAAAAGAAGTCTCAATTTAATCAAAATACAGTAAAAACAGTAATATTGTGAAAAATTAAATATAAATATTTTGTAACATTATAAATGTTTTTACTGTCACTTTGCAACTTTGATCACATTTGTTGTAGTTACAGCATCTACGAGCAGGGGCTAACTGGACCATGCTAACCACCAGACAACCCTTGACCTCTTGTGACCATGTCTTGCATTATTTACCTCAACACTTCCTTATAGTCTTAGATACTTTTCCCCACAACAATATGAATATGAACAAAAACAATTTTCATCAGACATCCTATCACCTGTGAATTCTAGAAAACTTCTTGATTGAGTAGATCACATCAACAACCCTCTACGCACACCTTGGCAATAGAAGCGCCAGGTGTGTGTGTGTTTGTTTTTGTGATTTATGAGGACACAAATTTGTATAATGACACGGGTATTACGACCTAAACATTAAATAAGTACATTTCCTCATGTTTAAAATAGCTTTAAAAACATACTAAACAATGTTTTATTAAAAATGTACAACACAGAACGTTTCCTGTGATTAGGGGTAGGGGTAGTGTAGGGGGATAGGATGTACAGTTTGTACAGTATAAAAACCATTACGCCTATGGTATGTCCTCACTTAGATAGCAAAACAAACCTGTGTGTGTGAGTGTGTGATTCCAGCAAATCATCTTTGTAAAATGGCTCAGCTTTTTAAATATCTGAACGTACACTCTTAACATCAGTCAATCATGCATTGCATTATATTATGATAATCAAGCACTTTAGTAATTAGAACTAAAACTTGGTAACCATGTATGAATTCATATTTGTAATTTCTGGTGGTGGTGCCTAAGATATTGTTGAGGTGTGTTTGTAGTTAAAATGTTACCATATCAGGTAACATTTTAAGCTGTCATGTGGTCATGTTAAAATGTGCCCCTCAGGTGATACAATGTACCCCACCTGGGGCATGTTGTCACATTTCACTTCCATTCTTTCAGGGTAATCAAGAAAAAAGTATACACTGTATTAATGAAAAAAAAACCCACACATAATTGTACTAGTCATGTGGGAAATTAATGTGGGAAAAATAAATTCTCTGAACCCCAAGTGAATTTACACAAACTGAGAAAGTCAAAAAGTGTTAGGTTGTGCCCCGCTCTCCCCTATGTAGACTGATGTTATTTTTATATTATAAAGTCTTTTATTGTCAGTTAAATGTATGATTTTTTTTATTAATGTTCCTGGATTCTGCTACGTTTTTTGTAAGGGAAGAGCTATGTTTATTTGTCAGGTTTTTTTTTTTTTTGGACTGTTAACATGCATCCACAAATAGCATGCGCACACAGTCAAACAACAGTAATACATTATAGCACATGTTCTGATTAGTTACCATCATTGAGGAGTCCCGCTTAGAAAAGTAGCAGGGGTCTTCTTGAAATCTCTGTGCTTCATGTAAAACCAGCAGACCCGATTAATATGGGTCAAATCATACTTTTCTTCTGACGAGGTCAGATTTTTTTTTTTTGTGCCATAAATAGTTATAATTGAATTTAGTAAAGGTGTTATTTTTGATGATTAGGCCTTTATTTTATTTGGGAGTACGTTTTATACGGTGGCCCAGTAGTGCACAAAATTTAAAAAGCATACATAAGTTCACAACACAACGAAATAAATCCACAACACAACGAAATCAAGCCACAACACAACGAAAAAGCCACAACAAAACGAAAAAGCCACAACACAACGAAAAAGCCACAACACAACGAAATCAAGCCACAACACAACGAAAAAGCCACAACACAACGAAATCAAGCCACAACACAACGAAAAAGCCAAAACACAACGGAAATGCTGCCGACCACTAGGGGACTCTTGGAGTGCGGTAAAGTTAGTTCTCCTTGCATTGTTCTATAGATTCGCCAGTCTTACAAATATTTAAACACTACGATCAGTTTTAAATGTGCAATTGTATATCGACATGAAATATCAATTCAAAATCACCTACGTGCATTAAAGCTGCATATTTATACTCGAGAACGCTTTGACCCGCTGCCACGGCGCTAAGGGAACGTCTGCCAATTCCACCAAGTTGAAACCAAGCGGCAACCTCCCGCAGTTTCTCTTGAAGCCAATACGGAAGTGACTTAAACTGCAATTCCTCGACTGGCCGCTAGGGACATAATCTCATTGAGCTCCATGTTAAAATGTTTTACAGCAGAAAAACACATGTTTACAGCCTGGTACAAATTGTGGTTTTGGTCTGTATATCTAATATTGCCCTTCATGACAACTGTGAGGGGGGTGAATTTTTATAACTCATTCGTTTACATTATATAAAGCTTTAAAGTCCTGCCTAATTAAGGTGCGTGGCCACTTTGAATGACAGGTGGATAGCCATTTATCTGCTGTCTGTTAGTCATCGCGTCACCTCAGCTCCTGCCTCTTTGCCCATTTTCTATTATCCGGGAGTGACGCGCTAATTGTGGTATTAATATCTTTGTAAGATTGCCGATTCTATAGAACAGTGGCAACTTTACCGCACTCCGAGTACCCCCGAGTGGTCGGGAGCATTTCCATTGTGTTGTGGCTTGATATCGTTGTGTTGTGGCTTGATATCGTTGTGTTGTGGCTTTTTCGTTGTGTTGTGGCTTGTTTCCGTTGTGGCTTGATTCCGTTGTGTTGTGGCTTGATTTTGTTGTGTTGTGGCTTGTTTCCGTTGTGTTGTGGCTTGATTTTGTTGTGTTGTGGCTTGTTTCCGTTGTGTTGTGGTTTGATTTCATTGTGTTGTGGCTTGTTTCCGTTGTGTTGTGGCTTTTTCGTTGTGTTGTGTCTTGTTTCCGTTGTGTTGTGGCTTGATTTAGTTGTGTTGTGGCTTGATTCCGTTGTGTTGTGGCTTGATTTAGTTGTGTTGTGGCTTGATTCCGTTGTGTTGTGGCTTGATTTAGTTGTGTTGTGGCTTGATTCCGTTGTGTTGTGGCTTGATTTAGTTGTGTTGTGGCTTGATTCCATTGTGTTGTGGCTTGATTTAGTTGTGTTGTGGCTTGATTCCGTTGTGTTGTGGCTTGATTTAGTTGTGTTGTGGCTTGATTCCGTTGTGTTGTGGCTTGATTTAGTTGTGTTGTGGCTTGATTCCATTGTGTTGTGGCTTGATTTAGTTGTGTTGTGGCTTGATTCCGTTGTGTTGTGGCTTGATTTAGTTGTGTTGTGGCTTGTTTCCGTTGTGTTGTGGCTTGATTTAGTTGTGTTGTGGCTTGATTCCGTTGTGTTGTGGCTTGATTTAGTTGTATTGTGGCTTGATTCCGTTGTGTTGTGGCTTGATTTAGTTGTGTTGTGGCTTGATTCCATTGTGTTGTGGCTTGATTTAGTTGTGTTGTGGCTTGATTCCGTTGTGTTGTGGCTTGATTTAGTTGTGTTGTGGCTTGATTCCGTTGTGTTGTGGCTTGATTTAGTTGTGTTGTGGCTTGTTTCCGTTGTGTTGTGGCTTGATTTAGTTGTGTTGTGGCTTGATTCCGTTGTGTTGTGGCTTGATTTAGTTGTGTTGTGGCTTGATTCCGTTGTGTTGTGGCTTGATTTAGTTGTGTTGTGGCTTGATTCCATTGTGTTGTGGCTTGATTTAGTTGTGTTGTGGCTTGATTCCGTTGTGTTGTGGCTTGATTTCATTGTGTTGTGGCTTTTTCGTTGTGTTGTGGCTTGATTCCGTTGTGTTGTGGCTTGATTCCATTGTGTTGTGGCTTTTTTGTTGTGTTGTGGCTTGTTTCCGTTGTGTTGTGGTTTGATTCCGTTGTGTTGTGGCTTGATTTCGTTGTGTTGTGGCTTTTTCGTTGTGTTGTGGCTTTTTCGTTGTGTTGTGGCTTTTTCGTTGTGTTGTGGCTTTTTCGTTGAGTTGTGGCTTGATTCCGTTGTGTTGTGGCTTGATTCCTTTGTGTTGTGGCTTGATTTCGTTGTGTTGTGGCTTTTTCGTTGTGTTGTGGCTTTTTTGTTGTGTTGTGGCTTGATTTAGTTGTGTTGTGGCTTGATTCCATTGTGTTGTGGCTTGATTTAGTTGTGTTGTGGCTTGATTCCGTTGTGTTGTGGCTTGATTTCATTGTGTTGTGGCTTTTTCGTTGTGTTGTGGCTTGATTCCGTTGTGTTGTGGCTTGATTCCATTGTGTTGTGGCTTTTTTGTTGTGTTGTGGCTTGTTTCCGTTGTGTTGTGGTTTGATTCCGTTGTGTTGTGGCTTGATTTCGTTGTGTTGTGGCTTTTTCGTTGTGTTGTGGCTTTTTCGTTGTGTTGTGGCTTTTTCGTTGTGTTGTGGCTTTTTCGTTGAGTTGTGGCTTGATTCCGTTGTGTTGTGGCTTGATTCCTTTGTGTTGTGGCTTGATTTCGTTGTGTTGTGGCTTTTTCGTTGTGTTGTGGCTTTTTTGTTGTGTTGTGGCTTGTTTCCATTGTGTTGTGGCTTGTTTCCGTTGTGTTGTGGCTTGATTTCATTGTGTTGTGGCTTGATTCCGTTGTGTTGTGGCTTGATTTCGTTGTGTTGTGGCTTGATTTAGTTGTGTTGTGGCTTGATTCCGTTGTGTTGTGGCTTGATTTCATTGTGTTGTGGCTTGATTCCTTTGTGTTGTGGCTTGATTTCGTTGTGTTGTGGCTTTTTCGTTGTGTTGTAGCTTTTTTGTTGTGTTGTGGCTTGTTTCCATTGTGTTGTGGCTTGTTTCCGTTGTGTTGTGGCTTGATTTCATTGTGTTGTGGCTTGATTCCGTTGTGTTGTGGCTTGATTTCGTTGTGTTGTGGCTTTTTCGTTGTGTTGTGGCTTTTTTGTTGTGTTGTGGCTTGTTTCCATTGTGTTGTGGCTTGTTTCCGTTGTGTTGTGGCTTGATTTAGTTGTGTTGTGGCTTGATTCCGTTGTGTTGTGGCTTGATTTAGTTGTGTTGTGGCTTGATTCCGTTGTGTTGTGGCTTGATTTAGTTGTGTTGTGGCTTGATTCCATTGTGTTGTGGCTTGATTTAGTTGTGTTGTGGCTTGATTCCGTTGTGTTGTGGCTTGATTTAGTTGTGTTGTGGCTTGATTCCGTTGTGTTGTGGCTTGATTTAGTTGTGTTGTGGCTTGATTCCGTTGTGTTGTGGCTTGATTTAGTTGTGTTGTGGCTTGATTCCGTTGTGTTGTGGCTTGATTTAGTTGTGTTGTGGCTTGATTCCGTTGTGTTGTGGCTTGATTTAGTTGTGTTGTGGCTTGATTCCATTGTGTTGTGGCTTGATTTAGTTGTGTTGTGGCTTGATTCCGTTGTGTTGTGGCTTGATTTCATTGTGTTGTGGCTTTTTCGTTGTGTTGTGGCTTGATTCCGTTGTGTTGTGGCTTGATTCCATTGTGTTGTGGCTTTTTTGTTGTGTTGTGGCTTGTTTCCGTTGTGTTGTGGTTTGATTCCGTTGTGTTGTGGCTTGATTTCGTTGTGTTGTGGCTTTTTCGTTGTGTTGTGGCTTTTTCGTTGTGTTGTGGCTTTTTCGTTGTGTTGTGGCTTTTTCGTTGTGTTGTGGCTTTTTCGTTGTGTTGTGGCTTTTTCGTTGTGTTGTGGCTTTTTCGTTGAGTTGTGGCTTGTTTCCATTGTGTTGTGGCTTGTTTCCGTTGTGTTGTGGCTTGATTTCATTGTGTTGTGGCTTTTTCGTTGTGTTGTGGCTTTTTTGTTGTGTTGTGGCTCGTTTCCATTGTGTTGTGGCTTGTTTCCATTGTGTTGTGGCTTGATTTCATTGTGTTGTGGCTTGATTCCGTTGTGTTGTGGCTTGATTTCATTGTGTTGTGGCTTGATTTCGTTGTGTTGTGGCTTTTTTGTTGTGTTGTGGCTTGTTTCCATTGTGTTGTGGCTTGTTTCCGTTGTGTTGTGGCTTGATTTCATTGTGTTGTGGCTTGATTTCTTTGTGTTGTGGCTTGATTTCGTTGTGTTGTGGCTTGATTTATTTGTGTTGTGGCTTGATTTTGTTGTGTTGTGGCTTGATTTATTTGGGTTGTGGCTTTTTCGTTGTGTTGTGGCTCGATTTCTTTGTGTTGTGGCTCGATTTCTTTGTGTTGTGGCTTGATTTCTTTGTGTTGTGGCTTGATTTCGTTGTGTTGTGGCTTGATTTATTTGTGTTGTGGCTTGATTTTGTTGTGTTGTGGCTTGATTTATTTGGGTTGTGGCTTTTTCGTTGTGTTGTGGCTCGATTTCTTTGTGTTGTGGCTTGTTTTCGTTGTGTTGTGAACTTATGTTTGCTTTTTATATTGCAGTGTGTTGTACACTATGGGCCACCGTAGGTTTTAGGCCCGTTCACACCAAGAACGATAACTATTAAGATATAATTAAGATATTAACTGCAGCATCCATACCAGCAGACGATGTCATTCTGTTTATTCTAAGCGCACTTCTCTGTCACTTTAATGCTCGAGCTTGTCACAGCAGGATGGATTCTGATTCGATGTCAGTGTTTTTTATAGATCATCAGCTGGGGGAAAAAATCGTTCTGAAAGTGATTCCAACCATATCGTTTCTCTGTGCCGTTATTGTTATAGCAGTGGTAAACCCTTCTATTAATATTGAGAACGATCTTTATCATTATCTTTATAGATGTGGTGTAAACGGGCCTTTTGAGTTCTGAAAGTTTTTTGAAAGACAATTTGATTCCATGGTATGAGGAACCTGAACACATGAACATTTGTTGTGTTACTGTTGGGAAATAGATGTGTGAACATTTCTCATGTATCCAGCAAAACTATTATCCTGTCTCTGGATGTGTATATGTGGTTTGTCGTCGGTAACCTTAGAGACCAAGCAAGCAGGGACAGTTCTGAAATGACTCATTCAGGAGCAGAATGCATGCAAGCAGATCTTAAAAGAACAGTTTAGCCAAAAATAAATTTGGAGATTCTTTAAAATGCCCTCTCTGTTTTGCACAGATATAACAGATAAAATAAGGCAGCTTACAGGTTTGAAACGACACAATGGGTAAACAATGACAGAATTGTAGTTTTATGGTGAAAAATCCCTGTAATCATTAGCAATCTCTGATGCTTTGTCTTTAGTAACAGCTACAGCGACAGAGATTCAATGTGGTGTTGATGGATTCAAACTTTTCTATGTTGAGGCTTGTGAACAATCTTCAAAGCGAAAGCCTCAGTTGACAGAGGAAGGATTGAACGGTATGAACACAAACTATGTGGTATGTAACTGTTTATATAGAAATTCATACATTTTTATTCCAATCAATTTTTTTGGAAGATCAAAAATTCTCACTGAAAACCTTGACTTCACTTGAAGAGTAATTTCACTGGTTCTTTATACGGCCCTAGCTATTGATTTGATACCACACTGGAAAAGGATTTACCATAGCTTGAGGGCTTATACCACACAAAGGACTTTCTATACATATATTATATATTACTTTCTATGGCATATAGCACCAAAAGTGGTTCCCCTATGATTACGACCAAGAATCACTTTTAGTGCCATATAGCACCATTTTTTTAGAGTGTATAAGAGGCTTTTCATATAGAACTCAACCCTGATAGTTTATTTTAAATGTTTACTGAATTTTCACATTTTAACCTTAAAGTTATTATATTATATTACATTATTACAACCAGATTGATTCCAGCTTAAAAAAATGAATAAATGAATAAATTAAGTAATCTTGATAATGCAAGAATCCACAATATTCATATATTTTCAAATACTTGTATTTAGAGGTAATTTATGGTGACTCCATACAATTTAGGCAAGCTGTTTTTGTGTGCTTTTTGCCAATATTAAAAATATAACCCAAAGTCTTATTTTATTCAGCAGATTTACTTAATTTATAACACAATTTCAAAAAGCACCATGTGATTTTTAGATTAATTTTGCAGTTCCGCTCAATCGAAGCACACTGATACTTTGTCATCTGTTAATATTTCTCTTTGATATTAATGTTTGACGGCCTCAATAAAAGGGAATTCTTTTTGATAATTTATTAATGATAGTGTGTGTACTAAGCTCCAGTATGTTAGTATATCCTTATGATTTGAAATTGAATGAATGAATGAATGAATAGCATAGAAACATACTTTCCACAGCACAAAAAATACCTGGCAATCAATAATAATAATAATCCTTACCTTCATCAGACCTGTTGGGAAATACTCTGTCAATTATGTCCACTAGCTGTTTCCTATTTGTTATTGAAATAACAACTGGTTCACTTTGTGTTGCAAATAAATATTACTATTCTATTATATTCTATTCTATTAAATGATCCACAAGCAGGTCAAAAAAAGTAAGTGATAATATATTTGCTAAGGATTTTGAAAGTTTACAAGGATTTCGAAAGCTTTACGATGGCATTAGCTAAAGACCATTAGTGTCTTTACACACACTTTGCCTTGCCAAAAGTTGTAATGATAGACATTAAACTAATAGACACGCATATACCTTTTTAAGCTCTGAGCTGAGATTACTTAAGATCCATAATGGAAACTTGGCGGATGTCAAATCACTACTTGAAGAATCACACGTACATGAGAATGTGGAGCCAAAATCAATATATTTTGATTGCAGGTGTCTGGAGCTTCCAGATTTCCAAATTCCATCCCCGCTGCTGTTGAGATAACACATTATCACTTCTTTGTTTGCCAACACACTGTGATGAACGCACTTAAATATGTGACACAATCTCGGGTGAGTGAAACTAGAGTTTCTGGAGAGAAATCTATTGCTACAGTATCTGCATGCTTTTTTGTACTGCTAGTGCTTTTAAATTTTATGATTCAAGTGGTCTTGTTTCACGAATATAACTAAAACAGTTCACAACTTTGATATAGAATTGCTACGAATTTGCTTTTAAATCCAGTATTTTATATTTTAATAAAAATGTACGATTGGCAGTTTCAATTATTTTCAAAACATGTAAACTGTTTTAAAGGTACACTGTAACTTTTGGCCCTCTAACAAATAAAACTGCATGCACTTTGCGGAAGAACATTGTTTTGGTTGTGCTTCGACTCTGCATGACAGTGCAGATGAATATTGCTCTTTCTCATAACTAAAAAAAGAGAGAGAGATTATCCTACTGCTCACAAACATTCACTACTCGGCTTAAAGGGTTAGTTCACCCAAAAATGAAAATTCTGTCACTCACCTAGCCGGACAAGCCAGACCCACATCAAGATGTTGGGTCTGGGAACACACCATTGGCAGAGCTTAATCCGAGGGGCTGGATAAACGGTTGTCTATCAGATTCCCTCTGCACACAGTAGGATAGCGCTACAACCAACCAGAGCAACGAAGAAGGTGAAGCAGAGCTAGTTGACAGATTAAACTTTCGCGGTATCCGGTCGGCAAAACTCTGAACACATCTTCCTTTCTTAAGAATGACTTCAGTGCCGTTCTTTGTTCTTTTCTCAAAGAAAAGCTTAACTCCAAGTCTTCCACAGTCACAGCCAAAGCCGATTCGAAAGACCACTGTTGGCCAGCTTCTTTGTTTTCAAGTAGCACTCGGAACCGCCGCAACTCTGCCGTCATTATGTTAAGCCCGCCCACTGACTTTATACACGATGTGATTGGCCTGACTAGAGTGTGGTTTTTCCAGCTCGCAAGCCAACGGAGAGTTGCTAGACGCCCTGGTTGCAATTTATATTTCCTGCCGCTAGGGTGCGTCTAGATTTCAAGGCTATCACTCACCCTCATGTTGTTCCATACCCGTAAGACCCAAATTCAATTATTTATGATGAAATACCAGATAGACTGCAACATTATTACCACTTTCAAGGCATCGTTAAAATAGTCCATGTGACTACAGTGGTTTAACCTTAATGTTATGAAGCGACGACAATACTTTTTTCGCTCAAAGAAAACAAAACAAAAATAACTTTCTTCAACAATTTCTTCTCTTCTATGTCTCCTACACAGTGCAGTGATTCCGAACAGCAGCTCTTTATTGGCCACTGATTGGCTAGCTCCTGTGTCAGCATCACGTGCATGTGTTGCTGTGCTCACATGAACAGCATCGGCCAATAGTGAGCTGGCGTTCTGACATAGAACCTGGTAGCACTGCACTGTGTTTACTACGTGGACAGCGTATAGGAGACTGACATGAAGGTGAGTAATTAATGAAAGAATTTTCAGTTTTGGGTGAACTAACCCTTTAAGAGCAGTTTAGATGGAAAGGATCTCAAGCTGACCAGCTGAAGACGTTACTGTAGCTATACCCATTAAAAGACATGGTACTTCCTGGAAAAAACAAAAAAACAACCATAATGAAATGACCCTTCACAATAATGCTTGAACTCTGTTAGAGAGCTACATATGGCAATTTATATGTTCAATAAAATACCTTACTCACCTGTTGAGTAATAAAAACGCCATCTCCGACCACGTCAACCTTTATACAACATTTCAAATCCCTCAGTTCTCGCTATCTCCAAAAAGAGACCCAAAGTTCATTCTTGTTTTATTACAAGCTCTGTCACGGGCTCTGTCTATTTTTTTCAGCAGACTCTCCTCTGGTCAATTTCCCACAAAAACCATCCCGTCCCATCTAAAATGTAAACACTTGTATATGCTTACCATAGTGAATCAGGGCAAGAGGAAAACTCATTTTGGAAGAAGGATTAATGATGTATTGACCTTTAATAAAATAAGTATACTGGAATAGTATGAATCAAATGATTTACACTTGATTTACACTTAATTTTACAGTCTGCTAAGTACTAAAAAACTATCTATAATCTACCACCTGGTTAACAAAAATGGTTAGATCATTTAAGTTGACATCAGGAGCATGCAGCACTCAAAGACAGGCGGACACCACAAAGGACAAGACAAAAAATGTGCATGGATATTTAGCAAGACTAATGCGTCTCTTATGCTACAACTAAATCTTTTAAGAAAGACTGCAATAGTGAAAGCTGAAATCACTCTAGGTGAGTAATTTTGACACCCCCCTCTTGGAGGCTTTAAGGTCATCTGTGCAGAACTCCCTAAAAGTCATCAGAGAAAAGACACATCAGGCGATCCTGATGAAGAGCCTCATGCACTCTGTGCCGCAAATTCCTCTGTGATGTCCAAAAGCTGATTCATTCTTCAAATCTTTGGACTATACAACTGAGCATCTTTTGCTCAGTTAGAATGAGAAATATTTACATGAAAGCATTTGTATGGATTGTGACGCGAGGAAAGGACTGGGATGAGAAGGCTGTTAATGGAGGCTGTCAGGAACATTGTTATATTTTATGTGTAAGTGATCTTAGTCAGAATCAAAATAGAGAAGGTTTACCAAAAGTGAAATATGTGCACTCGCACTGGCTCCTACATCAAAAAATGACAGGGAAAACCACTTTCATGGACATAAAATGGGATTGGTTAAAGCAGCACAAAATATAAGCTAAAGATTTTACTGGGATATATTTTATAAGATCAGCTATCAAGAAACCAGAAACTGTATCTGTAAAGATAAGACTTAAGGTTAACTTTGAATTTATACTACATACCACCCATAAATTATGTCTTGGAAGAGTTTCCTTCCAGCTGAAGGCAGGCTGAAAATTAATCATTCGATTTTAAACCAGCTCCTGGTGGTGGGGTTCTGAAAGTTTATATAAGGCCACATAATTCTATTAAGCAAAGAAGACATGAAATACTCACCAGAATTGATTGCTTTATACAAAAGTTAGTTCCTACCACGTTCCAAAAGCGCGCTGCACTGTGACTTCCACTGTATAAATCACTACACTTGTCTGTGTCTGTTTCATGTTCCAGGCAGACTCTTGCTTTTATGTTGGAATTATCCTAATAACGATGACAAGTCAGACCTCTCAGAAGATTCCAAATTCACAAGTTGTAAGTAATAAGTTGTACCAGGACGTATCGACACATTTTACAAATCAGAATATTGTAATTATGGTAATTCCGACATGGCGTGATTTTTTTTTGTGATTCTTTCTGCAAGTTAGAATCTTTTCGTTGCGTATGTGGGGTAACGCAGCGCTGTTTTACATGGTTAATACAATCATACTAAATACATTTGAGCGTGTTGAAGTTATGTTCTAACTTTCTCTGTGCGATCGCTCGGTGGCTGGTATGAGAGACTTGTTGCACTTTGCAGTAATCTAGATTGATATTAGAATATCATATTAATAAAACCAGGATGACTTAATGACTGTTGGTAAATAAAAAAAAATATTGTATGATAAAGAACGCTCTCTCTGATTGTGCTATGTTAGCCACTTGACAAAATAGTGTTGTCTCTGAGGCATAGTAAAAACGTTACTCGTGGTGAATCAAGGTAACAAACAATTGACCGTTCGCAAAGACCTGCCCCCTTTAGTTACTGTTGCTATGTCCGACAAGCCATGGCGCTCTCACACCACACACGTAGAGAAAATACATCGCCGAGCAAAGAGGACACTGACAACACGCCGACAGACAGGACAGAGCAGGTTACTTTTGATATGAAACAAAGTCTCAGTTTTGACATTTTCATTTTTTAAAGAAATGTATACAATAAAAACAGTTTTGTGGCTCTTTAATGTGTCGTGATCGCTGTAGCGCCTCAGTTAAAGCTGCTCATGAACCGATTATCTCTTCCTTCTAGTTCATTGATAAGCTTGAAATAAACATGAATGAACACTAAAAGAAAGGTCATTTCAACCGCGGAAAGATGTCAGTACACACCGTTTTTCCAAGTTCAAGTCCGCCAGCGCTAATCTACTAACTCTCCTGACTGCTTTGTCGGACAAAAACGGCAGATTCGGCAATGTGATTGGTCAGATCGCCTGTCAATCAAAGTACTTCGGGCTAACCGGGTTGGGCTGTATAACAATGATTAGTTTTCTTTTGATAAATGTATATCCAAACAGTTGCTAGCCTGTCTAATAAAATACATATTGTATGAAAGAGTCTTTGGTGTTTCCGTGGTTTCTACGGAAATCAAGGGTAGCATGGATATGACGTCATTGACAGGTGACGCAAGAACACGGCCCGTAACACTGGTTAAAATAGCTGATTTAAACATTGTAGGAAACGTTTGAGATAATGTAAGTACACAGGTCAACAACATATATAACATTGTTCTAGTGGTTTTTGGATATTTTAATCTAAAAATCTTACATATTGTGCCTTTAATTCAGCCTTTGTACACAGTGGAAATAGCCTGTATTTGACCCAAATTCCAGAATTGTCAGCAAGCTTAGTATCTAGATAGTGCGGTGAATGTTTATGTGGTTGTCAACTAATGGGACACTAAATATCATTTTGGCTTTAAGATTTCCCTAATAAATAGGCAAGAATACACCTGGTGTCTTCCATGATTCCTGTTCTTTCTGACAACAAAGCACTTGCTTGTAATGGTGGGAAGTAGGAAGTGGGAATTTCTGATAGCACATGAAGGCAGGAAACTCAACCAATTCGCTCAAACACGATCGTTTCAGGAACAAGAGATGTGTCTTTGAATCAACACGAGCAATTTGTTCAAAAACTCGAGCATTCAAAAACAAAACCACTGATCTGTGTAGCTTGGAGACACGTAATGGTTGGCTGTGGCTTTGTTTGAAATTATTTTCATCGGCTGTCCTCAATGTTACCTTCTTGTTTATTAAACTGTTGTATAAAAAAATGCCACACTAAATCATGCTGTTTGTATGAATATCAGCATGGCTGTGTTTACCTGCAGCCAAAACAAAAACATAAACATACTATAGGCCTAATTGCAGTTAATCTTTGGTTGACTCAGTAGAGTAAAACTCACAACTTTACATAAAGAATTCAAAGAACTTTTATTGAGAGCGGTGTTGTGTTGAGAGAGTGGGTTGTGTGTCAAACTGCTTTTGAAAATCTCCACCCGTGGGACATGTTACGGAGGTGGATTTATTTGTCGCAATCATACCTCAGATCTCAGCTGTCCCCAATCTGCAGTTAGCTTTGAATGAACATGAGGGAATCCCTCTTGCTCCGAGATCAAAGCAAAGGAGCACCAAGCTGCAAGGCAAATCACACATGCAGGGAAGCCCTTCGTTTACTTCAGCCAGTCAGGTCTTTTGAGGAAAATTGCAAACTTGTGGTTTGCATTTAAGGGTTAAAGGTTTTTTTTTTTCTTCACTTGCATGTTATAGCCTAGTTTACACATTTTACATAATTGCACACTTGGATCAGGTAGGATCACAAATGGATGGATTGCACCTGTTTTACAGTTATTGTTAATCTTTATTATTTTTGTATTTTAAGTTTTTTACTGGCACTATTCCTGGTAATAATAATAAAAAATGCGTATAAACAGTCATTGCTTAAATGCACACCTTAAATTCTTACCAAATCTTGTCATTTGGTTAATGGATGAGGATTCAGTTTTATCTAACTAATGTAGCTGCCAATAGTCCCTTGACCAAACCTATCTTGGGCTCATCATTTGATGTTATGAAATCTTGCAAGAATTTTTGAAATTTTGATTTATTTCTTTTTACCATACCTGACTCTCACAAATAAATATTAAATATTTTGCAAGACATAAAAATAGGGAGGGAATTAAGTCCTCCTCATTCTTGAGCCTCTGTGCCATGAGAAACAAGCTGAAGACAAACATTAGACATGCTGTAAATTTCACATAAAAAGAAGTGTTGCTCAGAGGATGGAGTTTATAGTTACATTTTTAATTGTTAACTTCTCAGATGCTTCTCTTCGAGTGCATGTGAATCCTCTGACTATTAATAGCAGATTGCATTTCATATGGCAAATGAAGCAGGAAACAACCGAGATTAAACAGAGATCCTTAATGGTTTTTCTTTCCTTTGGGAAAACATTAGCAAATCAGCCCGAAAATGTTTAGAAAAAGCTTGAGTAAATCTAAACCAATGGTTTATTTCTCAAATTGAAGTTATTGAATTGCCCTGTTGTCTGTAGGAAGTCGTGTTGTTATGCTCTAGCGTGTGTTTATTGATCTTGGCAAGCTTTTGTTTGTGTTTCTGTAGCCTAATATAACCTCTGAGAACAGAATTGCACAATTCTGGATTCCACCTGGTCATCCAGGCCTGATGAACCCTTCTTGGGGAGTGTGTCTATACAGTTTATAAAACAGACCCACATCTTGGCTGCTACTGCAGGTATTACTTACTGCCCCATATCATCACTTACCAGCTGCACAGACGGCAGGCTAAAACAAAGCCTGGCTTTTGACTCATGTGTAGTGTGTATTTGTATTTATTTAACCCTCTCAAGTGTTCTCTCCAACTCTAACAGCCCGATGCTACATATTTACTTTAGCAGCTGAGCGTGTAGACTGCTGGCACTTTATACATGTTTGCAACTGCTCTGCCATGAACTTGTGAAATAATGTACCATCCTATTTTGTGTTTTTGACTTCTGTCTTATCTATGCCTTCATCAGGAACAACTGAACATGGCAATGGAGATTACTGGCAGGATGTACTGTCGCATGTGTTGTGATCACAGTGCACATAATCAAATGGCAAGTGCCTTATACACTGCCGTTCAAAAACTTGAGGTCAGTAAGATTTTTAATATTTTTATTTAGCAAGGATGCATTCAATTGATCAAAAGTAACACTGACAGTAAAGACTTTTACATATTTACAGAAGATTTCTATTTTAAAAAAATGCTGTTCTTTTGAACTTTAAATTAATCAAGAATCCTTTAGGAAAAATTTATCAGTTTTCAAAGAAATATTAAACAGGTTTCAACAAAGATAATAAGACTGAAGACATTGAAAATTGCTGAAAATTCAGCTGTGCCCTTACAGGAGTAAATTACAATTTTTTAAAATGTAAAAAAATTATTTATATATTTTACAATATTACAGTTTTACTGTATTTCTGATCAACTAAACGCAGCCTTGGTGAGCATAAAATACTTCTTACAAAAACTCTAGCGTATTTGTCATGTTGAGTATTTATTTATGCTATTGTTAAAATGTATGTGTTTTGTGCTTCAGAGCAGATTAAAAGTTCAAAGATTTCCGTATGAACTAAAATATTTTTCTTTAGATTCTTCCACAACCAAATTATGAGAGCTATGCAGTCTAGGTTAATTTTATAGCTTTACTGCATGTCAACCCATCGCTTATTATCTTAATTTCTCCTTAGAAATTTTAGGAGAAACATTTTAAAACAATTTTGATACTTAGTTATAATTTTTGAGCAACAAAATGTCCTTCAGAGACAAGAGGTATTTACACTTTGAGATGAGGGTGTGATGTATGTTCGTGTAGATGCGGGAAGGAAGAAGACGGGGTCGGCGTAACTGGGACTGCACTCTTTATTGATCTCACGATCCTCAAACTGTAACACGCATGGGGGCGTTCAAACTCAAAACATTTAATCACAACAGACAACGTTGCTCTCAAACTCAATATCTTTCTCTGAACTCTGGCAGTGATATGCAGGCGTTTGCAGTCCCAGTCCCAGTCCCAGTCCCAGTCCCAGTCCCAGTCCCAGTCCCAGTCCCAGTCCCAGTCCCAGTCCCAGTCCCAGTCCCAGTCCCAGTCCCAGTCCCAGTCTCTCTCACTCGCTCCCTCCAAGCAGCGGCTTTTACGGTCTCTCCACGCCAATCACTGGAATGAGACACAGGTGTTAGTGATCTGCACTTGACCTACTTACACCGGTCGTCTCCGTAGTTCCTCGCTCCCGCTACAGACTTCGCAGAACCACGCCCCCTCCGCCACAGAGGTCTGAAGATATTATGCCCACTTGAGTTTGTGGATGAGCTAATAAAACATTCACAGAATCTGTGATCTCAAAACCTTCATTGGTTGAGCAATTATTGGTTTCTCGTAACTCAACTCTAGCCAGCTGATAGGTGGCTCAAAATTCTATCATTAATTACTCACCCGCATGCCATTCCAAACCCGTAAGACCTTTGTTCATCTTCAGAACACGAATTAAGATATTTTTGATGAAATCCGAGAGCTTTCTGACCCCACATAAACTGCAACGTTATTACCACTTTCAAGGCCCATAAAGGTAGTAAAGAAGACATTGTTATAATAGTCCTTGTGACTACGGTGGTTCAACCTTATGCCGAGTTCTCGCTGCACGATTTTCAAAGTCGTTGGATGACTTTTCACACTACACGACTATCTGGGGTATTGCATTCAGTCGCTGCTGTGTACACACCGCACGATGGATCGGCGACAGGGGGTTTCACATTACATGACTTTAGAATAAGAAGAATCGCCAACAACTCTGTCTCGTCCGCAAACCACGTTTCACAATCAAACACACACGAGAAGTGATAAGGAAATAACGCAAATCACGCATGCGTGGGACCGGAGTTCTCACGCAAGACTGGAATTGTTATTAAAAATTATAGTCCGCGAGAAGCTTGCGATCCAAATTGACTGTGCACTGAAAAGGAGAAAAAAGATTATGGAGGAGGAAATGGCTGGGGAGACGCAGGTAGCAAGGATTGTGTGTTCTGCAAAGAAAGTTGGAGGGAAATTTTGCACTCTGCGGCTGCAAATGTTTGTGCTTTGTTTCTGTTTGATATAATTGTAACCATATCTACTAAAATACTGATATTCTGGCCTATAATTACTCCCCGAACTTCCCGCTGCCCTGTATCTTGCTCTCTCATTGGCTGTAGGTCAAATCTCTCGGATCGCATCTTTGATATTTCACACTGCGTGATTATTACTCACGTGAACGAGCACCGGTTTGCCTCCGATTCCGAGCATTTCAGGAATTGTTGGCAGTGAAAATCGGGCCTAAAATCGTGCAGTGTGAACTCGGCATTAATGTTATGAAGCGACAAGAATACTTTTTGTGCACAAAACCCCCCCAAAATAATGACTTTATTCAGCAATTTCTTCTCTTCTGTGTCAATTTCTCTACGCTCAGTATTGGCCAGCTCCTGCAACAGCACCACACGCATGTGAACAGTGTCGGCCAACACAGAGCCGCCATTCTGACGTAGAACCCGGATGTACTGCAATGTGCTAGAGGAGACTGACACAGAAGAGAAGAGATTGTTGAACAAAGTCGTTATTTTTGTTTGTTTTCTGTGCACAAAAAGTATTCTCGTCGCTTCATAACGTTAAGTTTGAACCACTGGAGTCACATGGACTATTTTAACGATGTCTTTACTAGCTTTCTGGGCCTTGAAAGTGTTATTTTAATAGCTGTCTATGGAGGGGTCAGAGGGTCTTACGGGTTTAGAACAACACGAGGGTGAGTAATTAATGGCAGAATCTTCATTTTTGGGTGAACTAACCCTTTAAGGGCTACATTTAGGTTTTTAGCGACACCGGTGGCCATTAAGTGAACTGCAGTCAGCAACTTATTCCCCATGCACATTAGGGATGGGCGATATCTTATCGTTTGCGATATACCGGTAAAAATTCTCCCCACGATAAGAATTTGCCTTCCCGCGATAATAACGATAAAGCCTAGTTGATGGCGCGACCCATCCGCACCGTGCCACCGCTGGCCGTCTCTTGATGCCCTAAACGTTATTACTTTATGATGGCTGCGGTGGCTGCGTTCGTCACTCTGTATAGCTGAACGGGGGTTGGAGAGAGAATTTCTTGTGGTGCCCCCCGCAGCACTCTGTGTCCTACGCGCAGTGCTTGATAGGAGCTGCGGCACTGAATCCGCATCTCACGTGCAGAACGAAAACAACTATGGTGGAAGCTGCGGAAGAGTTCATAGCTAAACGAGGGGCTACCTGAGGGCAATCTGAACCATACAGATGTATTTTCACTCGCTGAGCACTTGGACTGAGCGAGATTTGCTCTTTCTCAATCGATCGGTAAAGCACACTATTTCAGTTAATTTCAATGAATGCGCAGTGTATATGACGCACATTAAACACTAGTGTGAGGCGCGCGACTGAGAGTGCTCAGTGTTTCACACACACTCAAAGAGAGAGCGAGAGAGTCTTATACCAAACAGAATTGACGTGCTAAACAATATCCTTTGTTGCATTTTCCTGTAAAGTAATGGCGTTTATTTGGAATTATTCAGCCTTTCGTGAACAGGAAGAAAGGAATGCACAAACGGGAATCTCATTGGCTGGCATTGATTTCAGCCAATCAGTTGGAATGAACGCTGACAACGTGATTAATATTCATGAACCCAGAAGCTCATTATTTCTTAGTGCAGTTTATTTTTATTAGAAGAATAATTTGTGGTATTATTATATTATCAACTCAAATTACTGAAGTTCTATCATTAAATCATTATTTTCAACTTTTTTGTAATCTGAAGACATTTTTGGGATAATTACTTTTGCTGTTTCTGCTATTTTTACCACTGTTTGCACCATGTATGAATAAATACAGAATCGGTTTACATGTAAAACTTTTCATTGATTTAAAAATTATTTTTGTTTGTATTGTGTGACGTTTTTTAGCACAGTTGCACTATTTAAACATTTCCTGCACTTTTACAGAAGACAATAATATCTGCAACTTTTCCATTTCTGAAAAGGCTGGTGTGGAATTTTACATAAAAAAATTATAAAAAAATTATTAATTAAATATATATATATATATAAAACATGGGGAATGATACTACATTTATCGTCATTGATATCGTTATCGCAATAAATACTAGAAAATATCGGGATACATTTTTAAGTCCATATCGCCCATCCCTAATGCACATGTAATGTACTGTACAAGGCACTGCTCGTGATTCAAGGCCCCCGATATAATCAAAGCAAACTATTTATTTGCGTGACTGACATTACATCACAGAATAACTCTTTCAGCATTAAACATCACATCCTTTTGATTTTCACAGCAAAAAACATCTCTAGTCCTTCACATAAAAATCTGTCTACAGGTTTTCATAGACAACCTAGGCAGTCTGGGAAGGTCTCGTTTTTCAGACATTGGCAATAAAAAAGCGATTAATACATGTCACTGATGATGTCATTTGGGCCTTTCTGGATTACAATCCGCCTTCAAAATAAGTTTAATTACTCAAGCTGCTGTGAGAAAAGGCTATAAATGATCCGCTGAAGAACATGCAGTATACATGCTCCTCACGTGCATTACTACTAGCTGGACTCTTTCTTTATGTATACAGACGTGACGTAATGATGCAAAGACATGCTTGAATTTCCCATGGTAATCCACTAATAGCCACCAATACTGAGATGAGAAACTTATCTAGAGATCTTGTAGCTATTTCATCAATTACAAGACTGGATTTCCTCGTTCCTTCAATCACAAAGCTAAGTTTTAGTAGGACTTTAAATGCAATGTCAACACATATTTCTACATGGGGGAAAAACAGGGAGTATTTCCACTTTACAATCATTACCGCTTTTGGGATTGAAGAATCTGTTTACAATCGTTTTGATGGCACTGAAAAAATGTCTAACCATTCTTCAGCTAGACCCAGATGCACTTTCTTGGTCCTAAAGGTTGTATTAAATCCTTATCAGATCCCAGTTTTTTTAGACATTAAGCAATAATTCACACCTGTATGCTGGCATACCTCACAGTTCGCTGAGCATCGGCTAACATTCCTGAATTCATACGCAGTTTATGTAATTGACTTTCAAGCTGTAATGGAGCCGCATGACCTGTGAACAAAAATGATCTGTATATTATATTCACATTCAATAGTTTGGGGTCATTTAAAAAAAAAAAGAAATGAATACTTTAATTCAGTAAACTTTTATTTCAATATATAAATAAGAAATATATCTTGAGCACCAAATGAGTTCTGAAGGATCATGTGACACTGAAGACTGGAGTAATGGCTGCTGAAAATTAGGCTTTGCCATGACAGGAATAAATTACATTTTAAAATATATTCAAATAGAAAACAGATATTTTAAACCGTAATAATATTATTTGGCAATTTTACTGTTTTACTATATTTTTGATCAAATAAATGTAGCCTTGGTGAGCTTAAGACACTCAAAACATTAAAGGTATTAACTATTAAGGCTACTGAATGTTGGAACATGGATGAAACATTTGTCTTTTTAAACTTCTTATACATTTCAAACCCAGTATCATAATCATACCATTATATCCTAATGTGTCTTGTAAAGCACTTGCTGTTTTTCTATGTTGCCATTCTTCAGCAAAATGTATCATAGGCAAAGGCCCAACTCTGAGGTTAAATTGGGCTGGGTTAAAGAGCAGTCCTCTTGATTGGTGGTCGGATAGCTAAATGTCAGTTTTAGAAAGTGATGTATCAGAGGGCTGGAGATAGTGTAGGCGTAGTTTGATTAATAAGGTGCCTGAAGCAGTGACTCAGCCATGCAGCCAGAGAAGAGACCTCCGTGATAGGAGCCCCTGCACATCCGCCCATGATCAATAAGAGCTTTTCAGGTGTATCATAATCAAAACAGTCAACTGAAAACAAGTTTTCAAGGTCTACACTCTCTGTTAGATTGGTAATCGTTCCTGCTAATTGATTTTGATTACCAGTGCTTCATTATTTTATTTTATTTTATTGTTTTGGTCTTTTGTAGCTTCACAAGGCTCAATATTCCTGCAGCAACACCAAACTAGAAATATGTTTGTTTAAACCAGTATGATGAGAAATAGTGCACTAAATGAGTATGAATGAGACGATTAAGAGTACAGTAGGCCTAACTTGCTGTGGTGTTCTGGGTGATAGTATGTTATTGTTAGGTTGTTATGTATGGTTGCTACTAGGCAGTTGGTAGAGTGTTAAATGGTTGTTAGGGTGTAATGGGTGGTTGCTAGGGTGTTGCTATAAGTATAACAGAGGCAAGCTTGTAAGAGCTGTGTGTAAATCTCACTCCCCTGGCCTCAAAAGGCGCATTGGCGTCTGATGCTAGAGGCTGTGGTCCCTGTTGGTACGCCCACCTCCCATGCCGGTGACGCTGGTTTGAATCCCGCTTGGAGCGGGTCATATAAAACTGGTTACATAGGCAACTGCTATGGTGTTCTGAGTGGTTGCTAGGATGTTGCTAAGCAGTAGCTAGGGTGTTTGCTAAGCAACTGTAAAGGCCTGTACACACCGGGACGAATATCGCGCGCGCTTATCGCCAGCGTTTTTCGTGCCGTTTTTCGGCGCGTCTTGAGTGTTCACACCCAAGCGATTTTCACTGGCGCTGCGCCGAGTGAACGTGCACATTCAGTCGATGCGCTCCCGGTACACAAGATGGTGCTGCGGCACTTTAAGCCTCTGACACTCGCTTGTCACACAGAAGGAGAAGAGAGACAGTATTTACGTGCTTGCCAAAACCATAGACATATTATGTATATGGACAAAACCATTCACACACTTTTTGCTAACTGGCAAGCAGCATTAGCAGTTAATCTTCTTCTTTGTCTACTTACTACTTCTTCTTCGTATCAATGTGTGCTCGGCAAGACCGTTTTGTGCTTGAGCGCCACCAAGTCGTGTTTTACTGTCACTTCAGCAGCTCCAGGCACGTGAACAAAAGCGCCGATCTCATTGGTCGGACAGTTTTTTACGCGCCGCGTCAAAATAAAAAAACGAACCCGAGGCGTTTTTTTTTAAATGACGCTTTTACGCCTAGCGTTTTGCGCGTCGGTGTGAACACTCACATTGGCGCCCATTGTTTAGTCCCGAGGCGTTAAACGTCGGCGTTAAACGCGTGCGAAAATCGTCCCGGTGTGAACAGGCCTTAAGGCGCGTAAAAAACGGCGCGTAAAAAACTGTCCGACCAATGAGATCGGCGCTTTTGTTCACGTGCCTGGAGCTGCTGAAGTGACAGTAAAACACGACTTGGTGGCGCTCGAGCACAAAACGGTGTCAGAGGCTTAAATTGCCGCAGCACCACCTTGTGTACCGGGAGCGCATCGACTGAATGTGCACGTTCACTCGGCGCATCGCCAGTGGAAATCGCTTGGGTGTGAACACTCAAGACGCGCCGAAAAACGTCACGAAAAACGGTGGCGATAAGCGCGTGCGATATTCGTCCCGGTGTGTACAGGCCTTTAAGAGTGTTCTGGGTGGCTACTAGAGTGTTGGTATGTGATTGCTAGAGTGCTATGTGTCATTAATAGGCAGCTGCTAGGATGTTGAGGGTGGTTGTCAGCGTGTAATGGGTAGTTGCTAGGACGTTCCAAGGTAGTTGCTAAGGTGTTCTGGGTGGTTACTAGGGCGTTGCTGGGCATTTGCAAGGGTGTTGCTATGTGATTGCCAGGGTGCTATGTGTGGTAGTGTTTTGAACGTGAAAATTCCACTTTGCCAGTTATTTCCTGTTATCCAAACTAGGTTGTCTCAGACCTCTCAATAATTTAGAAAATATTTTAAGTTTCTTTTTGAGGCAACAGAAAATGTAAATATCATAATGACTGCTGATGCTTGCATTGGCCTTCTGTGCATCTTCCAAAAGCTCGCTTGTTCTTGTTCCTCTTTGTAGGTCAGATGTTACTATTGGAACGGAGTCAGTCTGTCTGTGTTTAATTGTGACATAATGAAACACAATCTGTCAATGTCTTTAAGTGCTGGGAAGATTTCTGTTTTTTAATTTGCACCCGGTGTATTTATTGACAAAGGCAGATTATTTGGATGATGAAGTCATGGCTTCCTCATGTGTCTTGCAGCAAATGACTGATATAAACCACATAAGGCCAAGCTGACCAGCTGAAGGGTGAACTTTGGGAAGACTGAATGGCAGATTTTAATAATTGCTGCCTCCTGCTTCTCATAATTTCTCAGCTATCTTTTTTTTTTATCAAAGAGCATGCTCATCATAGACCAGAAGACTTTGGGTTTAAACCCAAACAAAAACACCTTGCTTAAATTTATTAAATGATACAAATTGACAGTAATTGAAAATGAATATAGGGAGCTGGATGTAAATACCACATTCATCAGACAACATCAGTGGCAAGATGTCTTTTAATTAGATTTAGATTTCTAGATTCAGCTTTTGGGAGGTCTAATAAATTGCGGGACAACAGAACACTGTGAGTAATATTGGCACTGACTTTTAAAAAGTCTTTGACTTGAATTACTTTGACATTTAATGTTAAAAGAGGAACTTGATAAGATATTATTATAATCAGAAAATAGTTTCTTATTAGAAATAAGCATTCAGTACAAACTTATCATTTGTGTTTTTGTTGTGCTTACAAATGATAAAACTTATTGTCTACAATGTGTAAAACTGTGTATGAAAAAGTATATAATATAAAATATAAAGTATAAATAATAAATTATACAAGTATGAGTATTTAAAGAATAATACAGAAATCTTATAAAATATTAAATATATTACCTGTCAAGGTTATACAGTAAACACTCTGAGAAAAAAATCTTTTAATGGGGTTCAATATAGAATAGTATGGGTTCTTGACTCAGTTTTGAACTCTTTATGCCATAAGGGTCTTAAATCATGTTTAACGGGTTATTTGATTTTTTATAATGATAACGTATGTTTATGAGCTGTTTAATTAATTAAAATTAATTTGAATTAATATATAAAATGATCTCATGATGGGAGCCCCTTAAATGTTCTATATATGAAGTGCCTTATAGAACACTTTAAGGTTCTATATAGAACCTTTTCCTTTATGATATTAAAGTATGCATTTAATATTTAGCACAAATTACTGCGGATACATATTCTTGGTAGCCAGTGGTTGTCTAAAATGCCTTAACTTAAAATAGGAGTAGAGTAGATGAGAAGAGTCCTCCTTGGGGACTATATATAACTATATATATATATATATATAGTTATGTTATGTTTTTTTCTTCCTCAAACTTTTTTTGTGGTTCTTCATTATGACTTTTAGATTATTAAGTGATGAGTGTATTATTGCTAAGTCTGTAGATAATAACGTAAAATGCTTTCATTTAATTTGCTTCATGTACTTCAGAATGACCTGGCACCTCTTAAAAAGAGTGTTCTTATCTCGTAACTGAGTGATCACAGCCCACCTAAGTCAAGTTCTACCACAGCACCTGTAAGGAGGAGGGTGCCAGCTGAATACACCCATGAACCCTTAATCTCCTTTGGTCTATAGATCACATTTCAGCCATGCAACCCTGTCCAACGCCCTCTGATAAATAAAACAAGTGCATTTTAAGTCTCAAACATTCCTATCTTTGTAACAGCTGCTCCCCTCCTTGCTGATGGCCATCTTGTTGGCTGACTTTTAATGTCCCTCCCTTTGTTAAACAACAACAAAATTCACTTTACAAATGACTCAAACTTATCTGGTGGCTTTCCATGACTTACACTAGAGTACTACGGTATGTTGCTGTGAATGTAGTTATATACACGCTCATTCCATTCCATTACTGTGCCTGTTAACTACAGTATGTGTGTAGACCTGAAACATAAAAGCAATGAGGTGTGTTGTGTAAGTGTAATGATGAAATGACTGGAAATGAACCTGTGGGGAAATCCTCGGCATGGTGATGTGGATTAAATTAATGAATTAGTAAAAACGGGACAACCCAGAAAACATCAAACAGAAGAGTATTGTGTGTGGGAAACTAAGTTACAAGAAAAGTACTCCGCATCCTTATTTTGATTTTGGTGGAGGTTTAGTTTGGTATCTGGATATTTAGTTTAAACTTGCTACCCAAAGCCCACTTCAAATCAGTAATGTTAATTAATTAATTTATTATAATACACTCTTAGAAACAAATTTCAATGGGGTTCTATATGGGTTCTTGACTCAATTTTAAAGAACGCTATAATACTTTCATTTTTGACTGGTTATTAAATAGTGATAAAGTATGTTTGAGTTGTTTAATTCATAAAACGGGAGTCTTTTGGTCTTTTTATTTAAAGGAATTAAATAAGGATTAAAAGTTTAACCCTCTGGGGTCTGATGTGTTTTCTCGGCCCTGGATGTGATTTGACAGGGTTAGTTCACCCAAAAATGGAAATTCTGTCATTTGCTCACCCTCATGTTGTTCCAGACCCGCAAGTCTTTCTTTCATCTTAGAAACACAAATTAAAATATTTTAATGAAATCTGAGAGGTTTCTGTCCCTCCAAAGAGATCGTAAAACTAATCCATATGAATAGAGCGATTTAGTTCAAATTTCCCGAAAAGACCTGATGACTTTATATGATGAACTGATTTAATTTAGGCTTTTATTCACATATAAACATTCATCAATGCACACATCAGATATAGTATACAGAAGCTCAAGTTTGCTTGACGTGCGAAAACCAGTAAGGTTCATTCTCGTGTTACGCAGCAGCACGTTTGAGCTTATAATATTGTATTTTAAGATGTACACTACTTATTCGTGTGTCGAATATCTCGATAACATAAACTTCGTCAAGTTTTTCCATCATGTTTTAAATTTAAAAGTGCGAATTTTGATAAAACACTTGAGCAGTTTGCATCACTGGATATAACTGTCGGTCGTTAAACATTTCTATCAACAGTTGTCAAATATTAAATGTTTTTGGCTACCTATGACGCACTCTTTCACAATAAAACTAAAGCCTTCGCACTTGTCTTCTGTGAACAAACAGTAAGACTGACTTCTTTGATTTGATTGCATGGCCATCTCAATCATTGAGACACTGACGAGCACTGTAAGACTGCAGGTTTAGACCAGCCTAAAAATATAACTTTTAAAACAATTTGTCATCCTAACAAACAGAGCGGTGCGTAATGAAGTGCAGCAGAGCAGCATTCATATGTCCATTTATAATTATTGCCCCCTCAATGTTTATGGTGGTTACGAGTCGACCCTGCTATATAGACCCTTTTCTTCTGAGTGTACATAGATAATATTCTATCTGTATGTCTATCTGTATCAATCTTCATTTCTGTTGTCCTACACAATGCTGTCACCTATTGGTGAACAATTGGAAGTTAATTTCGGGCTTAAAATAGTTTTAGCAATATTAGCAAGCATTTCAAATCCAATTTATTATAAATTAATTTGTAAGAAATACAAAATTGTGAATACAGTACCGTAATTTAATATCAATATTTTTGTTCAATTCAAAGTATAAATCCTGTTTAAAAAAACTAACAATTTCTTCACATTACAGTGCAGAACAAACTGTGCTGTTGAATCACATTTATGCTTATACAAAACATTCAGGACAATTAAGAATAATAAAATCTTGAGAAACAATTCAACTTCTGATAACAAACTTATCAAATTACATTCCGACTGTTCAGCCCACATCCACTCCACTGGCTTAACATCCACAATACCATTATTCTATACTTGATCCCTCATATCAAAGATCAAAATCAAGAACTTCTCTGTTTGGCCTAATCCTGTAAAGTTAAATGCTTTAATCAGTTGTGCATTATATGAAAAATATGTGCGTTAATTATTCATAGTCCATCACAGCAAATTGTCTCACATAGTCTCTTCCATGCCAAATAATTTTTTGATGACAGCGGCACATATATAAAAATACACCTTTTTACACTTATAGATCATAGTTCGACCTCACTGATGTGGAATTGGCTGGAGTAAAAATGGGGATCCAACATTGATCACTTACTCCTAATGTAACCGGCTGATTTTGAGTCATGTGTTAGACGTGAGATCTGGCTCTGTGGATGTCTGGCACTATTGTGGCAGCGACACCCAGTGGCATAGAATAGGCTGTGCTCAAATTCTGCAGTCCAACCACTAGACACTTCCAGCTGTAACGAAGAGCTTTTCCCACATTCTGCAAAAAAGAGGGGATGAACAAAGATGAATAAAACAAAACAATATTCAAAGTCCCACATGTATAGGCTACTTTATCTAGGCTACTCATTATTGTAATGATGATAAAGTAGCTAGTCAAACTTTTTTATTAAGATAAACTATTGTCCATAGATTAAAATAAATAACCACATTATTGACGTTTAAATAATTGTTTTTCAATAAAAAACTGTTGTTGAGAGGACAAATTAAAATAAGAAAAATCTGCTTACATTTCAGCATACTCAAGTTTTAGCATTTTAATGAATTATTTTAGATTGCTTGCTACATCATAGCCTATACCCTAAACACTTTTTTCATGCAATATCATGTTTTTTATTATTTTTTGTTTTAGTAATTTCATTTTTTTATGTTTCTGTCTTATTGTAAATCATTGTTTCTGCGCCACGCAGACTTGTGTGAATAGGCTATAGCATACCGTCATAAACAATCATGATCAGACAAACAACGAACTTTGACATTTAACCACGTACTTTTCTTAACTTTTTATATTTGTCTTGTTTTTTCTTGATATTGTCATCTCGTGGTTGTTCAGCAATATCATCCTCAACCAACGGTTGGTATTTCTCCGGTAAATAAGCGATGTGCACTTGTTTGGCGGACTTTTCTTTCTTGCTCACGCGCTTCGTTGAGTCCTGAGCCTTGATTCCTTCCTTAGCTGATTGCGCGTCGTTAATAGGAACAATTTTAGATTTGTCCTCCTTTCTATATTTTGATTTTCGCTTGTATCTGACACGTTTTCGATACATTTTCTTCACATGAAAAATACAGTGTCCATCGGAATCAAATGTGTCAGGTGCGAAGTTCACAGAACTTCGACCGGAAAAGTTCAGCGCATGCGCAGTTCAGCGAGGCAAATCAGTGACAAAACTGGTTTGAGTATCACTTTTCTTGTTTAAGTTGGTGTTATATAGCCTACACTATTCTAGAGACGAGTCTTATTCTGTAACATGAAATATAATTACAACATTTGGTGACTAAACACTTAAAGTTCAGCTCGAGATGTGGTTTATGTGTGAGAGGGAGTTAATTGTTTGCTTTTCTTTTTATAGACCTATCATGCACTGAAAAATTACTTTTTTTTTATTTTTATTTTTTAAGAAGAACACAAACTTTCCCAGTTATGCCTTCATGCACATCTCTGCCTGATCCATGCCTTGGACATTGTGAGCACCTATTGATTTATGGAGTTTACAGGTATGCCACTTGCAGTTTGAGAAAGGATATATGCTCCATACCACCATGAAAGAATATACAATAAACATGCCAAGTTAGGTTATTTCATTTTAGGTTTTGACATGAAAATATGTAGGTACATTTTGTTGCATTATGAACAAATATTGCCTGTATTGAAGTCACAGTGTAAATTGTATATACATTTATTTATTTATCTTTTATGGCAAGCATCATAGCAAAGCTTTATCAAATAGACTTTGACCACCAGACATATTTTTCATGCATGCCAACTACTACGTGCAAATGCACATATTATCATGTACAATGTGACAAAAAGTTGCTAATTCGATTAGTCTTTTTTAACTTCAAAAAGAGTTTTTGTTTTGTTTTGTAACTTAAAAAAAGACAATTTTCTACTCCTTCAAGATGATTGTGAATAGGCCTATTATGCAACCCTCTTATGTAGTAGTTACTTTACGTGCCAAAATATCAGCTTGGACTCCTATACATTGTGCCTTAATTAACCTATTGATTAGATCTGTGAATCAGGCATTACGACATACTACCCTTTAAAATAGGACAGTGGGTAAATACAGGATACAGTCAGAAAGTGAACAGTGAAGGGGGTGAAGTCCCCAGATATTCTCAATTAAAATGTACTTGGCCATGAAACATCAGCTACTAAAACCTGTAACATTTTCATTTTGCAAGTATATAATTGATTAAATATTAATATATAATTGTGTGTACACACTTGTGTTTTATGTTGTATTGATGAAAAATAGGTGCCCTGCATTTAGCCTACTGCATATATTACCATATTTATAAATCATGTTTTCTTGTGTTCTCTCTGTGTTCTCAAATAGAATATGTTCATGAACTTTGACAAGTCAGAGTTGTCATTTTGTGGTCTTTTGACTGATTGGAGGAGGTTTCAGTTGGAGGTGGGGTGGGGGTCATGCTATAAAGGTTCTGCTGGGTGGGAATCCTAAGAGAAGTTAGTGGAAAAAACAGAAAGAAGGAGTTTTTAGTGCCCATAAAGATGGACACTAAGTTGTGTCTGTTACTCCTCCTCAGTGCACATTTATTTACAGGTAAGATTATATACTATATAACGTATATATTAAATACGGTTGTTTTTTTAACGTTTGTACTATACTTTTGTACTCTATATTAGTGCTATCTACATCTTCCCCTATTTTACTCCTATTTTACTATTCCTACTCCTATTTGCCTGATTCACCTATTTTTCAGATTTTTCATCCTATTGCTATTCTTATTTTTAGGTCTTTGTGTTACTCAAATGCCTTTTCTTTTGAAAGCTTCTAGTATTTACAGATTATATAAAGTTTAATATATTGCAGTGCTTGAATTGAAGTGTTGAGATTGTTAGCTGTTTTTACACTTAAGTTGTATCTGGGTTTTTTTTGTCCTTTCTTAGAAGAACTGTTATCATTTACTGAGATTTGCTGCGTTTTCCTGAATATAAAGTTGATTTTATTTATTTAGCTACTACTTTTTCTCTGTCTCTGTAGAAGCATATGCTGAGGTAGGTGAGGAAGACAGTGGAGAAGGACAGCAATCCATATGCCCATGTAAGAAATCAATACACAACATGATTATCTTCTTACTAACCTTAGGTTGGTTAGTTGTGACATATTACTCTATCTGCAACCAATCAGGATGAGTTTCTTTAGTCTGGCCTACTGTGTTACTATCGACTGCAGAAGATAGCAACACTGACCCCTGGTACGTGGAACATGTGTATGATTCAAGAATATTGAATCAGAGAAGTGCCACTCTGTCAACAAATGGTCCAAAGGTTTTCAGTTCATCTGATTACATAGAACTGACTCTGAAATACTGCAGAAGTCATCATTAACACTAGGCATGCGAAACCAGGCAATTGTGAAATAAATAACAAAGTTGTTATTTTTTTATCACTGACATTATAATGACAATTATTGATTGCTTTTTTCTTTTCAAGTGTCTGCAAGGTTCAAGAACCTCAGAAAATATGTTTATCAGTATACAGCCGAGAGCAAAAATGGGGTGACAGGTACAGCTAACCTCAGGAACGGGCCAAAGATCTCCTGTCAGGTACAAAAAAAAAAATCTTTAAAATGGCCTTACCTCTTTTTATATAAGCATACACTACCGTTCAACTTTTGGGGTCACTTTTTATTTTATTTTAAATACAGTAAAAACAGTAATATATAGAATTATTATTACAATTGAAATGACAATAAACAGTCAAAACAAAAATTATTCAGACACCAGATATATTTTTACTAGTGTGTGCAGGACACTATAGTTCATTTATGCAAGTGAGTATAGCAAAATAAAGTAAACTGTGACATATTATACCTAAAAATTCTTCATACAGTGGACTACCAGTAAAATAAATGGATACAAATTTGGGACCAAAATTATTCAGACACTTTGTCCTGACCATGTTTTGCTTAAGTGCTTTTTCTTTAATTGCTAATGCGACCTTTTACACCACAGACTGGACAAAATGAAGCATTGCTTGGTAATTGGTTGACCGGAATTGGTATCATCTAATTGTGTACTTAAATTTAACAGCTGATTGGTTGATTGTAATCCATTACATACCTTTCTGTCAAAGTTATCTGACATTATCAAGATGAATTTCTTCTGACACAGTTTAACTCTGAGTTTGTGTCTTATTTTATTACCATTTTCTAAACTATAGCGCATAAACTGTGATTATGTAGGAAAATGTTGAAGGTGTCTGAATACATTTTGGTTTGACTGTATTTATATTTATATATAGAGAGAGAAATTTAAAATTAACAGCATTTATTTGACATAGAAATCTTTTGTAATATAATAAAATAGTACTTTTGATCAATTAAATGCATCCTTGCTGAATAATTAATAAATAAAAAATAAATGATCTTACTGACCCCATACTTTTAAAAGGTAGTGTTTATATATGAGAATACTGTATGTATATATTTTCTCTGTCCGCCATCAGGTTGAACTTGAGGTCCCACAGACATGCAGCTTTGTCCTTCACACAAGAGAATGCATCCTGAGCGAGGTGTCAGTCATCGACGCACAGGGTCAACCTGTTTACAGACAGGCTCCCGGAGCTGAGGCCTTCCAGGTTGCCATGGAGAAGTATGTGAAACAGCCCGTAATATTTGGGATATTCCTCCCCTTAAATAGAGGAAATACCTCCAGTTTCTTTAGAATTGTTAATACAGTATCATATTTTGATACCCCTTTCCAGGAACCCTCTGAATTTTGTGGTGGAGCAAGTAACCAGTGTTTCCATCTATCCAGAGAAGGACGAGCCAGAAAACATTTTGAACATCAAAAGAGGAATAATCTCTGCTCTTCTCGTGCCAGTCCTGGAGGAAGAACACAATAACAAAATGGTGAGATTAAAAGACACACAAATGCAGTCTACACAATTCATTTTTCATGCGTTGTATTTCTGTCATATGTAAAATACACTTCTTTTATGTACAGTGGGGTCCAGATGTCCGAGACCACTAGTGAAAATGCATTTGCTTTGTGTTATTTTGAGTTAACAAATGAGTTTTTGCATTTGATTAGTGACCCAGAAAATGTGCTGGATCTTTAATATTTTATTGATTTTCATTTGTATTTTAACCCATAATCCTAAAACTTTGTTTATTTACAGGTTTAAATGAAAATGTTTAAATGTGGTTTCAGACTTTGGGGTAATACTATTTTGATGGTCCCTTTTGAACATTCTGTTGGCTATAAGTAACTTTGCAACTGTCAACATGTCAACTAACTCTCAATAGAGTATTAGACTGTCTGCCCAACTCTTAACTCTGCTAACTCTTTATTGTGATGCTCCTCCAACAGACATTCTACTGACTATAAGTATCTTTGCCAATTTATTCTAACTCTAACCCTACCAGTCTACTAATACTCGACTAACACTCTAATGAGAGTTAGTGCAATGTTATTTATAGTCAACAGGATGAGTTAAGGGGACCATTAAAATAAAGTGAGACTGACTTTGGATCCCACTGTACACCTCTATAGATTTTCCCTAATTTCTTCTCTGTTCTTACATTTTAAGAGTACAATCCATGGCAAATGCAAGACTGATGTCACAGTCAACTCACGGAAGGACATTGACACAGATGTCACTGTAGTCAGAGATCTGTCGGACTGCAGCCATTTCTCACCTCACAGTCTCCCCACCAGCCCCCTGTCTCTCTTGCCTGGCCTGGTAGGACACACATAGCTTATTTCTTTCAATATCCATTCTTTCATATCCATCTCAGTCAAAAAGGCTACTCATACAACTTAACTGATATGTACTTTTGCAGAATGGTCTTATTTCCAAACTAATCAGCAGTACTCAGACTTGCAACTATCAATTTGACAACAGGAGAAAGCACATGACTGAAGCTCAGTGTACAGAGAGGCATCTCTTCATCCCGTTCTCACATGAGTACGTAATCTCTTCCCATAAAGGCTTTGTGGTTACTGACCTGATCAGAAATGGATACTTCACCCAAAAATTGAAAATTCTATTGTTAATTACTCATCCTTGTGTCGTTCCAAATGTTGTTATGATGGTAACACTTTATTTTAGGGTTCAATTCTCGCTATTAACTAGTGCATATTACTAAGATATTGCCTGTTTATTAGTACTTATAAAGCACATATTAATACCTTATTCTACATGACCATATTCTACATCCCCTAATCCTACCCAATACCTAAACTTAAACGCTACAAAAACTACCTTACTAAATATTAATAAGCAGTAAACTAGGGGTTTATTGAGGCAAAAGTTGTAGTTAGTAGTGAACATGTTACCCCCCTATTAAAGTGTTACCTTTATGATTTCTTTTAGCACAAAAGGTGATGTTAGGTACTGTAGACTGTTCTTTTCCACAAAATAAAATTCCCCAACTAACAAATATGTTCTAAGAACATTTTGCGAACGTTCCCAATAAGTTATAAAAACATTTCTGAAAGTTCTCTGAACTTTTTCAAGTTTTTTCAAACGTACCTACATTACTGGAACATTCCATTCAATCATTTTGCAAACATTATGGGAATGCTTCTTTTGAATGTTCTTTGAAAACTTTGAAAACATAATAAAAAATAAAAAAAACACTAGATGACTGTCCAACTAAAACATGAATGATGAATTATGTATAAATAACACATTTTGTGCTAACATTTTGAGAATATTACTAAAGACCAGATAGCTATATTAATGTTTCTGGAAGAATGTTTGCTCATAACTTTGAGAATCAACCATGCCAGAACTTTAGCAAAAGTGTTGAGAACGTTCCCTTTTAGCTGGGTGAATAATGACCAGAACTGTCAAGCTCCAAAAATTACACAAAAGTACTATAAATATAGTCTAATATTACTGTATTGTACTGTGTTATATAATATCATTATTATTATTATATTATAGCCTTATGAAAGTACATTTCACAAGTCGTTAGCTCTGTAAACTCACGTATGCAATTTGAATATGCACATATTTAAAGTTCCTGCTTTGTGATTAGTTATGTGACAAAAACATTGCGATGACATAATAATTGACCTGGCATAACTTATATAATGTTTAACGAATAGGAATGTTCTAATTTCTCCTACAGGGGGCAGTATGGTATCTCCTCAGAAGTAAAACAGAGTCTAACTCTACAGGATTCAGTGAAAATAAACAGCAGATATTTCAGCAAAGATGGTGGGTAGCCTTAAGCTGTAAGAATGTAAAATAGTTTGTTTTACTTTGTATTTTACAAGAGATTAGGACTGAGGTATGATAAAAATTAATAAGCAGACAAATTTTCAAATTTCTTTTTCTTCTGAACAGACACTCTTGAGAAGAAGCTCTTTTTAGAGGAGGTGGAGGACAAACATCCTGTTCAGTCAAAGGATGATGTGCTTGCCACATTGAGAGAGCTGGATACGCTTAGCGGCTCAGGAAAGAGTCAACAGAGAGCCAGCCTCTTCCACAGGTTGGTGTCTGAAATCCGTGGCTTGAAAAATGAAACGCTTTCTGGAGCTGCTGATGAGATGATGAAGATCTCAGAGTGGCTTACATGGCAGACACTCTTCCAGTGTGGAACCAATGAATGTACCAGTGCCATCATGCAAATCCTCAGGACTTCTGATAAGTCAGCCAGAGAGGTGGATGCTATAGTTTATGCTTTGAGTCTCTTACCCCAGGCCAGCTCTCAGAGGGTTAGAGATATGCTGAGCATGGCCCAAAACAAGCCAAGCAAAGCCATCATGTACGCTCTTGCCAACACTGTGAAACGGTAAGTGCCAGTGATGTTTACTCAGTCAGCTTCTCAGTTAGCATAGGTCAAGCTTTTCTGTTTTGAAGTGGAATTCTAATGTATATTTTGCACCAGGCTTCCTCAAGACCAAGCAACGTCAACAGCTGAAGTGAAGGATGTAGCTGAATTCATGGAGTTCATGTTAGGTGATTGCTCTGGAGATGAAGACAGCACTTTCCTTACTTTAAGGGTACTTGTCACCTCTAACAAGACTTTCAATCCATCCATCTGATGAATATTATAATAAGCATAAATGATTCAATATTAACCAAAGTATTTATTGCACAGGTTATTGGTGTCATGGGAAAGTACATGGAGAGATTCCCATCTCTGAAGTCTTCTCTCCTAAATTGCGTGGGCCAGACGTACGCTTCTCTGCCAGTACAAAAAGCAGCTATCCAGGCTTTCAGACTCATGGAAATGAATTCAGATGTAAATCAACCTTTGTTAAGATTTACAGCATTTACATGATCCTTATTCCAGTTCTTATATGATGCATTAGTTACTCAAATAAAATCAGTTTAGTACTTGAAAACTTTCATCTAAAGCGAAAGACAGAATGATCTTGATTCAATTTGATATTTTGATTTGTTGTTACTAGGTGAGAAGTGCCCTGATACAACAGTATGAGAATACAGAGGCATCTGCACAAAAACGCATCGCAGCATATCTGATGCTCATGAGGAACCCTGAGGTAGCAAACAAGGTGCTGAGGACCCTAAAGAGTGAGCAAAATGAGCAGGTTAAGAGCTTTGTCTCCTCCCATATCGCCAACATATTGGAATCAGAAGATCCGAACCTGAGCACGTATGTACACTAATATTTCAAATATTATTATGGCCTACTAGTTCAAAATGATTTGTCTTGATGTTTTCGTTGGAAGCAGAAGCAGAAAGTGTGCTCAGGATGTTGTACAATGAATGTTCAAAAGTGTTTGAAGTTTTGGCCATGTTGTATTAAGATTAAAGGTCTTATCTCGAGGACAAATTCTCAATTCTTTCCTCAGAGAAAATAAATACTTTTTATGTTGTCAAGATAAGAAGTCGTCATACCTTTAATCATGTTTAGGAATGCACCAATATTAAAATGCTTTATAATTATTATTTTCATGTTTCCGATAACTAATAACTTCTTTGTTATTTTATCTTAATAAATGAATCATAAAACACTCTAAACTAAAGTCAGTTGTTTAAAATGCTATGAGTGAATTTCATCATAATATTTTAATTATTAATATTATTAAATCATTAGTGTTTATAAAAATAAACTTGAAGTGAGTGTTAGATTAAGGCAAATGTATCCACAATTGATATCCTGTATTATCTGTTATTATATCATCTGATACTTATAACTTAAAAAAACCCCTCTAATATCGGTGTATGACCAATATGGTACTGATATATAGTGCATAATTTATTTATTTGTTTATTTTTGTCTATGTTTAGAGCAAAGGACTACATTCTTAAAGCTCTACAAGGGGATGCAAGCTTTAACCCTATGGACTTCACAAAGTTTTCACGCAACTACAAAATTGAAGTCCCTCTGGTTGGCTCCATAGAAAGCAACATGATTTTTGACTCTGCCAATTATATGCCCAGAGAAGTCATGTTAGCCACCACACTTGACAATTTTAATGCAGAAATACTGGAGGTACTGTATAAGTTTATCATAAAATAAAAATTTAAAAAAAGATCATAATTTTGTGTCTCTATTTTCAATTTTTATGAATGCATGTGATCACTTCTTTCTCAGATTGGTCTTGAAGGTGAAGGCTTCGAGCCGGCCATTGAAGTTCTCTTTGGTGAAAATGGTTTCTTCCCTGATACGATCTCAAAAGCTATGTACTGGGCCAATGACAAGATCCCACATCCCATCAAACGGGTTTTAGATAAGTGGATTTCCCCGCTAAGAGGTGAAAGGATGAAAAGACAGGTAAATATTCTATCTATTTTATCTTAAATCTTTTAAGTGTATAATTCAAATAATTAAATAATGCTTAAAAATATCTTCCTTCATAAGGTCCCTCAGGACATCATGAGGAATATGGAAGAATACCTCTCAGAGTTCAAAAAACGCCTTGAACAGATTGAAGATGCTCCTAAAGGCTTGGCCTACCTGCGGTTTATGGGAACAGAACTGGGATACTTGAAGACCAATGAGCTCAATCTCATCATTCAGTACATTAAAGTATACACAGAAACATTTAAGACGATGTCTGTGAATGTAAGTTTTATTCATAGACTTTGAAAGTATGGTATGCTAACTGCATTACCATAAAAATCTTCATCAACTAAATGTAACAGTAACTGAAATGTAAATTTAAGTGTGATATTCTCTTGCCTTTGCAGTTAATGGGAAAGATGATATCTAGCTTAGAGAATGAGGTCTTTGTTCACTATATGTTCTTGGACAAGGCCTTTACACTACCTACAAGTGCTGGTTTTCCACTGAAGTTTTCCTTATCTGGAGTTCTGGCCCCTGGAGCCAAAGGAGGCATGACCATTGACCGCATGATGGTAATCCTTCTCACTAGTGTACATTTTGCCATGCCACTATTAAATAGAAAATTGTTAATGTTTTCTGTTTTTATTCACAGCAACAGCTTTCATTCATGCCATCTGTGGGAGTGGAGTTTGTTACCCAAATGGGTGTTTATATCCCAGAATTTGTGGTAGCTGGAATTGAGACACACACAAACATGTACCATGAAAGCGCTGTTAATGCCAAGGTCACTGTAAGTGACAGTCAGGTCAAGCTCTCCATCCCTGCACCACAAGG
Organism: Gobio gobio; assembly: GCF_949357685.1. Lineage (NCBI taxonomy): Eukaryota > Metazoa > Chordata > Actinopteri > Cypriniformes > Gobionidae > Gobio > Gobio gobio. The sequence goes on from NC_137106.1 coordinate 17,113,811, forward strand.
AAACATCCAGCTCTTCAGCATCAGGTAGGCCAACTAAGCTCAATATCTTTGTTGTTTCTTATCAGATGCTTTTTTACTGTGCGTTTATGCTTGTACATACTCATACTCATACTCATACTCATACTCATACTCAAAGGTCACTTTTTTTCTGTACTACTGAATAAGATTAACGATTTGAATGGAACATAAAGAAAAATGTTTCTTCTTTCTCTTCCACAACAGTAACAAGTTGCTTTCAGTGACCTCCACTCAGACTAAGATTGTCCCCTCCATGGTAGAGGACAGGACTGACTCAACGGAGTGTAATCCCATCTTTCCTGGGATGAATTACTGCACCATTTTACGCTATTCAAATGCTAGTTTAACCAATAATGCCCCATACTATCCTCTCACAGGAGAGACAAGGTGAGAAACAGGTGGATGTACAGTATGCAAATAACTTAATTACTTCCATGGTGTATGCATATAAAGCAATAATAGGAATAAATAATTTCTTTCCAGGCTTGCTCTGGAACTTCAACCTACAGGAGAAGTGCCTGAGTACACAGCAACCATTGCCTATGCATTGCTGAGGGAGGGAAAAGAGGGGCGGCATAAAGTCGACTCTGTGAAAATTGTTCTCAAGGCTGAGAGTAAGTTTTCAAACAATTTTAATAATATCTCTTCTTTCTTATTTTATTTCTAACAATGGCATGAATACATTTATCAGTGCTTGCAAAGACATTTTTGTGGCTTTTATGTGTTTGCTTTGAGGTCATCTACAGTATATGCTTGTGTTAAATATTGTCAAAAGTATTTTTTGACAAATACACTACCGTTCAAAAGATTTGGGTCAGTAAGATTTTTCTTGAAATAAATTAATACATATATTCAGTAAAAACGCATTACATTGATCAGAAATGACATTTATAATGTTACAAAAGATTTCTATTTGAAATAAATCCTGTTTTTATTTATCATAGAATCCCGGAAAACATTTTTTATCACAGTTTCTACAAAACCTCCAGCACAACTGGTTTCACCACTATTAATAATAAGAAAAAATTGTTGAGCACTAAATCAGCAGATTAAAATGATTTCTGAAGGATCATGTGACACTGAAGACTGGAGTAATGGCTAATTCAGCATTGCCATCACAGGAATACATTACTTTATAAAATATATTAAAATAGACAATAGTTATTTTAAATTGTATTTAATAATATTTAATAATATTTTACTACTACAGCTACTATTACTATTGATAATAAAAATATAATATATTTTATTGTAATGGTAACACTTTACAATAAGGTTGTATTAGTTAACATTAGTAAATGCATTAGTTAACATGAACTAACCATGAACAACACCTCTGTTCAGCATTAGTTAATCTATGTTAACGTTAGTTAATAAAAATACAGCTGTTCATGTTAGTTCGCAGTGCATTAACTAATGTTAACAAGATCTTAATAATGCATTAGTAAATGTTGAAATGAACATTAACAAAGATAAATAAATGCTTTATAAGTGCAGTTCATTATTAGTTCATTTTAACTAATGTGGTTAACTAATGTTAACTAATGAACCTTATTGCAAAAGAGTTACCATTGTAATAATATTTCACAATATAACTGTTTTTACTGTATTTTTGATCAAATAAATGCAGACTTCTTTCAAAAACCTTTGAACGGTATGTTTAGCGTACATGTATTAAAATTGTACCACCTCTACCTTTTGGGAAAATGGAGTAAAGATGCGGATGACTTGCACTACACATATTTTGTCTAGTCAAATTCATTCACAAGTTAGCAGGTAACAAATTATGGTTTATGGCTGTAATGTAAATATAACCTATTTACTATTTAATGGACATTATCTCAGCTCAGTAAATCATGCGCTTCCAAAACCAATAATAACAATAATTTATGAAAATAACTTAATTTTAATTTTAATAACTAAAAAAATTTGGTCAAGATTGCTTGCATTTCAATGAGTGCATTGAGTGGTCTAAAAATAAGTTCCTCTTATTTTAAGGTGCTGAACCAACCGAAGCCACAGCAGTAGTGAAATACAATCGCAATAAGAACATCCTCACCACCGACGTTCAGATCCCTGATTATGACCTTGAAGCTGGCATCAGGTTGGCAGTTACAGATAGCAGTGCTAAAGGAAAAAAGATGCGCGGTATTACAATTGATGTAACTAACAAAGACATCCCCCAGCTTTCCCTAATTGGGCATGCCAGGTACAGTATAAACAATTCTTTTTGAAAAATATTATTTAGTAAACACTCAGTAGTGTGGAAAAAATATAGGAACAATGCAATCCCATCAGCTTTAAGGAGACTTATTTTAACAGTACTTATATGGGCCGTGTCATTTGATGTTAATCTGGATATGTATGTGTTTCTGAGAAGGCTGGAGTCTATGAGGGATGGTCTGATTGAGCTTCAGTTGGCAGTGCCAGCACTACAGATGGACACCTCTGCCACTGCCACCTTAAAGAATAACAATGGGCTCGTCCTGCAGCTTGAAACAGCCTTTAACATGCCGGAGACAACATCTGTGCAGAAAGCCATACTCCGATATGGTAATTAAGCACCCATTGCTAATGAAGCAAACATTCCTGGAATTAATTTGTTATTGAGTTTTGAATTATTTTCTTGGTGACTTTGCAGATAATAATAAAGTTGAACTTGAAATGAAGTCAGATGTAAACTCTGAAGTTGAGAAACTTTTTCCAAATATGGAGGAGTACCGTAGCCAGCTGCAGGCCAGTATTGATGATATCCTTGACCAGAAAGTCACCAAGACTGACATGAAACTTCGTCACATTATTTCAAAGGGGTTAGAGGTAAGTGCATCAAATCAAATTTGAGATTTGTCTAAAGTGCATGTATTTTACCATTTGAATATTTCAATGGCTTTGTTGCAGATGAACATTTCATAATTAATCCTTTTGTCCCTAGGCAGTGAATATTTGGCTGGATAAAATAGCGGCAGGCAGTTCATTTGTGAACATACAGAGGAGCAAGAGAAGCACCCCAGAGCTCACCTTACCATCTTTGCCAGAAAAAATATATCTTAAATCGTGAGTGACAATCTTGAATTTTGAATTTCCCTAAAGGGATGAATAAAGTATTCATCATCATCATCTGCTGATATGGGAGGCCGGGGCTTGTTGTCACATGATGAAATTGTCCCAGGGATCTATTAATAGACCACTATTGGGGCCTTTTGTCACAAAAGATGTATTACATTAACATTTTATACAATAAAATGAAAATACAGTAATGTGTGTCCAAGTTTTAGGTGGAACACTTGTAGTGTTTATATATATGATATTGAGCGTAAACTTTTTTTCTCTTCATGTTTTTTGTTATGTTCAGTGATGCACTGATGAGATACCAGTTCAACAAAGGCAGAATCTCCATTTCACTTCCTCTTCTCCTGGGAGGAAAGTCATCTGCTGAACTGAACATCCCTCCCACCCTCACACTCCCCCAGATTCAAATTCCTCTCATTGGCTTGGATATTCCTGAGAACAACTATAAGATTCCATCATTCACAATTCCCAGAAGTTTGGACTTCTCCTTACCCATGCTAGGTGTAGCAGAGGTGTCTGTCAAGATGAACAGCAACTTTTATGACTGGGAGGGTTCCATCTTAGGGGGAAACAACACTGTTGACGTTCCCAGTTATGTTGCCAAGTACAAAGTGATGGCCAGCTGCCCTGTGACACCCTTGTCATACAAAATTGAAGGTATTTAAGTCATCAAAAATCATTACAAAGGGCCAGATTTACTAACAGCTTGTGTCAGCGCAAACTCTCTACTAAAGACATGCAATGAAAAATTAGCGCTGAAAGGGCGTGGGCAGAGTTATTTTTGCAGCTGACCTTATTGCATGCATTTGTAGGAGTTTCTCTTTCAGACACAAAACTTATGGGAGGAGAGTATTTCAATGAATCATGTAGGTGATTTACTAAGGTTTCCGCTAGTCAATTTACTGTTATTTGTGCCATTATTTACAGTCCAAAAAAAGTCTTAAACCAGACATTAATTTGCGCTGCTTTTGGTACACTGTGTTGGTCATTATGGAAATGATCCGACTGTGTATGTGTTCTTTAATTTGACCTTCGTCAGTAGTTCATGTGCAGATTGGCACTTATATGGGATTGCGCTTGCATGCTAATTTGCCTTGTTTAATAAATCTGGCCCAAAGGTGACTGTCATAATTGCATCTTCAGTTTATTTGAAATTATTTTACTTCACTTACATTTTTATGTGCATTTTATTAAATTATTAGTTAATTATTATAATTCATTATTTATTAAATGTAGATTTTTTTCCCTCTTCACATAGGTATGGGCATGATCACTAGTACAGTCGATGAGACTCTGAAGTACCTTGTAAATGGATCCATCAGTCATTGTTTACTTGATGCCAGCCTGAGTGTCTTTGAAACTTTGAGTATGGCTGATAAAATGAGTGGTAGGAGCAACTACAGAATTGAAGCATCTAGTCCAATTGGTCTGGAAACCTCTGTATATTATTCGGCTCATTCAACGTCCACGAGTGATGAAGTCATTGGTGATGGAAACTTTGATGGATTCATCAGGATAGGCTCTCTCTATGCCAACTCCACCCTTAGCCAATCCTATATCTTCAATATGCTCAAACAAGAAGGAAAAGGAGAGTCCACATTGAAGTTTGACTCCTCAATCATCCAAGGTCAGAATGTGATCAAAGGATCCTATGTCAATGGAGAGCTGTCACTTTTGTCCAAAACAAATGCGCAAAATGATGTTCTGAAGCATGTGATAGAGTTAAAGCACAAGAAAGGCCAGCTGTCTGTGAAGTCGGATGGTAGCACGACTACACTTGGAAAAGCACTCCGTTGTAAAGCTGAACTTGATGTCACGAGTGAGGAAGCCGGACTGAAAGTTGAATCCCAGGCAGATGATGCAACAAATCGTGCATACTCCCTCCTAACTGGATCCCTAAACAGTAATGGCCTTGAAATTAACATAGAAGATTTGCTGAATTTTGAAAATGGACGTGGGATACACAAAGGCACACTTACTTTTGGAGCAAATGGCTTGACCACCAGTTGCATGACAACCATTGAGGGAAACTCTTTGACTTTTGAAAATAACTTCAGTGGTGGTATTGATGGCGATGGAGCCTCCATGTCTCTTGTATCAAAAGGATCAATACAGGATAATACAATTGAGCTCAGTGCGGAGGGTAAGATTTCACCCAAAGAAGCGTTTCTAACCAGTGTTTTTAAAGGGAACGCCTTTGATGGAACTGCTAGAAACACCATGAACTTTGGTATTAATAAGCAAGGACTGAGTCTGCTTAATACTATGATGGGTACCTTACAGAAAATGAGATCGGAGTGCACACATGCCCTGACTGTAACTTTATGGACCTTGGCTTTCCGCTCCAAAACGGACAATTTCATCTGTGATGGAGCGTCCTACAACCACGACATTAAGATTAATATGAAGCCGTTTATCACATCGATAAGTGCAAATAATGAACTTGAGATTTTTGATTTTGGAATCAGTGGTGATGGGCACCTTAAGATGGAGCCATTTAAGATGGACGCAGCTGGAAGCCTCAGTGGGAAGTATGGGGAAGAGGATAACGTTAAGCACAGCTGTGAATTTACTTATGCAGATCTGGCTGGCACCATCAAATGCGATACAACAGCAAAAGTCTTTGATTCCCGGATAAGTAACAACTTCGACTTGGATTTTGCTGGACTGTCCTCTGTTATGAACAGCAAGACACAAGTAAATTGTGAATCTTTACGTCTTGAAAATAACATTCGCACAATGGCCATGCCGTTTAGCCTTACAATTGATGCCATTTTGAACAGCGATGGCACTGTGAAGTTTTATGGCAAGCACAGTGGTCAGCTCTACAGTAAGTTTCTCTTGAAAGCTGAACCATTGGCCATTGCTAAGTCCCATGAATGCAGAGTTTCTGCTGTACACATGTTGCCAAATGGAGAGTCAGCTGAAACGCACATTGAAAACAAGTTTGACAGCTTTCTGATACCTAATGAACAGTCTGTGGTATGGAAGTATAAGTCAAAGCTAAATAATCATGCATACAACCAAGATGTCAATATTTATAACCAAGAAAGTGAGATGGGGGTCCAGTTCTCCGGAGTGCTTCAAACTAATCTTTTGAACACTGAAACAATGTCTAGTGATATTACATTAGACAATCAAAAGTTTAGTGCTTCTGGGTTTGTCAAGTATGATAAGAACAGCGACTGTCACATAATATATTTTCCATTCATCGAGAACTTCCCTGCTGCCTTTGAAAGGATGAAAAATGAAATTCTTCATAAATTTGAATCCCTCCAAAACTACCTCAAAAGTTTGGATATCAATGGTTTGATAGGTCGCTTTAGAAACATGTTGGATGAACTCCCTCAAAAAGTAAATGACATTATTGTGGACATGGACCTAGAGAACAAAGTCAACAATGTCAAGAACCAGCTGATTTCCTTCATACATGACTACACTGTATCAATAGATGATCTTGATGCATATGCTGAGGAATTTAAGGAGGCTTCAAGAAAGAAAATTATTGATTTGGCGACCAGAATTAGGGATCTGATGATTCAAATCAAAGATGGCATTGAGAGTGGATCGTGGACCAATTCTGTCTCTGACATTTTGACGCAGATTGGAGATGAACTTAAAGCTTTTGATGAGAAGTATGAAATAACAAAAACAGTCATCAGAGGCTTTGATGGTATTGAAGATATAATAAGACAGATCAATTTACAAAAGTTGCAGGACAGCAGTGCTGCTTGGTTGAAACAACTGGATGCAAAATATGAAATTAAAACCAAACTTCAGGAAAAGCTTAGTGAACTGAGGAAGATTGTTGAGACATTTGACATCAAGATGTTACTTGAAGGTCTGAGAGACTATATAATCTCATTTGACTTGACTGAATATGTGGAAAAACTATCTGATCAAATCCCATATGAAGACATTGAGAGAGTACTGGATTCTGCAAAGGATGTCATTGTCAACTGGATAGATGAGTACGAAATTCCAGAGAAAATCAATAGAGTTTACTTAAATGCACAAGAGCTTATTTTAAGGTATGAAATTGACAAGAAAATTGAAGTTTTTGTGGAGCAGGCCATTATATTAGTCAAGCAGTACAGAATCCAAGAGCTGGTGCAGGCTGTAGTGGACACATTAAAATCTATCCAGTTTGAGTACATCTCGGATAAGGTTATGGAGGTTTTTGACAGAATTGTTTCTCTGTTAAAGCTGATGGATTTCAAAAAGATTATAGATTATTTAAATGAGTACATTCTCTTTATTTTAAAGACATTAAGAACTTTTGATTACAACACATTTGTTGATGAAGTAAATGAAAAAGTAAAGAACATAGTCAATTATATTAACAAGCAGATTAATGAAGTTTATGAAATCCCTCAAAAAATTGAGGCATCCAGAGAGTTTATAAAAGAGATGCAGGTGACGATTATTGATTATTTGGAGAAAATGAAAAATACAAGGATAGCTGAAGTTTGCAGGAATATTATAGATGTAATTGACACTACTGCATATAAAGACATAAAACTGAAGATCCAAGACATTCTCGAGGATGTGAGGCAGAGAGTCAGTGACATGGACATCAGGGATGAAATCTCGGTTTACTTGGAAAGGGCAAGTGGTGCTTACGTCAACGTGCTCGAATTCATCTCATCACATTTCATAAAACTCATTGATGAAATTAAGAAGATGGTTGAAAATAAGGAGCTCCTTAATCAAATCACTCAAGCTGTGGAGGGAGTTTTCAACGCTCTAAAGACGGCAGAAATTGACGTACCCACCTTTATTCTTCCATTCACAACTCTTGAGGTTCCTGCCTTTAAGATTAAACTGGCAAGGATACATGATATTACAATTCCAGCAATGATAGCAATACCAGAATTCACTATTCTGGACATGATCAGTCTTACTTCCTTCACAGTTGACTTTGAGAAAATCAAGCAGAGCATTATTAACTTCATTGACAAAGTTCGCCAGATAGAAATGCCAGAAGTGGACCCTGAAGCCATCTTCGGGGACTTACGAGCTCTTTATCTTTCCGACTTGCCTGATTTTACTTTCTCAGAGATCACTCTATCAGAGATCAAATTCCCAGTGATCACTGTTCCAAAACTGAAACTGGAGAGTTTTGAGATTACAATGTTGCCAATACCCGAAGTGAAAATCCCTGCAATCCCATTTGAACCATGTCTACCAGCTTTCGGCAAACTTTATGGAGAATTCAAAGTAGATTCTCCTCATTATACATTGATGACATCAGCAGCTCTCGAGAACACAACAAGAACACCCAAATCTCCACATTTTAAAGCTACTCTGAACTCAATGGGAAAGTCAAGCCTTGAATTCCTTGACTATACTCTGGATGCAATGCTTCAAATTGAGGCTCCAAAAATGAGAAAAATGGTTATTAGTGAGACTGTGAAAGTTAGTCACATGGCCCTTGGAATTGACCATGAGGCTTCTGTTGTCTTAAGTGGTCCTTCAGCAGAAGCAAAAGTCAAGACGGCTGCTAAAGTCATCACTCGTATTTACACAGCTGATTTGATTAACAATGTAGACATTGCTTTAAAAAATGGAATATCTGCAAATATGGACACAACTTACACACATAATCTGAACATACCCAACATAGATGTTTCCAGTCAGGCTATAATAACCAAAACAGCAGAGGCTCGCTTTGAGTCTGGAATTATATCTGTGACCATTGGAACAGGGGGAAGTGGAAAGTGGTCTCCATTAAGTCCATCAAGGACCATCAAGTCCATTGATGACTTTTCTGATGAAATTACACACAAGAGCAATTTGGAGTTCACTGTCAATGCTGGCACAGCAAAGCTCAATTTTGATGGAGAAACAAACAGCAGAAACCTTAAGATGAAGCAGTCAGTTAATGCAGAGTCTGTTATCCTGAGCCACATTACTGTTGATGCCAGGGCTGAGACTGAGGCACCTTTCATTAAGGGCAGTATTTTGACGTTTAAAGGTAAGGCTCAAATGGAGGATGTCCGAATAGAAATGGGAATTTCACACAACGCTGAGCTCATTGGAAAAGTGAGTGGAAGTATATCCAATGCATGTGAGTTCTTGGCTCAACCATTTGAGGTCACACTTGATTGCAGAAATAAAGGTAACTCTAAAATTATCTTGCCCCTAAAGCTGACTGGAAAAATTGATCTCCAAGATGACTTTGGATTTACCTTGAACTCCAATAAGCAACATGCTTTTTGGGTAGGTCTGGCTCGCTTCAATCAGTACAAATACAAGCACAACTTTACTTTGGATAACAGTGAAAATGAAGCTGGAATCTATGCTTTTATTGATGGTGAAGCCAATCTTGACTTCTTAACTGTTCCACTCAGTATTCCAGAAATTAAGATCCCATACCTGGATATGAAAACACCCCAAATCAAAGAGTTTTCTCTTTGGGAAGATTATGGTCTGAAAGATCTTCTGACCACTCCTCAGCAATCATTTGACATTGATTTCAAGCTCTTGTATCAGAAAAATCCAGACAAGCACACATTTGATCTAAACCTTGAGCCAATCTATGAAGCCTTCAATGAAAATGCCAAGATTATGAGTCTGCATTTTGAACTCGGACGAGACCACATTTTTGATGCCCTCACCAATTCCTACAACAAAGCCAGAATTCAGAATGAAAAGTACAAAATTGAGACATCAAACCAGCCGCCAAGATATTTTACTGTTCCTGGATACACCATACCCATACTAAACATTGAGGTTTCAGCCTTCCGAGCCGAATTGCCTGCATTTAGTTATTTCATACCCAAGGAGGTAAGCACACCAAGCTTTAAAGTTCCTTTGATGGGTTTTTCAGTGCCATCATACACACTTGTGCTTCCATCTTTGGAACTACCAGTCTTGCATGTGCCCGAGACGCTCCGAGACTTGACCCTACCCACATTTACAATACCAGAAATTCAGAATAACATCATGATACCTGCATTTGGAAATATGACCTATGAGTTCTCGATCAAATCTCCTGTAATGTCTCTGAATTCTAATGGTGGCCTGTATAATCAGTCTGACATTGTCATCAAGTTTGATGTCTCGTCAACATCCGTGTTCGATGTCCTAAAAGCTAAACTTGACGGAAGTACCACCATCAATAAAAAGAGAGGTCTGAAGATGGCCACAACCCTGTCCTTGGTACATATAGGTGCTGAATGTAGTCATGAAAGCACTGTGAGCCTCACCAAGAGAAATATGGAAGCTTCCTTAACAAACATAGCTAAAATTAAGCTTCCCGTTTTTACGATGGACTTAAATCAAGTGGTTCGTGGTAATACTAAGTCTAAACCAAATATAGCCTCGAATGTCAAAGTTAGCTACACTTATAATTTACCCATAATCGAGACACAAGGCACTGGACTCATTGATCACAAATTTGCTCTTGAGGCACTGTCATCCTATTTCTCTCTGGAGAGCACTTGGAAAGGAACAGCAGATGCAGCCATCATGGAAAGTGCAAATCTTGCTGGATCTTTGGACAATGAAGCAACTATTTATGTGAATGCCAATGGTCTTCGTTCCACTCTGAAAACTGATGTAACTGCTAAGATCTACCACCAAAAGGCTGGTTCCTGGAATATGGATGTCACTAAGAACCTCGCTCTTGAGGCCTCTCTGCGGCGTATTTATGCTACGATGACTTACACAAGCACTAATGCAGCTAGTATTGCATCGTTTTCAACAAACGGAAAGCAAAATGTGAGGTTGACGCTTGAGTTTGTTCCATTGGCAACTTTGTCAGCTAATCTTGATATTGACATATCACAGCCGAGTAACCTTGGTTATGCTGGAATAGTGCAGAATGCAGATCTTTCCATCGCTTCAGACAAGCAAAAATTACTTTGGAGTGGCAAGGAACAACTAGCAACACTGATCCATTCCTCTGATCTGACACTATCAAACGATCAGTCTGAAATCCGCATGGAAATGTCTGAATCCATTGAGGGGAATGTTGCATTCTTGAAGTCCATCAAATTGCCAGTCTACCATAAGAGTCTATGGGACATATTTAAATTTGGTGAGGTCACCAGTACTGACCAATTACAGTTTTTCAATGTTTCGACTGTTCTGATATATACCAAGAGCATGGAAGGAACACTGTTTGCGCTACCAACAAAATTGTTTGAAAATGGTGTGACGTTTAATATCCCGCAAACAACAGTCAGCATTCCAAATTGGTTTAAAGAAATTCCGCAAATGATTAGGGAGGTTGATATGCGATTTGAAGAGCCTGACTTGCCTGATTATATCTCAATACCACCAGTTATAGCTGTTCCAGAGTTTACCGTACCTTTCACTACTCTCCATGTGCCGACCTTTGTCATTGATTTGACAAATCTAGAAATCCCCAATGAGATCACTACACCTAACTTTGAGATTAATTTGCCTGGTTTACCAAAAGTGGAAATCCCTAGCATAAATGTTAAAACTAAGTATCTGAAAGACAAAATGGCTCATTTGTTTGTCAGTGTGCCAGAGTATGAAATCATCATCTCACCATTTAACCTTCCCAAAGCATTTGATGTTGGCGAGTACCCAATACGTCTGGATGACATCACAAAAGCACTATATCATTTTGAATTGCCAACTATTATCATCCCTGAACAAAAAATCGAAGTCCCAGAGATATCACTCCATCTCCCAGCTGGTGTATTTATTCCAACCTTTGGTGCCCTGTCAGCCACTGTCAAAATGTCTTCCCCAGTTTACAACAATACATGGACTGGAAATATAGAAAACACAGAGTCAGGAATTGCTTGCACATTGACGTCCACTTGCACATCCACCATGGTTTTCTTGGAGTATAACTTGGATGGTAAGTTTAAAAGACTTGGAAGTTCATATGAATATTTATTAGCACTTTATAATAAATTTAATTAACAAACATAATGTACTATTATATAATTCTAAACAAACCAATAAAAATATTATACATTAATATATTAATATTATAACTATAAATATATATATGATTGATTGATCTGTCAAGCATTGTACAATATTTTTCAATTAATATTATTGATTAATATTCTATTTCACATTCCATTTTTAGTGATTACCACCATCGTTTTTGAGAATGGAGCCCTGGGTCTAGATGGAAAAAGTACCTTCACCCATCGTGATGTGAATATAAACTGGAAGCATGATCTCAGCCAGAATCTAAGGTAAGAACAACACATCAATTTCTCAAACCTACACATTTATAAAGCCTCCTGTCATAATTTCCTAATGATTTTTGTTGTTTCTCTAGAATGAAACGTGACGAGTCTTCAGTTTCCAGGTAATTTCTTAAATTTCTGTTTTACATAGGCTTTGTTGTGCTTTACGCATTGCAAAATTGCAATACTAATGTTACTGTGAATGTGTTTTTACACCACAGTCCTTCACGTCACACACTGGGCATTGACGTTGCAAGCCAGACCTTTGCTGACATGAGCTTTCGTTATGCATCGCACAACAATGGAATCACATCCTCGATATCATCACCAGCAGCTGGCTTCATCGGGTTCCAGTTCACTAGGAGATCACCATCTCAGTTTTATGCAAAAGTGTTCAGCAGATATTTGGTAAGAGAGTGATAATCTTTTGTCAGTAATTTACAAAATTTACTTAAATATTTTAACAAAATATCTGCATTATTTTTTCAGTCAACCCCTGGCAAGGACACAGACCTGATGAGTTTCAAGGTGACTTTGAAGAACTCTGAAAAGTTGAGTGTTCAGGTTGGCTATCATTTCAATGGACTCTCAGACATGATTACTGGCCTTAAAGAAAGACTTCCGTCTATCATAGCAGCTTTTCACAAGTTTATCAACCAGTACCACATTGATCACCTTGGCATGGACCTGAACCGTGCTGCCCTAAAGCTGAAGAACGCACTCTCCAACAGTATCGACAGAGCTTACCAGGAGATCCCGCGCATGATTGATGCTCTGCAGACCTCAGTTGAGCAGCTCAGACAACATGGTGAAAATATGTGGAGGAAAACACTGGAGAACTTTCCCCAGATTGATCTTCAAGAGTTGAGCAGACAGTTCTCCAGCAGCGTCAATGAATTCCTTCAGAAGTATGATTCAAATATGCGGGTTCTCTTGGACGCTGCCATGAAGTTCTTGAAGGACACAAAATTCCACCTGCCAGGTCTGGAGAAGAAGTTTACCGGGCAAGAGTTGTACAATAGGATCAGGCAGTTCATTTCAAAGGCAACTGATAGAGCTACTACAAGGTTTTTTAGTCTCATGGAAGCCATTGCTGACTCCCTTTCGGGTTACATCAACAAAGTAGAATTTACTCTTCCTGGTACCACTAAGGTTATTAGTGGGAAGAAAATTTTGAAAGATCTAAGGTCTGCCATGAAATCAGCAAAGGATCAGATTATGCAGGCGATAGAAGGATGGGAAAACCTCAAATTGGAGAAGGTGTTCCAGGACCTGTTAAACTCAGTCAGGGTTTACATCCAGAGGGCAGAAGGGTTCATGAACTCTCTCGGGACTGAAAAACTGGAAGAAATTTCCTCACACATCAATCGGATTTACAAAGAGGCAGGGAATTTACAAGTTACTCAGAAGATTCGTGAATGGATGCGGGAAGCTAAAAGAGGTTTGTCTGAGCTCAGAGACTTTGCCAAAAGCAAAGTCCAGGAGCTGTACAATGAAATATCCATGGAGAAGCTCAACTCAAATCTGAATGATCTTCTCATGGTGGTAGAATCGTATATCGATAGCCTATTTAAGAGCTATCTTACGTTTATGAAGTCCTTGTCATCATATACAGAGCCATATGTACGGGTTTCAAACAAAAAAACGGATGTGGATATTCCTCTACCTTTCTATTGGAAATCTTTTAGTGAATGGCCCAGCATGGCATAAACCTCTTAACTAAAAAGTCAGAAATACTTTTTTTTGTCTACCAATTTGTTCGGTCCGTTATTGTGTTTCTCTAAACACTGTATTTTGAAGTTTGTATATAATTTCTATATTTTAATTTAATTGTAGTAAATTAAAGTAAAAATAATATACTAATGTAAGGGATGTCTGTCTTGGTATATGTTTTAAGAATGTAATTAAGCTAAAATGATTTTGGAAAATTGTATTTAAGGAAATATATAAATAAAAAAAGCTGCAAGACAATACATACATTTGAGTAAAGTGTGCAAAGATTATTAGTAGACAATTTTTACATAATTAGATGACTTTGAAGTGCTTTTCCACAAATCCTTAGAAATGTCCTTTACAGTTCTCCAACATTCTTAAAATACTGCATTGAAGTTGTGATAAATTGTTTACAGCTTTTGGCCAAAAGAGGGCGATGTCCTCATGACAACAAACGACTGCACGGCTGTGGATTTCACTTCTTGCACCTCATAAGATCATAATGGTTAACCAGCCGTGCCGTTTCACTCCACTCAGTGCATGGCCACACCAGTCTAATATAGTAGGTTACATTCCCACCATATACTGCCCCTGGTTACCTGGTGGGGAACAGTTCCCTCCTGTTGTTATTTCATATAACCTCATCAAAAGAGCCCCAAAACAAATGTTGCTAAGCAGAGAGACTGCCACCTGTTTGGAATCTGGGCCTGTGCTGTGTTCAAGTGCGTGCTGCTTTTCCCACACCAGTCTTTTCAGACAAGGTTAGAGGTCATCAGCACTGGAGTGGGGGTGTAAGGGATAGGATGCAGGCCTCATCTGGCTCTTCTGACACCTTTTTTGGTACCTAGATGAATGTAACTTACATGCAGTACATAGTTTGTTTTCTTCCAATTTGGCTGTCAGAACTTACACATCCTTAGAATCACTCAAAACTATAGAATCACTTACAACTAGTGTATGGTGACTTTGAGACCCAGAAACAATCGTATCACTCACCTGTGTTCTTTAGGAACTTCCTGTTAATATTTTGATAACTACTTTGCAGTGCACTGTATGTGAGTAAATCTCATTTAACAGATTGATAGCTGATGCAGAAATATCCTTTCTCTCACTCATCGTTAATAATGAGAAAACTGAAGTTTGCAGATTAGGTACATGTGTAACGAAAGCATTTCCATATCCAGTTCTTTAGGATGTGACAATTGTCATTTTTTTCTTGTCAAAAGTACCATCAACATTATTGCATCTGCTCCTGGAATAAAGGGAATAAGGCAGTAGCCTGCTACCATATTCATGATGAAGTGCTTTCTTAGGAAAGACGTTTTCCATTTCTTTTGGCTTTCGTTCATTCACTTGTCAGAGGTTTAATGTAACACTCCGAAGAGTATGCCAGTTATTATTTAGCCATGGATACTTGGCAAAACAACTTAGTTGATGTTTCACAAGTAACTGAGTAGCACAGTGTAGCTGTTTGCTATTTTCCGAAGGATGTCCAAATGGAAGCAGCGAGCAAATAGTTCGCTGTACATTTTTTCTCCTTACTGCTGGGGATTCCCAATCCCAAGATTCATATATAATATTTCTGCCTACAAATTGGAAAAGGTATTGAAATAAATACACTGACATATTGGCTTATGCTGTGAATGAAAGGTAGTTTGTTGGTAGTTTTATTCATGGTTGTCCATCATTGTGGACCCCCAGCATGTGAAGATGAACTTCAGGATATGGAGAATCAGCCTCCCAGTTGTGACCCCCAACATTTTTTTAGTGTGTGATCACCCAGACATAACATATTGCTTTTTCCTAAAAGACGTAGTGTTCATACATGGGGTTGGTTAAAAGTTCAATGAAGATTCATTCTTTTTAAAGCGTGCATGAATTTGACCCTTAGGTAAATCACATTTTTACACAAGAATGTACATGAAAGAGCACAACATTGTAAAGGACATTGGTCTTAAAAAAAAAAAAAAAACATTAATAGCCACCTGCTATCTTCACTGATGATTCAGGAATAAATATTGAACTTACTCTGATAAATATATGTATTTTTTTCAACTCGCATAAAATCTATTGGTAATCGAATCTAAAATAGTATGTTTTTTCATATTTTCTCATAAAAAAAACAACAACCTTGAAAGCAAAATCGTGTATGTTAATAAGATATGTTAATGCCTTATTGGCATATAATTTTGCCAACAACAAGTTTACAAAAAATAACAATGAAGTAAGAAATAAACTTAGATAAAATGCAATAACAAGTCTTAATATCCAACACATAGCAAATAGCAAAGTTATAAGTCTAAACAAGGAAGCGTATTTGTCTTGTGTCTTCAGTAACTCAAGCGCAGATGTTAACAAGAAATATTTCATAACAACATCCCTGATTGTCAAATATCCCTGAGCTGGTCCAGTGCCAGCCCTAAGTAATCTAATTTCTACCGAGGAGAAGGCTAACAAGTGAAAACAAAATGTCAATGATTTACAGGGTGCGTAAAAGGCAATAAAACACACGCTGCTCTACGCCACTCCACCCCACTCCACCATCCAGACCTGCTACAACTGGAAGAAGGCTGGAAACTGATAAAAATCACATGGACGGATGATTTCATGCTCCTTAGCTGTTTTGCTTTTCACTTGACCTTCTTACAGATCAAATGCTGACTGTCTTTCTGCTAGTCACTGGCATTTGGGTATCATCAGCTCCTCACACCAACGTCATATTATTCAAAAGGTCATTCATTTTCTCTACTCCTCAGTGAACTTTTCATCTGATTGACTACAAACTAGAATTACCATTTTTGAAAGATCCAAACCAGTCTACTTTCTTGTTCCAACCAATCAAAGGAATAGTTGAAAAAAAACTTTAAAGGGATAGTTCACTCAAAAATTAAAAAGTCTGTCATCATTTACTCACCCTCAAATTGTTCCAAACCTGTATGAATTTCTTTCTTCTGCTGAACGCAAAAAAATATATATTTTGAAGGATATTGGTAACCAAAAGGTTGATGGACACCATTTACTTCCATAGAATGAAAAAAAAAAATAATAATACAATGGTACAAAAGTCAATGGGTTCCATCAACTGTTTGGTTACCATCATTTTTCAAAATATCTTCACTTGTGTTCAGCAGAAGAAAGAAATTGATACATGTTTAGAACAACTTTAGGATTAGTAAATGATGACAGAATTTTCAATTTTGGATGAACTATCCCTTTAAGAGTTAAACTTAATGTAGCACACATTAGTGCTTTTTAATTCTGTAAACACCGGTTAGAATTAAGAGTTCTGGGTCAGAATTTTGTATTTATGTGTTTTCCAATTTGCATGTCTTTTCTTGAGTCCACCAGAGAGTTGAAAAGCCTCTTTTATAATGATCTATGTTTTGTCTGTTCATAAATTAAAAAAGGAGTTGAGTCTTTTGAGTTTTCAAATTCCCCATCTGTGCTGTTACTCGTCTATTTATCACATGCTCTCTACCAGTGCAAAAACACATTTTGTAGCATATTATTTTAAATGGAGACAATTTGCCCTCTCCATTTGTTTTTAATGATACTGTATATTGCAATATCACAATACTACAATTGTGTTTTGTGTGGATTTGTGTGAATGTCTACATTTGACTTGCATCAATTTGTAAAAAAAAATAATAATAATTCAAAAACATTCAACTGAATACATCGGAGTTATGAGAGCATACAGGCCTGAAATGATGTATTACCTTCCACACGTTAGAATGATTTCATGTGGCTCTTGATCATCTACTGACATTTCCAAGACGTTTGGAAGCTAAAATAAGTAGCCTGTTTTACATTTCCTCTATACGGTGCTCAACTGATGAAAATTTAAATACTCTCAAATTCAGAGTTTGAAAACACATATAGGTGTTTCTATGAGCACTGACGCTGAAATGAAACGCATACAGTGAACTGATGTCTCTGTGAAATAGATTTTTTTCTCAATTTTAAACATTAATTATTATTAGCCATTCAACATTACAGTTGAAAGCTATCAATAGCTTATTTTTTAACATTTATTAGGCTTCATAAAATATAACAACTTTTAATTTAAGTGAACTTAAAACAATCCTCACATAAAACCAAAATAAATGTCATATTTACCTGTGCCATGTGAAATATACAGATTTAATAAAGTAATCAAACAGGATGCACTGCATAAATTATAAATTAAATATAGATTAATCCTTATTAAAGTTCTTTAGTCAAGAGCAGTGAGTATAATTTTCTCTGTTACCTTTGTTCTTTGATTAACATAAATGACAGACAGAGTGACTCCTTTCACTTTAAGACCTGCCGCTGCTGCACATCTCACCTGCCCCATTTCTCACAACTCTTTATGTTTTTTTAAGACTTTATTTGACTCATTTAAGAATTGGCATAATTGTGTATGGTATTGTTCATTCAAGTGCGAGAGAGAACTTGATTTTGGCACATTGCACTCCAAAAAATAATTTGTAGAATTGACTTATAAAAGCAGCGTCAAGAGGTTCCACACAACTATATTTAGTCATTTTTACAAATAACAATTTAGTTATATGAACAAAGGAAAGTCAAGTAAAGCTGACAAAATGTATTTAAGTAAATACAAACCATTTGAATTTGTCACTGCTACATAATATTTATATATGCAGTTTACTTAATAATGTTATGTTAAATTTATAAAAGTTTATTATGTTAGGTGAACACATTTATTGATTTAATTTACCTTATTAAAGTAACTACTTGCTCTACAAGTCTAAGTGGAAAACTATTATATATAACAAGAAGCATATTTTTAGAAACAAAATTCAAAAATAACTTTATTGAGAAAAGGAAGTCGATCAAATAAATGAGTGTATGAGTGACCACAGCCTACCACTCTTCTGCATAATAAACTCCTCTAAATGTCCAACATAACTGCACATAACACTAACATAAACTAACAACATCTTTCCCTTTACTGAAAAAGAAAAAATAACACTTTAATAAATTTACTCTCCTAATGCAGTCCCTTGCAAAGCATGCTGGGAACTACAGATCCACTGCCCAGTTTGTTCGTTTCACTCAGCAATGTTAAGTTGACTGAACAAACACTTATTAAGTAAAGCTGACAATACTCAGTAAATTTAGTTACATGAGTTTTTTAAGTAATGTGAACAAGGATGATTTGAGTGCAACTAACAACAGTGAAAGTTCTTTTTTTGTGTGTGTGTGTCTGTGCACGTGTCTTTCTGTGCATTGTGTGTGTCACATCGACATGACATTCACAGACAGCGCATTCTCTTTTGTCTTGTGGTGCTTGAATGGTTTGAAAGCATTTGCATGAATAAGAATAAGAGCGTAAGAGGCCTACATACAGTAATAGGTCTTTGAAAATTCAAACCCTTAGACATAAAGAAAATACCCATGTGTCCTCAATGTTTTGGCTGTGCATAGAGAATATTGTAATGGGCACCTCTATTTAGTTACATAACACATTCAGATATACAAAGGTTGGAAGGCGCATGCTGGCAGTGTCAGTCTGTCAGTCATCTCGCAGCTGTGTGTTTAATTAATGGCAGCAGAGGGTGACCCTAAACCTGTTTTCGCCAACACCCCACATAACAGAGACCTGATGCTGGACAAGCCATGCCAGACAAAGAGCATTGCCAAAAGTTTCTATTTGAAATGTCAACAGTAATGAAATATGGTGGGTGAATTTGTCACAAGTAACATGAAGGCAGGAAATGGCATAATTGCAGCCCATCATAGACACACACCAGTACAGAGAGTGGCACTGTATATGGGCAGTGAACCAGATGTTTAGAATGATTTAAAATTTACTTTATTATTGAAGTTAAAGTCCTAGCTTATTTGGTTGTAATACTTTTGGGAATACCTACATTTGAATTATTAACATGAAAAGTGCTGCCTTTAACTAAATTATAAAGGAATAATAGAACAATTAGCAAATATAAATGCATCAAGTCAGCATTGGGGTGCACTTCCTTAACAATACATTCTGTATTATTCACCGAATAGAGGTAGCTACAGATGGTTGGATGGGGAATATTTTATCCTTAGATGTATTCAGACAGGATTTAGAGGTTGTAGTGATGACAAACTTGTTTGATAAATGTCTTTGAGTAGCAAAGGGAGAAAGAAGAAATTGATTTGATCAGACATGACGGGCCAGGTGCTATACCAAACACCAGGCACCCCCTCTTCCTTCTGGCCCCTGCAAGTGTAAATCACATCCTTCTCACTTATACACACACACAAAAAAACACATGCTCTCAAGCACTGAAGGCCCCTCCAGGGAGCAAGGCACTAATATGGACTTTAACCGCACAGGGCACTTGAAGACTTTGGATGCATCTGTTTCTAAGCATTTTGGCTACAGATTATGTGTGTGTGGGTTGTGTTGTGTCTCTAATGGACAGCAGTCTCCCCCATTTGAGAGCTCAGATTATGTACCTCAACCTGTTGGGTCTGTCATACATGTAAATCACTGCAGCAGGCTTCAAAGTGTCTCTCTAAATCTTGTGATGATTTACGGCCAAGCTGGAGCATTAAAAAAAACAGCTGGCCACTGCCTGCGCAACATATTGCAGATATGGCATAGGGGCTACTTAAGACAGCAGAGTGAATCATTTCTGTGTAGCCCTTGGAATTTTGAAACATTTCTTGGTGAACGTATAAAAGCAAACGTTTTCAGTCACAGATGGTCTATTTGCAGTGATCCATGATAAATTGATTTCATGAGAAAATTGCTCGATAACAGGGTGGTTACTGAGATAAATTGATTAGTACTTGATCGGTCATGGGATCCCAACATGGTGGCCCCTATGAAGTGCTCCATGTAAAATAAAACTGCTTTTATTAGGCTACTGATATGACTTATATTAGTGCTTTAGTTTAATTTATTTATGTATAAATATTTAATGAGGGAATTGTTTCTCCACAAAAAAATGTTTTAAGGCATAAATCTCCAATGAATGCCTTAGTAAGTTATTTTTATATTTCCTTTTTATAGAAACAAAATTTTGCGATACAAATCAATACGTTATTGTTAATAGATACTTCTTCACATTCAAAGCTTGTTTAGATAAACATAA
Organism: Gobio gobio; assembly: GCF_949357685.1. Classification (NCBI taxonomy): domain Eukaryota; kingdom Metazoa; phylum Chordata; class Actinopteri; order Cypriniformes; family Gobionidae; genus Gobio; species Gobio gobio. The sequence continues at coordinate 17,134,890 of NC_137106.1, forward strand.
CGTTTACAATAGGATCTAGAAATCTGTATTCATTTCTGACATTTCTGTGTCTCTCTAAGTTCAAAAGCAAGTTTTTTTCCCCTCTTTCTGTTTATGAATGATCAAAACCACTTATAACTGATTTCTTGTAATAACATCTGAACATCTGAAAAGAGGGGAAATTGAGAAACTGCATATATTTATTAATGAATGAATGATATTCACATTGCCATGCATCAAGATATAATCAGGAAATACTTAACATTATAATCTCTCTTTTTTCATATTGAAACAACAGATCTCTCTACCAATATTTTGATACTGTGTTTTCACAGGTGCACTAAATATTCCCTATTGTCCTCAAACAGCTCGGTGAAATTGTGTTTGAGTGTGTGTGTGTGTGTGTGTGTGTGTGTGTGTGTGTGTGTGTGTGTGTGTGTGTGTGTGTGTGTGTGTGTGTGTGTGTGTGTGTGTGTGTGTGTGTGTGTGTGTGTGTGTGTGTGTGTGTGTGTGTGGTTAGACATTACATGTGTTTCCAGTAAAATATAATTTTGTATTGATTGAGATGTGAGAATGTCAGGTCACAAGCATGGGATTCTTGGCATACTCACAGGCATATGTATATGAGCAATGCTCTTTAGATCAAGGCCATAAGCATTTAAAAATGGACAGGACCAAATATATGGGGAACAGGGGTGATCTGACGATTTTAATATGTAAGTTAAGCTTATTTCTTCCTGTTTAAAACACACTCTAACTTATTTACATTTGTAAACCCTGGGTCACCATCAAAGTTGACATTTTTGTATTATTTTGAAGACTATTGCAGTGCTTATTATTATAAATAATTTATCGATGCTCATCCTTATGTCAAAATAAGTTCCCCTCCCTCAACAACATTTCTTCTCTGATGACATCTGCACTGGTGTGAGGGCGGGACAATAATTCTTCCCTTCCAATGATTCAGCGATCCAATCAATTCTTGATACCTACCTTTTCTCTCATTCGAGAAGCCGTTTCATACGTCACAATAGAGAAGAAAAGGAGATTGCAACTTTTGTTTCATGCCAACTGTAACGTTTTTATTTGTATATTTGTGGTGCCAACATTGAATAGACAAAAAACAGCACAAACTTTTGAAAATAATGGTATCATCATCTGTCTTGAATAGACCTTTCAGATCATTAAAATAAAGCAGTCTCTTCTTCGCTCACACTACGAGATATTGATTTTTCTCTCAAATGAAAATTGACGTGGGAGGGTTTCTACAACTATATATTTAATTAGGCAAGTTCTATTCACTTTATAAATCATTCTGTGTGAAGAGGTGTCGCGGTTGGTTTTGGTTTTGGTTTTGTTTCATATTCATGTTTCATGTCTTTTATTTTGAAGTTTAGTCACAGTCATGGTTCCCTTGCCCTCGTGTGATCTTGTCATGTGCTTCCCTTGGTTCATGTGTTGTGTTCTCATTGGTTTGTCTTGCCATGTGTTACTCTGCTCTGTTTGTCATTGGTTAATTGTTTGATTGTTCACAGGTGTCCCTTGTTTAGTTATTAGTCCATCTGTATATAAAGTCTGTATATTCCCATTGTATATTGTGTAGTATTGTTCTCTGTAAAGAGCTTTTGGGTCATGTCATATCATGTCAAGTCTTTGTTTGTTTTGAACAATGTGGATTATTCTAAATAAAACTGTACATGGGTTCGTCAAGCTTGCCTTCAGTGGACTTTGTTACAGAATACTAGACCGACAAACATGAACCCAGCAGTTTGTCTTTTCGCCTACATCAAGGAAACAGGACTATTGAGGACTATTTTTGCTGAGTTTCTTGAACTTTCCAACCATGTGGATTTTAATGACAGAGGGAAAAAAATCTATATTTCCCTGGCCCAATACATGGACCATGCCTTACTGATTAGTGTCAAGAGTCTTTCCACGTCCCGACCATCATTTCTTCATGTCATGGCCACCAAGCCTGAACCTCTTTACATCAAGGCCACCAAGCCTGAGCCTCTACACTTTATGGCCACCAAGCCTGAGCCTCTTCACATCATGGATGCAAAGCCTGAGCCTCTTCACATCTTCACATCATGGCTGCCAAGCCAGAGCCTCTAGCCGTCATGGCCGCCACGCCAGGTTCTTCAGCCAAGATGGCCGCCACGCCAGGTTCTTCAGCCAAGATGGCCGCCACACCAGGTTCTTCAGCCCAGATGGCCGCCACACTAGGTTCTTCAGCCAAGATAGCCGCCACGCCTGGGTCTTCAGCCAAGATGGTCGCCACGCCAGAATTGGCCCCCATGCCAGAATCTTCAGCCGTTATGGCCGCCACACCAGAGCCAGGTCACACCATGACCAATCAAGTTTCCCTTGGGGATTTTATTGGGGGGGACTATACAGTACAGTATACCAAGCACTAGTGGATGCAGAGTTCCACTGCTCCACGGTCCAGGTCCGCCAGCGCTCCACGGCCAAGGCCCGCCTCTGCTCCATGGTCCAGGCCAGCCATTGCTCCACAGCCCATGTCCACTACTGCCCCATGATCCAGGTCCAGTTCCCCTTCATGTGCTTGGTTTATACAGGGTTAAACGCATAGACAATAAAATAATATTATAGCATTTCCTCAAATTCTTTTCTTCTCATATCCATTGAAATGAACATGTATAGAATAATTTATGGAATTATGCAAGAACAGTGTGTTTGACTTTGGCTTACTTGTTAGTCAATTTAAAAACTTTAAACACGTAGCCTATTTAAAAATTAGTTATTTATATTCACACTATTTACAGATTTCTCACTGGCCTACGTCACATCGAGCAGGTCAAAAAAGCTAAATTGGCAAAACTATGTCTTTTTATTATTTTCTCTGCAAACATTTATCATGGATAAAGATTATTTTAGAAATTAATATGCCAAAACTGACTTTTTAGTCGCAAAATGTAACAAAGTAACAGTTTATTAGAGTTAGGATGACTTACACTTTCCAGATATTCTCTGAATACTTTTTACGTTGCTAGAATAAATTACGTTGCTAGACGGCAATGTCTTAGTCTACTACATGTGTACTTGCGGATTTGGACCTAATACATCAAACATGGATCTGGCTCTTGATTGCATATGGATTTACTTTCAGGTGAAAACTCACAAGACACCTGATTCTGTATAAGAAAACTGCATTATGTCACATGCCCATGTCACAGTGTCTGTCCAGTATGAGAAAACACAGGTACCACGCAATGGTATAATGTCAGATTGCATACTCTTTCCTGAAACTAATCTTGATCTAATAAAATGCGTGTGGAACTTTTTACCCGTTTGGCACTTAATATATTATTTTTACCAGTTCTAATCAGTTCATTTTCTTTTAGTGATTGACTCGTGATTTTGTGATAGTGTGTTGAAAGAATATTGAGATTACTGCCTGAGCCAGTATTGGAGCCTTTTGTGCTTTACTTGGATTTAGTGCTGACATTTTACTGGCCGTTACAACCACTGCAGAAAATCAGATTCAACATATTTCTGGACGAGAGTGGATTATATCCAGATATTACTGTGGAACTCATGACGGTTAAAACAGATATTTAAAACAGTTGCCATTGAGACAGCTTATATGTAAGCTATACAACAGAGGGTAGTTTGTTTATTACTATGCATTTGTCTTTATGAAAGCTCACAGCATGTGACTAGATAAAGTTTCTATTTATCCAAAGGAAATGTGTTTGTAGAGCACTGCTGTGTGTGGCCCAGAGTCCTGCACGGGTTCAGGTACCCGTGGGTAGGCTACCCGATGGGTGACCCGCATATTTTGCTGAAACGGGTGAAAAACATCCAAACTGTGTCGGATCCGAGTGCGGGTCGGGTCGGACAAGGGGGAAACACGGGTCTAAACATGGGTTTATAACAGTCACGTACAAACGTAAAAATATATTGTCGCTGCCCGATGAAACTCACGTATGTCCAAAACGGTTACTTTTCAGGAAGTGAAAAAAACACCGTATTTCAAAAGCAGTTGAATGTAGCATTGTCATACTTGGTACGGCATCTTTACATGTAACCATATTCTTGCCAGTGTAATGATATAATCCACATTTGACCAAAATTGAGTTTAAATGGACATACGTGCATATTTTACAGTAACGGTGGTCGATACGCGTTCTTCCGATCATTAATTAGAATGGCCAAGTCGCGTTTCATATTGACAGAGGAATACGCTCAGTTTATAGCCTGGTTAAAACCAGACCATTCTCAGTAGTAACTGAGTTATGGTCTGGCAAAGCTTCATAGACAAATCATTTCCAAAGGGGCGTCACCAACGGGCGTCGCTCAAATGCCTCTCGGCGCAATTGGATAGACCTAAAACCAATCAGAGCGATGAGGGAGATGACGTATGCAGAGCGACGGAGAAACATCTGGCCGTTTCTCAATATGCGTTCTTGTCTGTACTTGTGTTCTCAAATAGGAAATGTCCCCGGTTTCCATTTCAGAAATCTGGTCACCTAACCTAAACCACATATTAATGTTTAATATTATTTTTAAAATGTAAACAAAAAGAGGCAGGGTGTTTTATACTTCGTTTTATTATAAATATATAAGATAATCAATGTAGGCCTAGCTACGCGTTGCCTGAACCACATTCGTGTGGCTATTATTATTATGTTTAATTTTTATTTTTTTATGAAATGAGGCAGTGGTGTTTTATGACATATTTCGTACGCGAACTTCTGACTTGCGTCCGTGACTTACCAAGTTTGACTCCGGAGAACGAACTCCCGAGGACGGGAGGACACTAGTCCGCCTACTATGCTCTTGACAGCATCACTCAGTATATATTTGTATATGTAGTGCACGCAATGCATATCTTCAATGCATGTTTATAACAAAACGAAATATAAAAAACCCAGCCTCTTTTCGTTTACATTAAAAAAAACACACACACACATAATATAGGCTATGATTATCACTGTAATAAATTAAATATGACACAAAACACAACCCAGTCTCTTTTTGTTAAATGTCAGTTTATGTGTGATCATCAATAGCAATTATACAAGTATAAGTAAAAGGTATAAGAAGCTATACAATAAATAAAGCAATTCAGTCAAAGTCAGCGCCAGGAGACTACAACGGTTAAGTTTAATATCTTAAAAATATAAAGTTATGAAACTTCACTTTGCCCTCAGATAAAACGATCTGTCTAGGAACAAATTATAGATTAATGAGAGCAAAGATCAGCCGTTAGATCTACACAAGACGAGACGGTTTAACCACTACAGAGACATCAGAGCCAGCGGCAGACGGCAGAAGGACTGGCCGAGGAAAGGCGCCTCTCGGCGGGCTCAATAATCGTTTGAGCACCGCTGAACCACTGGAGCTCACAACTCCGAAAACGGCAGATCAAATTAAAAAAAAGGCGCTCTCTTTATAAATAAACCACAGATTTGAGCTTTAAACAACTTCATTCACTCCTGAAAAGGACTTAAAACTATATTTTGTAAAACATGAACACTACCAGAGGACTCTTGCTAAGACCCATTCGTTTTTCCACACGACTTTTGCCGAATCCAGTCGGTAAAACAGCGATAACATCTTTTTTTTAGATATAAAGGCTTCGAGTGTTGTTCTTTGCTCGGGTTTTAACGAAAAGGAGAAGTTTAAATCGCTTAAAACAGACGCGATAGCTGATTCGAACGAGTGATGCTCCACAGCAGCTGCAAATCTGCTTCAACGTCGCTGCGCTGTCGTCATCGTGTAAAGCCCGCCCCAACGTTTCTGATTGGTGCCGCGATTTCTGGGGTTTAGAAATGGGTTTGAATGGACTCTTTGCCAGACTACTTGCAGAGCAAATCTAAATTTGCCGGAAGTTGTCTGGGTTTTCCCAGGCTACTCAGTTTATTAAATAGCCTACGTTTTAGTTTATTAAATACGCTTAGTTTATTTAATATTAATTATAAATTTATTAAATGTCTCTTGTAAACTATGAAGGGACAATGAATCAATACACTGACATGGTAATGGTTGTGAATATATAATAAACTTGAGAACAGTCAAAAACAAACGTTTGCTGATACTTTACCTCACAGTGTTATTCGGCTATCCAGTGCTGAGCTTCGATGAAACTTCACGAGACCGGCGAGATGCATCCACAGGGCGGGAGATACGTGGCGTGATGGACAGCTTTGACACCAAATGGATATATGTGAAAATCAGATGACATGATTTCACAACTTTTAATTGGCCATTTAGATATGTGAAGCATACTGTATACGGAAATGAACCTGGACATTCAATCCGTCGAAAAATCTCAAAATCGGCAAAATGGACATAGGTGGTTTTCATCGGACAGCGACGATATGCATATTTTTAGGAACACATCTACAAATATATGCCTTGCCTGTATTTCTAGTTGATAAAATAATTTCAAATCCATATCAGTTTAATTGTGCCCGCGCAGCACGCGTGCCCTCTCAGGAGTGTCTCCCAGGATGGTGTCCCATGGCGGCATTGATGGAGCCAAGGTGGTGAAAGTCTCAATGCCACCTTGGTGACGAGTGGAGACGATGAAGCCGATGGGAGTGGGACCATCACCACAGACAGAGAGCCGATGGAGTAGGGGCACTCCACGAGCACTCCCACGATGACGGATGGTGTTGCCGGCTCACACTGCGGGTCAGAGGTGCAAGGCTCAGTTTACGGGGGTATGGTCTGCTCAGTTGCTCTTACCGACACTGGCTCTCTCATCGTGGCGGAATTGGGCCCTCTGTCTGCGTTGGGCACTGGCAACCGTTCCGTGCTGCTGGGTGGTTTCTGGCTGGATGCTGGGACGGGAATGGGGCTGGTGTCATCAGCCGCTGGGCTGACACAGAAGGCAGATCCACAGGAATCCAGCACCCACTCCACATATGCGGCAGAGCTCCATCAAGGTCCTGTCCCGGACAATTTGGCCTTTGTCCTGGTGTTAAGGCCCACGTAGAGGAAGGAACAAAGGCAATTGTCTGGGAAGTGCGTTTGATGGGCAAGTTCTAAAAACTCATTTAAATGTTACTCAACGGAACGACCTTCCTGCCTCGAGGTACATCAAACGGACTGCAGGGAAGTCCATGGTGATGGGGGGAAAAAATCCCCAAAAAAGGAAAGGAAACACCAACCAAAAATTTGCTGCAGTCTAACTCACTTTTGGGCTGGGTATTCTGTCACAGGTTGTTGCAGGCAAACAGACGATGAAGAGGAATATCGTTCCAACAAGTTTAATAACATAATACGTACATAAGGCAGTGGCAACACACACTACACATTGACGATACCTGACAAACACAGAATGAAACAGAAGAACATATATCTGGTGCTGGGGTGATGAGGTGACGGAATGGTGATTGACGAATGCGTGCAGGTGGTGGACCAAGAAGGATTCTGGGTGATAGTGCTGAAGGTGACAGATGATCGTGACATCGACAATACGTCATCAAAAATCAAGTCCAGTGTGTGGGAGAAATTTGGAGTTATCTCAGATGAAGAAAACAATATTGTGAAAGGCTTTGCTGCATGCAAAACCTGCCTTAAAGTTTTCGTGTTGGATAGCCGCAATGGTGCTTCCTTCATCACTGAGGAAGCACGCAGATAACTGTGGTAACAAACCAAGCACAAGCAGTTATATCGAACAGTATTCTTCAAATGAGAACTGGAGGTGCCTCGTAGAGATGATATGGACACATAACCATGTTATTTCATGATGTAGTCTTTTGACAGCTTCAGCTGAAGTTGTCCCTGTGTTAATGGTCGTGTAAGCCTAATAACTTCTGTATGACCTGGCAATACAATAATTTTGTAAGTGTGTCTATAATGTGATATGCTAAACAGATTTTATTTCGGGTGCGGGTTCGGTGTCTGTTCTATTTTAAGCTGGTCAGGTGCGGATTTTAATTAGTGCTGCTGTCGGAAAACGGGTTGGATGCGGTTATAAGCACTGCGGGTACGGGCGGGTGCGGATTTACAAAATCAGTATGTGGCCATTATGACCCACAGGTTTGAGTCCTCACCCCGGGTGATCCAGAACATCTGCTGAAGATGATTAGCTTTGGGAGGTCAAAGTGGGTACCTATTTGTAATGTCATGAGAGTAGCTTAATGTCACCATTGCTTGAATCTCTCTCTCTTTCTCTCTCTCTCTCTCTCTCTCTCTCTCTCTCTCTCTCCCTCTCTCTCTCTTTCTCTCTCTCTCTCTCTCTCTCTCTCTCTCTCACTCACACACACACACACACAGACAGACTCACACACACAACTTGGGTTTTCATATTTTATGGGGACTTTCCATAGGCGTAATGGTTTTTATACCGTACATACCGTATATTCTATCCCCCTACACTGCCCCTGCCCCAAAACCTACCCATCACAGGAGACATTCTGCATTTTTACATTTGCAAAAAACATCACTTAGTCTGATTTATAAGATGTTTTCCTCATGGGGACCTAAAAATGTCCCCACAAGGATGAGGATTTCGGATATTGCCATCTTTGTGGGGACCAGGGCCGGCCCTGACCAATTTGCTGCCCTAGGCAAGATTTTACTTGGTGCCCCTTGTGTCAAGGTTTAGCACTACATGTTATCATCAGTCTTTGGAAACACTCGTACTGTTGTATTTTTGTAATGCATTGATGTTTTATTTTTATATTTATTGTTGTTGTTTTATATGAAGTCCAGTCCATTCTACCCCGTCATTATGTTCATGATATTATTTTTTTTATTTATTTTTTTTAAAGGCTGATGATAGTCAAACTATACAAAAATTGCACCTATGCCACATTACAGCCTAAACACAAAGAGCAAGAGTGCATCTAACATTCATGTACAAACTATTTATTGAGAACTAGCAAAAGTATTTGTTTTCCAGTAGATGGCAGCAATATTCCACTAAACTATGAGCATTCATGTTTTCACCAGGAATTAAACCGAAATTTAGATATTTAATGTGAATTTTACATAAAATGTTGCTATTTTAAATAAACCTGTATATAAATATAATTACTAATTTGGGCAAATACATTTTAAAATTGATATACACCCCCTTAAAACTGCACAACTGCAGAGTTAAAACATTAGGCTATTAAAAAAAGTGATATTACATGCGTTTAATATTTTTATATTAATTTTTTTTTTTTACAAAATCACAATGGCTGTGGCCTCTGGAGAACCCAGAACAGCTGCTTGCATAAAGTTTAAGGTAAAAACAGAGCCATAGAGAGAGAGAGTTGCGACAACGGAAGTTCAAAACGCTTGATAGTCACGTGATTCATGTAGACCTCGAATAGTTCCAGGAAGTGCTTTGACGGGCAATTCAAATTGATAGTCACAGTGACAGAACTGCGCTTTTTGGTAATTAATAGTCAATAAATGCATTGATTTTCAATAATTTTATTACACATCGACATGTGTATGTAGCATGAGTATGTAGTTACAGCGATGTTGTTTTAAAATATATATTTTTTTAATGATGAATAATCTACACAAGCAGGCTTTAATGTACAAGTTATTTTGATTAAAATGTGCTGATCATTTAAAATCTTACTGATTAAACGTCTTCCCTTTTAAAAGTGCATCACAAACGGTCTGTTCTGCTGTAACTCTATGGCGCGGCTGCTACTTCCGGGAACTATTGAGAGTCTCCGCGAGCCGCCATTGCTGTAAAAAAAACCGTTCCATTGGAGTCTATGGAGTTGTCGCAACTCTCTCTCTCTATGGCTCTGGGTAAAAATAACTGGAATTAATTAGCAAACATTAGTATTTTACTACTATGCAATTAAATAAACTGTTCATTAATTTACCTACATCACTTTACTTCTGTCTTTACACTGCAAAAAAATGCTCTTCTTATTTAAACAAGAATATTTTTCATGTTTCCAGTCCAAATATCAAAAAATTCTTAAATCAAGGTGCATTTACTAGATAAGTAAAATGACATAAGACATTTTTCTTGTTTACTTGAAAATAAAATCAAAATGAAGTGAGTTTTTGCTTAAAACAAGCTACATTATCTGCCAATGGGGTGAGAAAAATAATCTTATTTCTGTTTGGGACAGAAACAAGATTTCAATAAGGAACAAGATTATTTTTCTCACTCCATTGGCAGATCATTTTGCTTGTTTTAAGCAAAAACTCACTTCATTTTGATTTTATTTTCAAGTAAACAAGAAAAATATCTTCTGTCATTTTACTCATCTAGTAGGCCTAAATGCACCTTGATTTAAGAATTTTTAGATAAACAAAACACAAATACTAAGTAAGAAGAGCAGTGTATCCCTTATCTTTCCTGCATCAGAGGGCTTCTGTCTTTTTAGACACTTCAATTCGGCCATCCGTAATAAATATTCAGGCAACTTACACCGTGTCAACACCTGGCGCGAGCGGCCAAGCACCTTAAAAAATGAAAGCAATCCTTTCTGCGTTGGATGCGGCGAGAGGCGACGCGACACAACAAATTCCCCTAACGATAAACTGATCGTGCGTTGTATTTCTGACGCACTTCAAGTAGATCGGCGGGGGGAGATTGATGAGGCGGACCGGGAAGAGGCGGGGGACTTAGTTAAGTTTTTTTGCGCTTTACTTGGTAATATTTCGAAATTAATATTAATAAAATAGTATCAGTAATACATTTTGGCGCCCCTATGGATGAGTGGCGCCCCTAGCATTTGCCTATTCCGCCTATGCCACGGGCCGGCCCTGGTGGGGACATTTTTTCCCCATAACGTAGGGATTACCAGTCCACACACACACACACACACACACACACACACACACACACACACACACACACACACACACACACACACACACACACACACACACACACACACACACACACACACACACACACACACACACACACACACACACACGTTTGTTTTTGTGAAATGTGAGGACATTCCATAGGCGTAATGGTTTTTATACCGTACAAACCGTATTTTCTACCCCCTTACACTGCCCCTGCCCCTAAACCTAGCCCTCACAGGAGACTGTGCAGTTCACTTTCTGTGAAAAAAAACTTGTTCTGTATGATTTATAAGCATTTTGAAAAGTGAGGACATGGGGAACGTCCTCATATTTCACCCTCTTTTTGTAATACCTATGTCATACCCATGTCATTATACACATTTGTGTCCTGATATTTCACAAAAACATGCCCACACACACACACACACACACACACACACACACACACACACACACACACACACACACACACACACACACACACACACACACACACACACACACACACACACACACACACACACACACACACACACACACACACACACACACACGGATGACCTAATGGAGGCAAAGGGGACTTTCCAGCATAGTTACTGTATGCTGATGATGCAAACTATTGGAATGTGCTATGTGGACCTGATAGCACAATCTGTATTATCAACAACAATCAATGCATTATCACACTTAGGCAAAATTGATGAAACTCTAATATCACACTATACATAGTGTTAAAAAAATTAAAGTAAAACAATTGGGGGCAACTCACATTTGAAATAAATGTTTTTCTCTATAGTTCAAGTTGGCCACAATTATTGCAATGTACTTTTGCCAAGATAACTGCTCTGAGTCTTCTCCTATAATGCCTGATGAGTTTGGAGAACACATGAGAAGAGATCAGAGACCATTCCTTCATACAGAATCTCTCCAGATCCTTCAGATTCCCAGCTCCATGTTGGTGCTTCTTCTCTTCAGTTCACCCCACTCTTTTTCAATAGGGTTCAGGTCAGGGAACTGGGATGGCCATGGCAGAACACACATTTTGTGTTCAGTGACACATTTTTGTGTTGATTTTGATGTTTATTTTGGATCCTCCTGATGGAAGATCCAACCACGGCCCATTTTAAGATTTCTAGCAGAACGGTCAGATTTAGATTTTTTTATCTGTTGATATTTGCTAGAATCCATAATACCATGTATTTGAACAAGATGTCCAGGACCTCCAGCAAAAAAAAAAATAGGCCCACAACATTTAAAGATCCAGCATTTAACCGTGGAATTGGAGTTCTTTTTATGCCTGTTTGAGGTTTGCTACCAAAAAACTCAAAAACTTGTTTCATCTGACCACAGAACCAGGTCCCTTTTGAAGTTCCAGTCGTGTCTGACAACTGAATATGCTGGAGTTTGTTTTTGGATTTGCGAGGAGGATTTTTCTTGTAACCCTCCCAAACAACTTGTGGTGATGTTGTTTATGGCTCAGTGGTTCATGTAGGTTGTCTACAAACTGTAAGGTTGGTGGTTCAATCCCCAGTTCCACCTGACCAAGTGTCGAGGTGTCCATGAGTAAGACACCTAACCCCAGCTGCTCCCGATGAGCTGTATGGCGCCTTGCATGGCTGACACCGCCGTTGGTGTATGAGTGAATATGATGCAATATGTAAAGTGCTTTGGATGACCATGGGTCTGTTGAAAGCACTATATCAGTGCAGTCCATTTACCATTTACCATGTAGGTGCTGTTCGATAATTCTTTTGTTTTAGGCTTTCTGACCCCAAGACTCAACTAATCTCTGCCATTCTCCATCTGTGATCCTTGGAGAGTATTTGGCCTCAAACTCTTCTCCTCGCCATGCATTAGGAGTCAGACGATAGACACACATCCTCTTTCAGGCAGATTCTTAACATCTTTAGTTGACTGGAACTTCTTAATTATTGCCCTGATGGTGGAAATGGGGATTTTCAATGCTTTAGCAATTGCAAAGTTCAACAATTTTTTGCTGCACAGAACTATATTCTTTGGTTTTACTCATTGTGATGAATGATTAAGGGAATTTGGCCTTTGTGTTTCCTCATATTTATACTCCCGTGGAAAAGGAAGGCATGGCTGGACAATTTCATGTTAGTCACCCTGGTGTGCTAAAAAGAATGTAAATATTGCTATAGATATTTTACTCCTATTGAATGAAATATCAAAAGGATAAACAGTGTAGATTTATTATTTTTTGCTCATATTTATCAAGGGTGCCAATAAATCTGGAGTTGACTGTAACTGTCATGTAGTGGCTTGCACGGTCTCCTCACAAGGAGGTCACCTGTTCGAGTCCCGGAGGAGCCAGGAGGCCCTTTCTGTGTGGAGTTTGCATGTTCTCCCTGTGTCTGCGTGGGTTTCTTCTAGGCGCTTTAGTTTCCCGCACAATCCAAAAACATGCTGTATAGGTGAATTTGAGATGCTAAATTGTCTGTAGGTGTGAATGCGTGTAAGACCCAAGCCATTGGCAAGTGAGGGTTGATGAAAGACCTGGCGACCTACACCAGAGAAAATCATCAGTAAGAAAATTCATGGACGGTCTCACACGTATGGCAAGAGATGGCCCATAGAATCACCAAAAGTTGGATATGACTGAAATAGATAGCCTAATGAATGAATGTATTTGGAGTAAAAACAACCAATGTGACCAAATTAAAATAAAATCAAATCAAAAAAGCAAAATTCTCAACCACTCTATCTTTGCTTTGAAGGTTAAATATGTAAGTTAACCCTCTTTTTACCAGCTAATAAATAAGTGTAGTGTAGATTAATCCGTACATACAGTACATTAGGTGGCGATAAACCACCCTTGGTTCGCAGACTTTAAAACATCAAGGAGAAGAGAAGGAGAAGAAGAAGCGATTCGCTCCTTTGCTTTATGGTATCTCCTTTGAGAAGATTACCGGTGAATTTCAATACATCTCTTCTTACAAACATTCTCCGCTCACAAACACTCACAAGAATATCATCTTTTGGTAAGAAATGCAATGTATGAAATGCAAATGTGACAAGCGTTGAAATTGCGTGTAAAGTCGTAGGTAAATGTAATGAATGAGCATTAAGCTACATATTTAGTAGTGATTATACTAGACAATTAATATATAGTTAATTTAAGAAATTCTTCATTGACAAGCTTTGTTTTAACTGTAAGTGAGATACTTGTAAATTGCTACCTGTATTCTATTTTATTCTATCCTATTCTGCTGTTGTTTCTATATGCATGTGTTGAGCCTGAACTGAATGATACAACCAGAGGAATAAACAAGATAACAGACTCTAAACTCCAATGTGCAGTGTGTTGCAAGCTGTCATTCAGTCATTAGATGTCAGAGGTTGACTTTCATCAGACAGCAGAACTGCTGCATTCCTGCTGTGCCAGTGATTTTTGCTCCAGCTCTTGTGCTGAAGTCCTACTCCAGCAAGACAGCATTTATTAATATGATGGACAAGTGTTAAAGACCACTTTAAGTGATAAAAACGTGAATTGAGTCAACTAAACATAACCACTAAAGGCTGATTCAATATTTTTCAGCTGTCTTTTACTGTACATTCAGTCAGCAATTTGTAGTTGCATGATTTGCGTAATCTATCTTATATATTTTATATATCAAGTACTTTTATCTGGTTACCTTCCTTTTCCACATTTTTCCCTCATTGGTGATTTGGCTGTATTGTAGTAAGCTATATATAGCCCATAGAATAAGTCACTGGTTTCTTTACTTAGGCCCAGAACTGTGTGGAGCTGATCCGGTTGATGTGATGTGCAGTCCCGGATCCGAGGGGCCTGGAGAGGATCCCTCTGTGGAGTATGTCTACTGTAGAGGTGCAATCACCGAGCTGCTCAAGTATGGACCAACAGACCTTCATGCTGTCAGCAAAGGCCCAAACCCTCCTAAAATGCTCATCCTTGTCATTCCAGGTAGGATGGGTCAAGTTTCCACTTGGCAAAGACAAAAGTCTTAACATACAATATATTTTGAAATATACAAAATAGAAAAGATGATGTTTGCCTTATTTTTTTGGTATCTTGTTGTGAGGTAGCCCAGTCTGTCAGCAATGTGCTCAAGTGATAATTTCTGTTTCCATAGAAACTAGACTTGTTGGTGTTTGATAAAATTTCATAATAAAATTTCATCATAAAAAATAACATTTATTTAGTTAAAAAAATAATAAAAATGATCATTAAATAATACAAAGAATTTTAAGATGCTGTGAATGAATCTGTATATTAAAAATAATATAATGTCAAATTGTAATTAAATTTGCTTATTTTTTGTATCTCAACATTGAGACCACAGGTGTGGGACATTTACAAAAATAGTGTTTTGAGTAAAAAGATGCTTCATAATATTATATTAAATCACATTAATCAGTAATTGTATTTTTTGTCAAGGTGTGTAATGGCACTGTGAATATATTTACAACTAATTTTAACATAAATCTAAAAATTTACTGCTGGGACTTAAAAGTGCCCGTAGTTGCAGAAACACCCATATATGGGTGTAAATGTCCCACACCTGTAGTCTCAATGTTGAGATACATAAAATAAGCAGATTTAATTACAATTTGACATTATTTAAAATGGAATTGTTTAATAAACAGATTCATTTACAGCATCTTAAAATTCTTTGTATTATTTACTGATCATTTTTATTATTTTTTTAACTAAATGTGCCTGTCCCACACTTTTGAGTTCTTACCGCAACAATGAAAAAAAAAGCTTTTATTATGAAATGTTATCAAACACCAACAAGTCTAGTTTCTATGGAAACAGAAATTATCACTTGAGCACATTGCTGACAGACTGGGCCACCACAATACCTCACTAACAAGATGCCAAAAAAATAAGGTAAACATCATCTTTTCTGCTCTAGTATTTATTACCATTCAGCTTAATAACTGTATTTTGAACTACATTTAAAAAATAAATGTATATTACTGTTGAATTAATGTATATTAAGATGCTAAGAGTCAAAACTAATATAGTAGGCCTTGCTAGCTGCCTATTAGCTAAAATATTAGCAAAAATGTCATTACCGAAACATCTCTTTACCGCAACAAATTTAGGTGTTGCGGTAAAGACCTTGTGTCGCGGTAAAGACAAATTCAAGGTTTACGGTATATTAAATGACAAATATTCAGTATATTATTAGTACTGAAGTATTTATTTACTTTTAATGTTGTTCTCTACAGTAGCCTGTTTTTGATTTTGTGGCACTTTAACATTGTGTCCTTACCGACACAAGATGTCATTACCGCAGCACTGCTCTATTTCTATTTTTTTTTTTTCACATTTATTTTAAAACCTAAGATGAGATGATTTACACATTGAAATTGCAACATCTGTAAAAAAGGTTATATTTTGTGTGTATGAAAACAATTGACATCTAAGGTTACTGTAAAATTTTTACATGTCATAGAAAAAAACATGAAATTCCCTATTTTATATATAATTTTTTTACATCAGTATTTACAAAACTCCATCAAATTTGAAAAAGCTATTTAAATATATTACATTTTTATAGAAATTAATTAAGAACATTTTTGAAATAAGGACACTTTTTAACAAGATGACCCAAAAAACATAAAAAAAATAAACATGTTTCAGATTAAAATCTTAACGACTACATTCAATTTTGTGCACATTTTTATATGTATTACAGACTGTGATGGTTAAAATAGAGGTTGATTTTTTAAAAATTGGGATAGTCAAAAGTGCCCGTAGTTGCAGAAACATCCATATATAATATGCAAATAAGTCTTTTAAAATAAAGCTACAATATATATTATATTCAAAATTGTATTTTAATTAGTGTTGGGCCGTTATCGGCGTTAACGTGCTGCGTTAACGTGAGACTCTTATCGGGCGATCAAAAAAATATTGCCGTTTATCTATTCTCAAAGTTGGGTTGGGAGCTGGGTCTATACTACGCAAGCTATGATGACTTTCACCTTATACATATCTGTATATATATCATTTATATTATATATAAATATTTTTAAATATAAAATACCCAATAAAGAATTCGGGTCTACTCCGGTCCATTTGGTAAAAGCATTTTTATTTTGAATAACCCGTGAGCCGAGGCTACTAATATCAGACCGACCCGTTGTGGAGGCACTCGTCAAAGTTTTGGACCCAAACATGCTTGGGTCATGGACATGTGAAGACCTCTACTTGAGAGTATCTCACTTTGGCATTGCTATGTACACACAGCCTGTTTTATGGTTTCTTTTGCATTTGCTTTATATATTGATTTTGATGGTTACATTTTGAATGTCAGGCCATGTTTGAATGAATTTTAAGACTTCAAGACCTCAAAGCCTATGACTTCACTTCCATAATTAAGACCAAGCACCAAATAAACTTGTCTTGAGGCAAAATGCATATCTTAGACCGAGCTGTGTTCAATTTTGGTTGCCAAGACATTTATAAACATAACTAATGTAACTTGTGTAGAAGTGATTGGTACACACAGGTGGGTGAGTGCGTCACTGCTATCTGAAGCATTGGTCATAACACAGTGCAGGGGATATGAAGAAAAGTTCAGTGTAGTCGGGAATCTACCTCTTTTACACTTGGCCCTGGGTCAAGAGGAAAACCCCAGTGGAAAATGGCTGTATGGGCCACCACTCTTCCCCTGACAGCAGCTTCTAGTGCATTGACTTCATGGAAAAGCCATGTAGCTCAGGAGCAGATGTTAAGCATTAAAAATACGCTTCAGATTATTACACCTAGTCAGAAAGAGATCTATGTTAGACTTGGCACTTTAGATGCAACTTTCTTATTTGTACTTTTATAGTTGCTTAATTTTAATCTTTCATTGGCTAGATTTACATATTCTTTGGTTGAAGCTATATGAATTTCGAAAATGATAGAGATCATTCACCAGCAATGTAAATTCTGTAATTATTTACTCTCCCTCATGTCGTTCCAAACCAGTATGACGTTCTTTCTTCTGTAGAACACGAGGATATTTTGAAGAATGTGTCTGTTTTTCTCCATTCAATGGAGACTGGAGCTTTCATGCATAATAAAAGCATTTTATTGCGTCAAAAAAGTGGTCCACAGGACTCCTACAATATTATAAGTCCATTGCATCCATTTCATAGTAATTTGATTTTGAACACTTTTCTCTGAAAAGGGTCCTAGCTCTCTTTGCCAATTTATGAGAGAGTTTTGTGTGCCGAATTGACCAATTCAAAGCTCAAAAGAACAATTTGTTCATTAATCTGACTCAATCCTATTTTAATGAATTCTCATTCTTAATTTTTGTTCTGTTCCTCACACAAAGCTATCATATAATTTCAGAAGTCTTGGAATAAAGTGCAAAAGTCGTATGGACCTTTATGATCCAGTCCCCATGTCTTATGCTCACCCAGGCTGCATTTATTTGATGAAAATACACAATAAAAACGGTAATATTGTGAAATATTTTTACAATTTAAAATACCTATTTTTTATTTTAATTTATTTTAAAGTATAATTTATTCCTGTAATGGTGAAGTTGAATTTTCAGTATCATTACTCCGGTCTTAAAGGAACACGCCACTATTTTTGAACTCCCCTAGAGTTAAACAATTGAGTTTTACCGTTTTCGAATCCATTCAGCTGATCTCTGGGTCTGGCGGTAGCACTTTTAGCATCGCTTAGCATAGATCCGTTAGCATTTCGCTCAAAAATGACCAAAGAGTTTCAATATTTTTTCTATTTAAAACTTGACAGTGCTGCTTAAAATTTTTTATTTGAAACCGTGATGCGGAGATTCTTTGAAAAATATAAATATAAATTTATTTGATTCTTTACTGTCCCTTTTAATCAATTTAATTCGTCCTTTCTTAATTAACTTTCTTAAAAGTGTGAATTTCTTTCTTTCAAAGAAAAAAAAACAAAACATACTGACCCTGAACTTTTAAATGGTAGTGTACATATAGCAATTTTTAAATCCTGACGTAAACTATTTAAAAAAAAGAGAGACCCCAACTGCAGATGTCCTGGAGAGAGAGAGAGAGAGAGAGAGCACGGTCAAGCTGATGACCTTAAAGAGGGCCGCTTTTCACCAGGCTCTGAATGTCACTGAGCATTGTGCTCAATAGACTCTTTATGGGAAACGGGGAGCCCATACGCCGACACTGTTATTGTAGAACCTGTGCCCTTTTCTCCAGAGATAACGGCAATAATCTGCAGTCTGGCCAGAGGCTCCCTTGGCTCTTATATCTGCCGGGGCCGGCACAGGTGCTACTGTTTTAATGGACTCAGGAGTGTGTTATATTATTGAGACAAGCACACTAACTGAGCAAACTAAAGGATGTAAACACAACATATTTTATTTGACAAAGGTAGATTTTTAACACTATATAGTCTTATTGCACTAGCTTAGTGTAGATGATACAAAATGAAACCTTTTTATTGCGTGGTATAAAAAAGCAATTTACTTAACTTACTTTCCTAAAGAAGATCTGGATTTATTAATGATTTTTAGTCTTTAATAGTTCTCAGTTGTAATTTTTAAAATAGCAATTGTTTCATGTCTTTTTCATATTATTGAGGCAGATATCTCCTAAAAAGTTCAGAGTCCGGTTAGAGACAGGCACATTGACATTAGTGTGTGACATAAATGCCAGATCACCTCAGTTCACATATAGCACGCTAACCGTGTTAACTGACCAAGCCACTGGATGGCAGCAGGTTTGCTGTCTTATTGCTGATTTTGTATGTCCCCCGCTGAGCATGGAGTGTCTCATGATGTTTCCTATTTTGAAAGCTTTACAATGGAAGAACGAATAACTTGGTATTGTGCAGCACTGATAATAGTCAATTAACCTGTTAAATGGTTTAGCAGTCTAGTTTGGCAATTATTTTTTGTTTCGTTTACGGTCTACTTGAAATCTGTAAGAGAGCTTTCAGACCAATTTCTAAAGGATCTTTAAATGTTTTCTACAGTTTATTTATATCAAAGTGTTTTCATCTAAATGTTCCACCATCTATAGAAAATTATCATGTTTTCAACTCAAGGGCAACAGACTTTAATGGGGATCTTGTTTAACCTTAATGAAGATGTAATGACGTATAAATACAAGGAAGGATATTTTATAAAGTTTAAAAAGAAGAAAAAAGACTTATGATGAGTACTGTTCTGTGGGTCAGGGATAGTTATCCAGATGGTTTTGATTTATAGGAACCTGCTGTGCAAAGCACTCTGTTTGTCCCACCAGCTGCATCCAATAGCCCACAGTATCACATTGTTTGATAATTCATAATAATCTTACAAAGATTCCTCTTTCTTTTACCATCTTTAGACAGTTCGCTGGTTTTCACTTGAGGTTGAAGCAAGTTGTGTTCACTTTAATTAGTGTGGACTTTATTCTAACTTATTTTCCTAATAATATGGTCTTTTTTATCACCAAATGTTTCCAAGGGGTTTCCCTCTCTTTTGGGATATGGAAACTAATATTTATGTCAGTTCATGGCTCATGCAAGGAACAACCCCACTCCAGCCAACTCTGCTGACCACCTCTCAACTATATAAAATTATATGAACGTTCTGCAATTATGATTCTCTTGCTAGCATTTGCTGAGCAGGTGGATCAGGAGTTGCGATGGGCTTGCCAAGAGAGGTTATTATTTTCTCTTTTTCATGCATTTCTTGGATTTCAGGCATAATGCTTTTAGGAATGTTACCTGGAGGTTGTATTTGATTGCCGGTCCAGCACTGACCTTTTACCTCCCCCCTGGTCTCGAGAGTCCTTTAACTCAACGGCAAAAGCCCGTTGCAGCTTGTTGTGGGCATGAACATCCCATTTAGACAGGATGAGATTGTAGGAGTGACATGTAAAATGATCAACAGTTTGTGTAGTTTTTATGTGCTTTTTGGCTGGTTTAACAAAACTATGATACCACAATATTAGACCGGTGATTTTATTTAAATATCTTATTATTATTTACTGGATACAATATATGCAGTCCACCAAGATTTGCATTTATTTAATCAAAAATACAGTGATATTGTGAAATATTATATATAAAATAACTGTTTTCTATTTTAAGATATTTTAAAATGTAATTTATTCCTGTGATGGCAAAGATGATTTTGCAGCAGCTATTACTCCAGTCTTCAGTGTCACATGATCCTTCAGAAATCATTTTAATATGCTGATTTGCTGCTCAAGAAACCGTTCTTATCATCAGTTTTGAAAACATTGTGCTGCTTCATATTTTTGCGTAAACAGAACAGCATTGACTTGAAATATATATTTTTTTGTATGTCTTTACTGTCACTTTTTTGATCTATTTAATGCATCCATGGTGAATATAAGTATGAACCCCAAACAGTTGAACCGTATAGTGTTTATTTTCCAGTTATAACAGAAGTTCCTCTGACTTTTCACATGTGAGATGCTTTGTTTGAAGTGTAGCATCAGCTATTGCACTAA
Organism: Gobio gobio; assembly: GCF_949357685.1. Classification (NCBI taxonomy): domain Eukaryota; kingdom Metazoa; phylum Chordata; class Actinopteri; order Cypriniformes; family Gobionidae; genus Gobio; species Gobio gobio. Next base: position 17,156,088 of record NC_137106.1, read on the forward strand.
ATAGACTCTCAATCTCTGCACAAGTGCCAGTAAATTATCTGTATTAGTACGCTAATAACAATTGTTTGTTTTGTTTTTTTACTAGTTTCCATAAGCTTCAGTGAGGTTTTGCTTGTTTGATTTAATAATATAATGTTCGTAACTTACAACAATACAGTAAGGTGCATTTACCAATTGTGTTTCAACTGACTGTTATATTAAAAATACCTGTTGCAGTATTCTCTATTGATTTATAAATTGTTCTTCATCCATCTAGGCTTTTCCACCTCCTGAGGTTGACAACTCCCCGACTGCCTTTTATCCTGGATTACAATACCTCTTGAATAGATTGAAACAACCCTCAGAGGGCAATCTGTTAGGAGATCTGGCTATAGTCACCCTTGTGTCTGCATGTTTGCCAGAGTCAATAAGCATTTTCACTTGTTCCTCTCCCTCTGCTGCCTGGATCAGCTTTATGGCATGTTGGACCTAATAAGTTAAAGACAACTTCACACACTGTCTGCATGAACGAATTCCAGCACTTGCTAATGCCTTCCTTACGGCAGGTCACTTTAACCGGTTTGACTTGATTCCTGTTTTTGTCTGCACTTTGATGCTGCTAAATGGTGATATCTATCATTCGAAAAATTTTTTGAAAGATTAACTGATAAACTAAGATTAAGATAAAATGTTCAGTTTAATTCAGGATTATTATAGTTAAAACTAAAACATAAAAAAAATACTTGAAATAAAATAAACTTTAACTAAACTAAACTAAACTAAAATATTTAAAAAAATCTAACTTGATGTTCTTGAAGAACTAAAACTGAAATAAAAATGATTTAGACATAAAAAAAACTAATTAAAAGATAAAAACAGACAAATTGAAATGATTAAAATCAAAATATTAATTCTAAAACTATAATTTAATGAATAAAATCTATAATAGCAGTATCTCAATGATACTAAAACAACACTGGTTTAATGGAACATTCACAGACTAAACCAGAAGGACACTCTTTATTTTAGTGACAAATTTAACTTTTGATATCCACTAGGGTACATCACCGCTGGTGTTTATGCATTGATTTAGTGACTGCCATCTTTCCTGTGTGGTTGGTAAGCAAGCAGGATGGTCAGTGTGTGTGTGTTTGAGGGGAGACACAATGAGAACGTGTCCTGCACCTGCAAGGCTACGTCAGTGGTGTGGTAGTCCAGGCAGCCTTGGGGTCAGAGACGGCAGGCAGGGTATCTGTTTAATGTCCTGTTGAGCAGCCCTGAATTTATGAACTCAGGGAGAGGGGGAAATGATAACGTGTGGGAGAGGAGAGGATAGCTCATGCTTCTGTCGTCTTTTTCTGGTAGGAATGCCTCCTTTGCATTCTTTCTCCCCAAACAGAGGCAAAGCTTTTAGTTTGGCCTCCCTATTAGCTCTGTGATGTCCATATAGAGAGACTGTCATAGTTTTAACACTTGGAACAGACAGTTACAAATGGGAGGAGACCTTCTACTTCCTTGGTGTAATATACACACAAATAAGAGATTATTAGTAGGTATGTTCAGTGTCTCATTTGAATGTATTCAACTAACACCATGTCCTAACGTGGGGCCAGTTGCATAAAATGAAACCATTAAGTTAAAGGGTTAGTTCACCCAAAATTGAAAATTCTGTCATTAATTACTCACTCTCATGTCGTTCCAAACCCGTAAGACCTTTGTTCATCTTCGGAACACAAATTAAGATATTTTTGATGAAATCCGAGAGCTGTCTGACCCCTCCATAGACTGCTATTTAATTAACACTTTCAAGGCCCAGAAAGGTATTAAAAACAACAGTGGTTCAACCTTAATGTTATGAAGCGACAAGAATACTTTTTGTGCGCAAAAAACAAACAAAAATAACAACTTTATTCAACAATTTCTTCTAGCTTGTGTCAGACTCTTACGCTGTTGACGTAGTGTAAACAGTGCAGCGCTTCCTGAACCGCGTCAGCAAATGGTAAGCTCAGCAAAAAATTTTTTAGAAGATTAGTTTGAGGTCACGGATCACCCAAAAATTAATATTCTGTCTTCATTTACTCACCATGACTTTCTTCTGCATGTGGAACAAGGGAGTTATTTATAGTGGAGTTTCCAAGCTGTTCTTTTCCATATAATGAAAGTGAATGGTGACCATGGCTGTAAAGCAGGATTTTCTATGAATAACCAAAATGTCGGTCTGTTACTTTTCCATTTTTTGTAGGAGTGATATATTGGTAATCAGCGAAGAAGTTTTTAAAAAATTGATTTATTGGAATTAGACGATTTATAATAGTGCATCTCATATCCCTTGTTCTCATTCTTTCAAGTTCATCTTTAAAAAAAGCTATTTTTAATAACACTGTTAAATATAATCTTGAGCAAATCTCAAAATAAATCTAAATTTTTCATGCTGTACATTCTAATGTTGTGATGCCTAAATCTACTGTAACATCTAAAATGTTTGATTTTAAGTTTTAAGTATTTTTACATGAAAGTATCAGTATCAGCCTAAAACCGTAATGAAAGTGAATGATGACCACCATTAAAATACTTAAATTTAAATTTTTGTATGTTCCTCACACACACTATATCAGCTGGTTCAGAAGAATTCTGGCACAAAAGTTATATGGACTGCTTTTATTATGTTGTTTGGAGCTTTACAGCTCCTGGTCCCCATCCACTTTCATTGTATGGAAGAAAGAAAGTCACCCGGGTTTGGATCGACATGAGGCCGGATAAATGATTTCTGTTTCTGTCCTTAGCAGCTGTCATGTCAAGAGACAAGACATTTTGTTGGTTGCTCGGTTTCTTTGTCTGTCACGTTGAGCTGAATGATCCATTGGTCCGGAATTGCGTCGTTGAAAATTCAACATCAAATATCTTCTGATTGGCTGTGGGTTTATTGTTTCTAGTTTTGTGCAGCATTTTCACCTTCAGCATGGACAGAAAAATTGGAAAACGGTGTAATTATCAGCTAGATCAAGGGTAGAGCGGTGTTTAAATCTGTAGAGCACTTGTCTCCTCTTCCAACTCCCCTGCCCCTATAGATGAAATCTATCCGTGGGCCCATGTGTGACAGTGCATTCTTTGATTCCATCTGCCTTTATAGAGCGAGAGAGCCTGTGACTTTATTGTGGTGACTGGTTGGGAAAAACCTGCCATTTCTAATAACACTGGCTTGAAGCAGTTCAAACTTTGAGCATGTCAAGTCCCATCTGAAAGAGATTTGGGAACGCTCAGCATGAATAAAAACATACAAATGGATTTAATCAGTTTGAAAAGAGCTCGGAAGGGCTGCTGTTGGCCCTCAACGCTCCTATCTGTGCAGCGTATCTCAGCGTACACTGCCCCTGCTGTGAGGACTGGGACGGTGGTGAGCTTTGCTTCAGCAGCCCTGCTTTAACACTATAAAGTGTACTGTATCATTTTTGATACATGAATTTCTAAAGCCTCGAAGATATCAACATGATCAAAACTTTGCTGAAAAACCTGTTACAGTTGCATCTACTACATGCCTTCTGATTGATAGTAAAAATCCTTTTTTGTGGTCGCGGTACACATATTTTTGTTGTGAAATATTTCATTATTTTATATAAAGTAAACATATACTTCATAAAACAATTAACTTTTAAATTGTTGTTATTATAATTTCAAGATGAACATTCAAGATGAACACTACTGCAGTCTGAGACAACTTCGGTTTACTAGATAATATCCATACATAATTTTTGTTTCAAATCATGTGAAAATAAAAGTATCTAATATGATACAACAGGCTTTTGAGGAATGTTTATTTGTACATCTCTCAATCATCTTTGTGTAACATTGCCTTACATGTTTTGCCTAGGCTTAGCTTCAGACTTCATGCCCACGGACTGTTGGCTGAACGTCAAATGCATAAGGCACACAAAATGGGAAACAATTCTGGAGTTTTGAAGTCGTCATTTGATTGGTTGAATTGTACAGAAACCCCTCCATGGAAGAAGAAATCTGTTGTGTTTACAACTGTAACAATGAGCGCTTATCTAAATCAAGCTAAACGCTGGATTTTTCAAAGTACAGTATCTGAAGTTTGCGTCGCCATTGTTGCAGAAAACTTGCACAATGTTTTTATTATTAAGATGCCGGTCTGACATCAACTTTACATTTCACACCCCTAAACATGATGCAAAACAAAATCTGAGTGGTTTTGGGTGATTTTTGGCCTATGAAAGCTGCACCGTGGCCAGACCTTATATATAGTCTAAAGGTTTAATACACTGTTCTGTAAAAAAGAAAAGTTTTCTATATTTACACAACACACAATAGTCCCAAAATGAGTTAATCTCCAATAATGGATAATGATTTAACACTTGGTGTGAAAATTCAAACATTATTATTCAAACATTAGTGTGGTGTGTTTTTGTATCTCACCTCAGAGACACAAAAAACATTATGTTAAATGAATCGGCCTGTGAGGCTGTGGCCCGTCGATACTCTTTTGAGCGAGAGAGCGAATTCCCTGTGACCACACAGAGTGCCCATTGTTCTGCACTGGAGGCAGCTGGGTATCAGAGATGCCATTTATCTCCTTATCTCCTCTCACTTGCAGTTAACCTCATCTGTGAAGACTAGCAGATCTACGTCAGCAAACCTGGAACAGAACCCTGCTCTTGTCTAAACCAGGATTTAAGAAAAGTGCTGTTCTAAAACCTGATTCAGTTGTTTAGACTGATGGACATTGTTTTTTTTTCCTTTTTAGGAAAACAGGGAAACAAATAAATGTATTTATATTTATATTTGAATACAATAATGAATACATTGTCTTACCATCCGTATATTGTGTGTGAGAAAGAAAAATGTGAGAAATATAAATATTTGGCTAAATTACATTTTTACCTTTCCACAGGTAACCCAGGTGTGGTGGGCTTCTACAAGACATACATGTGGACATTATATAAGACGTTCCTCCGGAGATATCCAGTGTGGGCTGTGAGCCATGCTGGACACTGTATGCCTCCAGAAACCTTTGATATGATTGAAGGTGGGACATCTCCCTCTTTTCATACACTACATGGCCAAAAGTACGTGACATCACATTCTAATTATCTAGACTTGGCTACTTCAGATATAGCACTACTGACAGGAGCATAAAATACTCGCAGTCCTTCTCAAGGAGTAAAAGTGATCGCGCGTGACCTACATTGAGGCAAAAGGAGGACAGTCATGCGATTGGTTGACATACCTTCTGCTCCAATTCTGTGGGTTGTTCATGAACTTCAAAGTAGTTTTAAAGGTTGACTCAGATGAGTGCCAGCCTTTTCAAATGTGGACTATTACAAATATCTGTGTGCCAATGGTCAAAATTATGTTTCATGAGCTTACATTTAAGCCTGTATGAACTTTTTGTGCTTTCATAAATGTCATAGTGAATATAGTGCATCATAGAACATCTGTAGAAACCACTGTGTTTACTCTCCTCTGATTCAGCGTGAAATTATCACCACTGTTATGAGTCAGTAGATGGCAGCAGATAATTAAGTGACTTCAGTTACTCAGAGGAATAATTATTTATCATTCTTTGCTTACCCTGTATCCTTTTTTTTTTTTAGATGTTTTTGCCTTTATTTACCATTTAAGATATTATTAATAATAATAAATCATTATTATTATTATTATCATTTTAATCAATAGACTATTCCTATTCCAATAGACTATTTTGCATGTTATTATCAATAGCACTAGTGGTTTTCTCACAAAATTTCATTGATGCTTCAGTTCTTTCCATGTTTTATTTTATTCATGTTTTCTGGTTTATATGTACGGAACCTTGGAAGCCTCTCTGAAACCAGTGTACTTTGCTGTACCTTCATGCCCAAACACTGCCTGTGAAGTCACTGACTGACAGTTTCAGGCACAGCCGTACTCTTAAAGACTGTTCTGACTGATATGCTGGTTTGTAATGTCTGTCAGAGTGTGGGATGCTGTTCCTGGTAACTTTTCAAAGAGCGCACAGTAAGGTGGAATGCATTCGGGACTGACGAACGAGCCAAGTTGTGTCTCCCTCCTCTGCCTGAACCAGTATATGACAGTCCGGCATGTTCATCCATAAAGCAACATGGACGTTTTTATTGAGCTTGCTACGTGGGAAAGACATTACCAAGCCCTCACCTGTAATAAGATAAACCACATGCAGATGGTTGGGATCTCCAAAAACAGCATTTCTACTGACTTGCTTGATGGATAGGAAAGTCTAGGTGAACACTGGTCACGTTAGCTGTCCGGACAAACAAGCTTCAGGGACATTGCACTTCTTAGTATGTCTTATTGTGTTCTGTTTACCACCTGACCAGCAGAAATTACCACAATTATATAAGTAGATCTGCCAGAACAAAACTTCCTGAAGAGCATCTGAAATTTTTATTGTGAACACATGGAATACTTTCACCGGAATCATAGTCTTTAAAGTACTCAGTGACAGACAGCTAATCACTGGCTCACACAAAAGACGATGACATCCATTGCTGTTCATTTCATGTCGTGCAATCACGAGCGGGATGATTAAAAGTCAAAACTCAGCAACGGATTTAAATGTGCCAAGAGATGACAAGTGGCAGGCGTTTGCCAAGGCAGCGCAGATGAAAGCAGGGACACAATTAAAAGTTAAATTTCATTTCCCCAATCTCGCTATTTGAGTGACATTCTTGATTACCATCAATGGCTGTCTTAAGTGGGGGCGGTATCAAATATACTGGGCTTTTCTTTCCACGGCACATTGTCTTGTTCATCTCAATGATCCATCCCTCATCATGTTCTGCCATTTGGTCCGCAGATGCCCCTGTCTGAGGATATAGCTGCTTGTGTTGCTCCTCATTGCTGAGGATGTAGTATGTCAGACTCTAATCAGCTAAAAACTGCCAAAGAGATCCTAGAAATCTTTAGTTTTTGTCACTTGCAGAACTTTATACTAGATTGAACTGTTTTAGTGATTTATAGTTTGGTCATTACAGTTTTGTTGGCTAAACCAATGGCATGGGTTGAGGGCGGGACTATCTGTTTTTCCACCCAATGGCAGATAGAGGTATGTTCAAGAAACCTGTTTGAAAAATGACCTGTCGTCATTTTTTCTATTCTGTTTATGGACACTACTAGCAAATCATTTTAATTAATTAATTAATTAATTAATTAATATGCAGTTTGATATATTTTACACAAAACTATTTTGTCAATTCAAATAAATCTGAAACAAAATAAAATATAAATAAATGAAAAAATTTAAATAATGTACATTTTTTAAATACTTTGAAATGTGCCATTTAAACCATTTGAAAACATTGTGATATTTGTATTATTCGCTATTATAATGTTACATATTTTTAAAAACTAGCTGATTGTAGAATTTGGTGGTCTTCTACTTAATGTTTTCCGTTACACCGTGGCGTCACTGCCTTGGGTGTCAGATTTGGTTTGCGGTTTCTTCTTTAGATGACCCTTTAAACAACTTCAGGTTTTCAAATCCAACTTCCTCGTCCAGAAGTCACTGGTGGCTTTCCTTGTGAATGCTGCCCATTGATTTACTGCCGTTCAAAGAGCACTTGGTCGGCCAGCGGTCAGCTGCAGGTACAGCCATTCGAACCCACAGAAACCTCATTTCGTCCAGTCCAGCACAGTCATAGAGAGACTTAAGAGTTCATTGATGAGATCTTAAACCCCCACCGCCAACACTTCAGTCCCTTTGGCACTATAGGGCTGGACTTATTTAATGGCATATATTAAGTAATATTACATCCCTGTGTCTTGGAAACATAAACAAAAGCAGGGGGAAACGGTAGTGGGGTAAACATGCCAAATCTCTGTGGAGGAACTGTTCCTGTGGTTGGCGATTCGTGATTAATGCCTTTTGATTACAGTAAAAATATCTGTTAATGCAAACACAGGGAACATTTTGGACTCTGCCAATGTCAATAATCTTGCCCTGGGTCAAGCCGTCCTCTAGATCTACACATCTCATTCATTTTGTCAGAGCGTATTAAGAGAGCTACTACTCAAAATCTACTTTCCCTTCTCTGATATGACTAAATTACCCTCCATTTATGCTCAGGCTATTAAAGTAGGCATAAAATAGGAATTTCCCTCGTTCTTGTAAGATTGCCTGGGGTATAGTAAAAGGGAAATTGATTGTTCTAAGCGGGTTGGTTGATGTGACCCTTTGTGACCAGTGGTAGTCAGGTTAGGTTTCATGTTTGTCTTGCTGATTGGAGGTATAGGCATTGGTGGGAAGCATATTTTAAACATTGCAAAACATTGCATTTAAAACAAAAGTTATCTAATACCTCTTTGTAAGGGTTAGTTGTAACCATTAGTTGTTTCACATTTTCTATGTTAAACATGGTCATTTATATTTAGCTGCTTTTTGGTTGTCTTGGTTGTTTTTGGTTGTTTGGTTGTCTTTGGCCTTAGATCTTGCGTTCTTAAGCATACATGCTGCAAAAAACAATTCTCCTGTGTTTCAAATACTCACAGTTCTCTTTTCTTTTTTTTACTTCTGATCAAGCTTAAAACAGCAAACGGACAACCCCTCTGTATCAACCCATTTTTAATCAGTAAGACAACTCTGTTGTGGTTCCTTTTGACATTAATATTCAGTAACCTGATCCCAGGATGAAACATGCAACACACATTTATTGCACATTTTTGAGAGGGGGATTTAATCATTTAACAGCCTGCTCCCTATACATTGCTTGCTCTTGCCAACAGATCTTTATTTTTGAAGAATTTGTGTTGCCATATGTTACATAAATGCTTTTTGGGATGCATTACAGGCTGCTTTAATTGTATTCCCGTTCCATATCCAGAAGGATATCCCTTAGATTGCTTACCATATAGGCTAAGACTATAGTCTTAAAATCAACATGAAGTCCAAATTGACCCAGTTTTAGTTTCACAATGCACGTTATTTGTCGTCTTATGCACAATTCAGCAGTGCACATTATCTAAATTAAAATCAAAATGTTACAATTAGACATAGATTATAACATTTAGTCATTGTTATACTACTATTGTAGATACTGTAAAGCAGCATTTCTGAAATATAATAATATAAATGTTGATAGTAATAGCATGCATCAATCGATTTAAAAAGAAGCGTTAACATTTGGATGTGTTGCGATCCTTTGAGGGTTAAATGGATCTTTAGCATCTACATCCCCTTTTCACTTGGGAATATGTTGTTTCATACTTGCATTAAATTGTGTTCTGAGTGATACTGTATTTGTGATTTATTTCTTAACTAAAAAGTATTATTAATAATATAAAGATGAAAAAGAAGAAAAATAGTGTTTTTATAATTAGTGCTAGGCAATCGATTAATTGCGATTAATCACATGCAAAATAAAAGTTTGTATTTACATAATATGTGTGTGTGTTCTGTGTATAATTATTATGTATATATAAAATATGTCAAATTTATATATAAAATATGTATATTTATATATAAGATAAACTATATAAATATATATATATTAGTGGTGGGCCGTTATCTGCGTTAACGTGCTGCGTTAATGTGAGACTCTTATCGGGCGATAAAAAATATCGCCGTTAATCTATTCTCAAAATTGGGTTGGGAGCTGGGTCTATACTACGCAAGCTATGATGACTTTCACCTTGATATTTTAGCGTGGATGTATACCTAGCCGAATTGCACTGTAGGGGGCGAGAGAACGAGTCTTCGAACCTGTGTGTATGCCTACTAGTGTTGTCAAAAATATCGATATTTCGCTATGTATCGATACTGAAATATCTGAAACGATACGATACTCATTTTCTACATTATCGATATCAGCTGCACTCTCCTCTCCTCTCCGACCAACAGCGAGTTGACACGCACCCGCCTTCTCTCATTCAGTCCAGTTTAATCCTCTGAACATTGCGAACGGGTGTTCTGCTGGTTCCCTTTCGTTCAGTCACTACGACGTACGTTAGTGACTAACGAATGGGGGTTTCGCTTAGAAGCCAATCATCTTCATCGTATTCAACAGCGCCCAATGGCAGTGCCAATGCCATGGGCATGCGGAATTTGCATGCGTAACTCCGCCCCACCTCGTGGGTATATAAGGAAGTACGCTGCGAACATCGCATTATGTTTCTGCTTTGGAGCCAAGAGGATCTCTTCACTCCTACAAGCCTGATCTGAGTCATCGACAGCTTTCGAGACGAGCAGCTTTCCAGAGGCGTTGGTGTTACGGCGCGTTCCAGTGATCATCATACTGCCTGCCTGCTGATCTGCGCAGTGGTCCGCTAGACAGCTGGTGTGTGGTCCCTGGGCGCTTCGGCGTTCTCTGCGAAGCTTCCTCTCATAAAAGAGCTTACACGTGACGCGTCCTTTTCAGGATGTCTCGTCCGTGTACTTCTGGGTGTGGTCGGTTGCTTTCCTCTTCTGATGGGCACGAACACTGTCTGATATGTTTGGGCTTTCAGCATGCTCAGACAGCGTTCGCGGATGAGTCATGTTCTCACTGCGGGAACATGACCATCGCAATGTTGCGGTCAAGACTCCATGACCTTCGTACTGAAGTGAGAGTCCCCTCTACCACACCCCGATCTACTGAGTCCCAGAGGCCCAGTACTTCGGCTGGTGGTCAGGGTGACTTGACGGTTACGGTGTGGAACAAAGCCCCGACGCTCATGCCTCGGGCCACACCCCCGTCTTGCACATTGCAACCCGCGAGTGTTCAGATGCAGATCGCGGGGCCGGCTCCGGCCCCCCCGCGCATCTCATTTGGCGCTCCAGAGGAGGATGCGATGTCGATCACCGCATCACAAGGTGGGCTCGAGTCCTCTGGAGATGACGACTCGGCTGTGCTGCCGCCCTCGGGCGTGCCAGCATTGCCCGAGTCAGATCCAGAGCTGACAGCCATGTTGTCTCGGGCAGCCGCGAGTTTAGGGATCGAGTGGAACCCTCCACCCTGTCCCGAACGCTCAAGGCTCGATGATTGGTTTTTGGGGGCTCGCGCTGACACCCGTCAGTCCTTGCCCTCAATACCTTTCTTTCCCGAGCTGCATGAGGAACTCACGCGGTCCTGGAAGTCCCCGTTGTCTTCCCGTGACCGTTCACTGACTTCCTCCGCCTTCTCCGTCCTCGATGGGGCGGCAGCTAAAGGGTACACTGGGGTCCCTCCAGTTGAACGTTCTGTTGCGATGCAACTGTGTCCTCAGAGCGCTTCAACCTGGCGTGGTGATCCTAAGCACCCCTCCAAAGCCTGTCGATTCACATCAACCTTGGTGGCGAAATCGCACAGAGCCGCGGGGCAGGCTGCCGCTTCGCTGCATGCCATGGCGATCCTCCAGGTCTACCAGGCCAGGATCCTCAAGGACATGCACGAGGGTGGAGTTGATCCGGGGCTCTTAAATGAGCTGCGTGCCGCCACCGACCTCGCTCTCCGGGCGACGAAGGTGACCGCACGCTCCCTGGGTCAAGTGATGTCCACAAATGTGGTCCAGGAGCGTCACCTGTGGCTGAACCTGGCCGATATGCGGGACACCGAGCGAACCCGGTTCCTCGATGCCCCCATATCCCAGGCCGGCCTCTTCGGCGGGGCGGTTGAGGACTTCGCCCAACAGTTCTCAATCGCCCAGAAGCAGACTGAGGCTATTAAGCACGTACTGCCCCGGCGGCCAGCTGCTGCCTCCACCCCGCCGCCGGCGCAGTCAACTCAGTCTGCTCCACGCCGAGGACGCCCTCCTAAGGCTCCCGCCCCTCCCACCCGGTCCAAGCAGCAGCCTTCACCCGGGCCGGGTCGCGGAGGAAGCCGTAGGAAGGCGTCCAAGTCCCCTCAGGCCGCCCCGCGCCCCGCTAAACGCCAGGCCAAGCGGCGCTCCTGAGACGGACGGCTCAGGGATGGGAAATTCTTTCGAGGAGATGGTAGCAGGACCACTCCTTCCCCCGGTGGAGGGCCGGGGGAGAATCCTTTGTTCAGCTGCTGGCCCCCGGGTCAGCAGCACCCTATGTTGGTCAAAGAAAGAATTAACACTCCCATCCCTGAGCCCACAGAGTCCGGTGATGACGGTGCGCGCCACCCACGGGTCCCGCCACTCGCATCCCACTCTGTCGCCAGCCTCCTGGCAGAGCAGACCCCAGTGGAACGCTGGTCCTTCCCTGGTCTCCTCTGTCAGGACGCAGCTGTCAACCGTGCCCCCGCACCGGGACGCCCCACAGCCTCCCATGTCCGGGCCGGTGACGCTGCATCGCTGCAAGCCCACACCGGGTACGTCTGTACACCGTATGACCCCGCTGGTGCAGTTTCTGGATGTCTGGCTTCAGCTTCCAGGGCTGTCCCGCTGGGTCGAGCGGACCGTCAGGCGCGGCTATGCGATTCAGTTCGCACGGGTTCCTCCCTGCTTCCAGGGAGTCCGTTCCACCATGATCGGGGCCAACGCCCCCGTCATGCGAGCGGAGATTGCCACCCTACTGGCGAAGGGTGCGATCGAACCTGTCCCTCCAGCCGAGATGAATTGCGGGTTTTACAGCCCGTACTTCATTGTACCCAAAAAGACCGGTGGGCTACGGCCAATCCTGGACCTGCGCATCCTGAACCGTTACCTTCACCGGTTTCCGTTCAAGATGTTGACAGCGAAACGCCTTTTCGAATGCGTTCGTCCTCACGATTGGTTTGCAGCGATCGACCTGAAGGACGCCTACTTCCATGTCTCCATTTTGCCTCGACACAGACCGTTCCTACGGTTTGCTTTCGAGGGGCGGGCATATCAGTACGCAGTTCTACCATTCGGGCTATCTCTGTCCCCTCGCGTCTTTACGAAGATTGCCGAGGCAGCCCTTGCGCCCCTTCGGCAGCACGGGGTCCGCATCCTGAACTACCTCGACGACTGGCTCATACTGGGTCCCTCTCGAGAGCAGGTTTGCGGACACAGAGATCTGGTGCTCCATCACCTAGCCCGTCTGGGCCTTCGGGTCAACTGGGAGAAGAGCAAACTTTGCCCCGCGCAGAGGATCTCTTTTCTCGGTATGGATATCGACTCGGTCGCCATGTGCGCGCAGCTTTCGAGCGAGCGCGCGCAGTCTCTGCTGACTGCCCTTCGACAAGTCGAGGGCCAGAGTGCGGTTCCACTGAAACATTTTCAGAGGCTCCTGGGGCATATGGCATCTGCAGCCGCGGTAACGCCGCTCGGATTGCTTCATATGAGACCGCTTCAGCACTGGCTACGCGATCGAGTCCCGAGATGGGCATGGCGGTCTGGCACGCTCCGGGTCCCAGTGACTCGGGCCTGCTTACAGACACTCACCCCGTGGTCGAACCTCAAGTTTCTACGGACCGGAGTGTCCTTAGAACGAGCTTCCAGGCATGTTGTTGTGACAACAGATGCATCATCCACGGGCTGGGGTGCCATGTGCAATGGACAAGCAGCCGCGGGCTCCTGGACAGGACCCCAGCGCCTTCTGCATGTCAATTGCCTCGAGTTACTGGCTGTACGGTTCGCCCTGCACCGCTTCCGAGCGTTGCTGAAGGGTCAACATGTGCTAGTCAGGACAGACAACACGGCCGTAGTAGCGTACATCAACCACCAGGGCGGTCTACGCTCCCACCGTATGTCTCAACTCGCCCGCCATCTCGTTTTGTGGAGTCAGAAGCGCCTGAGGTCCCTTCGTGCTGTCCACATCCCTGGAGACCTGAACTGTGCAGCCGACGAGCTGTCACGGTTTCAGCCTCTCCCCGGAGAGTGGAGACTCCACCCCCAGACGATCCAGCTGATATGGGAACGGTTCGGCGACGCACAGGTAGATCTGTTTGCCTCCCAGGACTCTTCCCATTGCTCCCTGTATTATTCCCTGACCGAGGGCACCCTCGGCACGGATGCACTGGCGCACAGCTGGCCGTCCGGGCTACGCAAGTATGCGTTTCCCCCAGTGAGCCTTCTTGCACGGGTACTGTGCAAGATCAGGGAGGACAAGGAGCAGGTCGTCTTGGTCGCCCCGCTTTGGCACGGCCAGACCTGGTTCCCAGAACTCTTACTCCTTGCGACAGCCCCTCCCTGGCCTATCCCTCTGAGACCAGACCTTCTGACTCAGAGACGGGGCACCTTTTGGCACCCGCGTCCAGCGTTCTGGAAGCTCCACGTGTGGCTTCTGGACGGGACACGGCAGGTTTGAGTAGCCTTCCACCTGCGGTGGTCGCTACCATCACTTCCGCTAGAGCTGAGTCTACGCGACGTCTCTACGCGTTGAAGTGGAACCTCTTCGTCACATGGTGCTCTTCCCGCCAAGAAGACCCCTGGAAATGCCCGATCGGGTCCGTGCTATCGTTTCTCCAGGAGGGGGTGGAGCGAAGGCTGTCTCCCTCCACCCTGAAAGTGTACGTGGCCGCAATATCTGCCTACCACGATCTCCTGGGAGACAAAAAGGTAAGTCAGCACGACCTGGTCATCAGGTTCCTGAGGGGAGCGAGGAGACTGAATCCTCCTCGCTCTCCTCTCGTTCCCTCTTGGGACCTCTCAGTAGTCTTAAGTGCTCTGCAGAGGCCTCCCTTTGAGCCTTTGCGGTCGGCCGAGATTAAGTTCTTGTCTATGAAGACGGCTCTGCTGACCGCATTGGCCTCGCTTAAGAGGGTCGGGGACCTGCAAGCATTTTCGGTTGACGAAGCGTGCCTTGAGTTCGGGCCGGCTAACTCTCACGTGATCCTGAGACCCCGGCCTGGATATGTGCCCAAGGTTCCTACCACTCCGTTCCGAGATCAGGTGGTGAACCTGCAAGCGCTGCCTTTGGAGGAGGCAGACCCAGCCTTGGCATTGCTCTGTCCAGTACGCGCTCTCCGCGCCTACGTAGACATGACGCAGTGTTTCAGGACCTCAGACCAGCTCTTTGTCTGTTATGGTGGAGAGCGGAAGGGAAGTGCTCTCTCAAAGCAGAGGTTGTCTCACTGGGTGGTGGACACCATTGTTTTGGCTTACCAGCAGCAAGGTCGACCATGTCCCCTTGGTGTGAGGGCACACTCCACCCGGAGTGTGGCCTCCTCTTGGGCTCTAGCGCATGGCGCCTCGCTAACAGACATCTGCAGAGCTGCAGGCTGGGCGACACCCAACACATTCGCCAGATTCTACAATCTCCGAGTGGAGCCAGTGTCCGACTTTGTACTCGCCCCCCCGAGGGGCCGGTAATGGACCACGCTCAGGTGTCTTCGCTTGCTCGCCATTCCACTCCCATGACTGGATACGTGCGATATTTTCCTCAGGTGAGCTCCCCGAGAGCCCTGAGCTCCTCCAGCACTGTCGACGCCGACATCAGTTCAGTCTGCCCTTTCGAGCCCAGACCCTTATGTCCGGCCAGGTGCTCCGTGTGCATGGTTCCCCTCTGGCGACCCCCACACGAGTATTCCCACCGTAAGCCTCCTCAGTGAGCAGGTGTCTTTCCCTTGGCAAGTCCCTGCCACCCCTAGGGTTAAAAATCCACCTTCGGCTGGTACCCTAGAGATCTTCCATATGCAACCCTCAGCGGGTCATATGTGTATTCTCTAAGTCCTCCCTACGGTAGGCATCTTGGCATTCCCTCACTGGGATATGCTTCCCAGTGTACCTTGGTAATCCTGTGATAAGTGGGAGTCCTAGGGCCTTAAGTGGCGGGATCTCACACTTACGCAGGGCACTGGTTGACAGCTGAGTGGCGCTGTTTTACAGGTTCCCCCATTCGTTAGTCACTAACGTACGTCGTAGTGACTGAACGAAAGGGAACGTCCGGTTACGTATGTAACCCTCGTTCCCTGAGGAGGGAACGGAGACGTACGTTTCCTTAGCCACGTCAGCTGTGCTGCCTGGAACGCTAGGAGTTCAGTCTTGGCTCCTGCAGCAGTAACATAATGCGATGTTCGCAGCGTACTTCCTTATATACCCACGAGGTGGGGCGGAGTTACGCATGCAAATTCCGCATGCCCATGGCATTGGCACTGCCATTGGGCGCTGTTGAATACGATGAAGATGATTGGCTTCTAAGCGAAACCCCCATTCGTTAGTCACTAACGTACGTCTCCGTTCCCTCCTCAGGGAACGAGGGTTACATACGTAACCGGACGATTTTCCCTCATGACAGCGTGTTAGTATTGGTGTGACCGGTCTGAATTTCACGCGGGGTTGCACATAGCGTTAATTCTACTAATTCCCGCAGATTTCGCGCTAACATCTGAAGCGCACACACATACCGTAATAAAGCCGCATTTGACTTACAAGTGCAAAAATGAGCTCCTTTTTCCATCTTATTAATGGTCAAATACACTCAAAATTGTGTCAATGCCCATCTTGGTGAGTTTTAACATGAACACAGTCGTAACCAGCTCACAGGAACAGTGTTTGGGATCCATGCGTGCGTCAGGTCTTAAAGGGACAGAAGTTATTTATTATTCAAACTACAAACACTTGCGAGTACACATATTCGGCAGAATTCAAATGAGCCATTTTAATCTAGATTAATTCCAAGATTACAGTGAGATTACAGTATATATATATATATATATATATACAAACAATATATACATGCAAATATTTCTTACATATTTACATGGAGTGTGCATTTATATATACAGTACATAATAATTATAAACAGCACACACACATATATTATGTAAACACAAACTTTTATTTTGGATGCGATTAATCACGATTAATCAATTGCCCAGCACTAAATATAATATAATTTAATAAATATAATTTACTGAAGAAGAATCTTTTTGTAATCTTCTTTTCAATAGTTAAAGATTGCTTTAATGGTGGTGAATTTAGGTAGGTCAATGTAGCTGGGTGTAGGTTTTGTATGTTTAACGTGTAGGATAGTCTTAAATGTTCATGAGGTAATCCTGAGAGGCCACTCATTGTGTGAACTGGTCTCATTGGTGTTTGGGCTCTGAGCTCATAGTGCCCCTCTGTGCTGGTAGATAAACATGTAGGGCCCCTTTGTAGGCAAACTTCAGTGGGAAACTTCGGGAAAAAATCAAGATCAGATTTGGAAAATGGGAAATGAGGGGTAAGAAGTGGTTGGGGAGAGCTAAATGTGTGTGCATGCACAGGTCACTGACTTCACGGCTCAGTCACTGATCTCTCGCTTATATTCATGAATGAAAATAGCACTGGATTGAGAGCCTGTCAGTACTTTAAAAAAATATTATTGGATAAATAGTTTTTCCTAAAATGATGTGTGTGCTGTAGAGTTGGTCCCCTTTAAGGTCCTACTCAGTATCCTAACACTGTCATAATAACAATAAATAGTTATAATAACGAAGTGTCTTATGTTTATCAAGGTTGCATTTATTTGATCAAAAATAAAGTAAAAACAGTAATAATGTGAAGTATTATTACAATTTAAAATAATGTTTTTCTATTTAAATATATTTTAAATCCTGTGATCAAAGCTGAATTTTCTGCAGCAATTGCTCCAGTCTTTAGCGTCATATGATCCTTCATAAAGCATTCTAATATGCTGATTTGCTGCTCAAGAAACATTTAATATTATTATCAATGCCGAAAACAGTTATGCTGCTTAATGGTTTTGTGAAAAGTGTGATGCATCTTTTTTCAGATTCTTTGATAAATAGAAAGTTCAAAAGAACATAAAACATGAAATGGAAATCTTTAAGAACATTATAATTGTCTTTGCTGTGACTTTACTGTGACTTTTATTCAGCCCTTGCTGAATAGAATGATTAAAATGTATTCTTTTTTTATTTTCTCTTGACCTCAAACTTTTGAATGGTAGTGTATAACATAGGGCTGTAACGATTTAAACAAAAATAAAAACCTTGATTAATTGAACATTTTACCTCGATTACGATTAATTTACGATCTTTTTTTCTTTTTTCTTTCTTTTTTTGCTTTCCATTTTTTTCCTGATAAGGTTTTGAATGTAAGTTCTACTATTAAAGATGGATTTATTTTTTTCTAATGAAAAAATGCATTTCTTTGTGATTTTAAAATAGCCTACTTGAAAGAAACGCTTTCGCTTTCAGCAGTTATTGTCTATGGGGCAGATTTATGCTTGTTGTACATCAGATACAGATAAATTAGCCCAGTAGGCCTTCATTACATTTATTTGAATGCATTAATGAGAGAGTGATTGTGTGTGTGAATTAGTCATACCGTCTCTATTCATTATGAAGCTGTGGTTTGAACTTACTTCAAAGGTATTAAACTATATGCCTATAACGGTTGAGTTTCTAAGCTACATTAGTGACTTTACTTTAGTCAGGACAGCGTTGACACTGCGTTTCTGCGCTGCTCTCTGCGCGCGATCTTCACGTGATGTGCGAGCTTCTGTCTGAGTGTTCGTTTGTCACAATATATCAGGCATTAGTTCAACATAATACACATCTGATGGTCTAAGATCGCTTTAATGTTCAAACTGGCAGGCCTTAAAACACACACAAATGACAAAGCTTTGTGAGGACACAGGTGAAAGAGGTCTGAAAGAGGTTGTTGTTTTTGAATAGTGCACAATCGCTTTAAATGTTCAAACTGGCAAGAATTTTAACGTATTTACTTGACAAACGTTATGAGGACGAAAGTGAAAGCGATCTGGCTCCGTGGCTTGCGCGTGCCGTCTCTGTGTGTGTGTGTTTGGCAGCGCATAGGCTATAAGAACGGCAATTAACTTGCCTGTATAAACTGTGTAAAACATGCAGTTACTATAGTAATTCTGGTCATCTATAAACACAGATAACTGCTCCTGCATCTCTCTGTGTGCCTGCAAACGGCACTTGATGTGACTGAATGGGCGGAGTCACGTGACTAAACCCGAAATAACCGACATGGGAAAAATACATCGGTTAGAGGTTCTGAATTTCGGTTTTGATTATTTTTCGATTAATAGTACAGCCCTAGTATAACATCAACATTTTAAGCCAAACAGCATCTGTCAGAAAGATTGCTAGATAGAACAGATTCAGACTTTTTGTGAAATCATTATAACTCATAATACATTGACTGATTTGTTTGGTTCTGTGAACTTTTCTCATGTAAAAAACATCCATATTTATTGATATACAGGTTGTTTATAGCCACAGAATGGATAATGAAGTCACGTGCCATTTAACTTTGATATGTTGATGTTTGGCAGTGAATTTGGCCTAGCAATTTTCCACCAAACCCAAAACCCAGCTTTAAGCTGTAATGCACATGTAACACACACTATTTTGAGTCTTGCATTTTGTCTCAGGCCCCTCTTAATGTGTATGTCTTATCTTATCATTCTTGTACATCCACTGGTATTTTATGCAATGAAAATGATTTAACGTTTTGAACTTTTTGAATGGGTTTCATTGGTTCCTCCTCTCTCCGGCTTCCTTTTTATCTCTCCTGCATGTTTCTGTACCTTAAGGTCATATGCACTCCTTTTGGTCTTAGTGGTCCCCCTCCTGCTCCTCCGGCACCCCCACCAACTCCATTTTTATCTTCCATAAAGATGTGAAGGTCAGTGGAGGTAGCAGATCTATTTTACTCAATTGAACACTTCATGAAAGCAATGTTTAAAAAATCTGATATTCTTGCAAAAAAATTAAATTAATTTCTACATTTTTAACACTCTGTACAACGATTTATAAAAATGTTAATTTGTCTTTCAACAAGAGTCCAATCTGAGGTAATCTACGAGACCCTTAGGATTTGTTATTCCAGCACTTCTCATCATAAAACAGGTCTAAGTAATTAGCCATGTGCAACTACGTCAGTTGAAATATCTTTATTATTGTAGAAAGAGGAGAAGATGCAGTGTGCTTCAGAAACCATATATTGTGAGATGTCTCATGAAGGAGCACTTTGTCTATTTATGTCTTGAAGCTAATTTGAGTTATTTCTCTCTCCCCGCTGGTACTCCTCTCTCCCCCTGTCTCATCATTAACAGTTCTGCTCCCATAACTCATCACAGTGATAAATGCCTCAGCCTCACCCCACCTCGGTCCAGCTTCTTCTCTCTTCTTCTGTCATTCTTTTGTTTCTGCGCGGTCCATTGTCTTTCTAATTCTTGCCCTTTCTCAGGTTCATACTGGTGAATTCAGCACCTGTAGGAAGATATTAATATCAAAGCCCGCCAAGCACTATCAGGATCTCCAGTTACTGCGATTGTTCAATAGAGCGTAATTTTACTCCTTTCCAAAGAAATAATGAAGAACAAGATCAAGATGATGAAAGAAAGCCTCTTATATGGAGCGCTTAACAATTTAAAAGTGCCTTCTGGATCTTTTACAATTCACATTCAGCTGTGATCGGATCTCCACAATCGATCAAACTAAGCAGCTTTGTCTAATTATATTATTTGCTGTATTTACTAGTTCTAGGTCATGATGAAAGTGTTGGCAAGGGTCCTGGCCACCATGTGATAATGTACATTGGGTTTGGTTTGAAAGCTTTTTCTATTCTGTTTTTCCCTGTTTTTCCTTCAAAGATGCATCTGTGACAGAGAAGGAGGATGTTTTTGGGATAGACGGGCAGATTGAACACAAGCTGGCCTTCCTTCGAAAGCATGTGCCTCGGGGCACCAACCTGCTGCTGATTGGCCACTCCATCGGTTGCTACATCATCTTGGAGATGATGAAGAGAGACCCAGAGCTCAAGGTATAAGCGTCTGGATGAGAAAGTATTCACTGAACTAAAATGTGGCTAATGTAACACCCTACCCTATGAGTTGCTGGATATGGTTTGTTATTTTTTATCAATACATTTATAAAGATTAAATGTTGTAACACAATAAATGCATTTATCTGATTTGGAATGAAAATATTTACGCATTTATAGAGGAATTTCAACACACTAAAATCTTACATTTATTTAAATATATTAAATTTTTGCATAAAATTAATCTAAAAATGACATAAATATTTTCCATTTCGTTTAAATTCCAAATCCCAAACTGTTTACCCCCTCCCCCCCAAAAAAAGGGGTATTGCTCTTGGTATTGGTTCTATAAGTTCAATAATGACCACTGTTTCAGTGCCCCGTCTAGAGACTATCTACTAATTCTGTTCGATTCTCCACTTTAAACATTATAGTACTGCTGTCTGCAGAACTACCACAGACCACCTCAGTGATTTGCAACTTGGCATTGTCAGCTCAGTGAGACAATGCCAATCAGCAGCATAATAAAACACTTCTGTTCCCCTTTCTTGCTGTGTAAAAGGTCAGGAGATTAAATAACATGGAAAAGAACCTTGATTTTCTTTCTTCCTCTGGGGATTTCCTGCTCTTAAGATGTGCTCCTTGTCATTTTTATTTTTAAGCATTTTCTCTACCCAAAAAACTTTTCCTCCCTCTCTCTTAACCTCTTTTTTTAGTATTTGCCCTCACTAGAGGGGTGTGTTTTCCTCTTGGCAAAGGGAAATGGATTTTAGCTGCAGTAATGGGGCCAGTTCAGTTATGTACCACTTTTTTTGCAGTGCGATTAAATATATGGTCTGATAGTTTTGGAGACGATCCACATCCAACCCACTTTTAGTTTGGACCCTTCTTCCCTTTTAATGGTGACACAACCTCCTAATCACACTCTTTGATTCGAAGGTCCTCTTTCCTTTCATAATCTATGAAAAATATGATTCATTCCAGGTCATTAAAACATTGCCAACCATGTAGACCTTTAGTCTCTTTCAAAATTCGAATATGTTCCTTTTAAACGATGTCCAGTTAAACCCCTGTACAATGTACAGATATGGTTCAGAGCGAACATGCACAAAAGGAGAAAAAGATTTCCTCTCGTTCCAGATTGCAGGCTGCCAGGAAGCCAACCTGGCGATTATTCCTGGTAACATATGATGTGTGATAATCAGAAAACTGTTACTATGGGCTCTAGATATTTGTTTTGGAGTAGAAGAGACCAGTCAGTGTAAATGATGTTAGGGGCTTTTTAGTGCACTTATGGCGGAGAAGTTTTGCAAATTTCAGCCTCGGACCTAGGAGCCGCATGAGGTAGGTTGGAAAACCTCCCTAAAACTAGAGGAAGTGTTTGATTCACTGCACATGGAGGTGCTCATTTGTTTGTCTCTGTCATGAGTCCAGTTCAAAAGTCTTTCCTGTTTCCTTTGAAGCACTTACTTGTTGTAACAGTGACACTGTATTATGTGCCAGTTGTAGAATTGACAGTCTAAAGAGAGCAATTGTTTTGTTGCTTAGATGTGATGCCACAGCAAAGATTGGAAATCTGCAGGCCTTTTTCCAGCCGACACCTCAGCCTGAGGTAGAGCGCTTGGGACCAGGCGAGGAAAGTGCTTTATGACTCCTCCTGCCTTGGGAAGTTGATGTCATTTCCTTTGTCGTTTGCATAGATATAAAGTTTGGTTTAACTGTTTTAGCTGTTGGCTGAAATGTTGCTATACATTTTAATAGTGTCATAAATAATGTTTCTTACAATGGTATTTTTTAATTACACTCTGATTGCAGTCAAAAAATTTATTAATTCTTTGCCTGCCAGAGTGTTTTTTTTATTTATTTTTTTAAAGCCAGCCACTGCCAGCATTGTTGGTCATTTTCACAAAAATGTCATGGCCCCCAGAATATTTTGCTGTAAGAATATCTGAACATGCAAAATATCAAAAGAAAGAGCAGACCATCTGCTTTTAAACAACAATTCATTTTTTTTTTTTTAACACTTGAATGTGGGTAAGTTTTATAAAAAAAGTAACAATTTGAACAAAAAGCTGATAAAAAAAGACTACATCGGTGTCAGATTCAGTACAATGAGCAAAACACAGATGGGCTATATTGAGTCCATCAACATCCCAAAGCTTGCACGGTCCTAACCCCTTCCTGGGTCAACATTTCACTCTGTAACATTAGGCTGTTTTGATTTATATGCTGTTTATTGTTGTTGATCGCAATATTTTTCATATGCATCTGCTTACATATGAGATCGCTCGTTTCTGCTTCTTTTTCCTGTGTTTTGATCTGGAGATACAGTGAAAACAGGGAAAGCCGTAAAAACTCTTCAATGTCTTAACTCACCCTCATATTGTTCCAATCCTGTATGACCTTCTTTCTTCTGTGAAACACACAAAAAATATATTTTAAAAAAAATATATTTTTATAAGTTTAGAGAGTTATTTTGTTAAAACAATGAAAGTCAATGAGGTCCAATGTTTTAGATGTTTTGGATCCCAATGACTTTCATTATATGAACAAAAAAAAGTTAAAAAATTCTTAAACATAATATCTTATCTTGTGCAACAGAAGAAAGAAAATCATGGGGGGATGAGTGTCCCAAAAGCATCAACTATGGTCACACGTTCTGTCGTTACCAACATGTTTCAACAATTTGGTGTTTTCCAAACTATAGTTCCAACGACCATTCATAGCATTGCAAAGTTGTGTAGTTGGCCTACAGCCCTTGACCTGTGGTTTCTTGTTAGTTTGACATCTGGACTTATATAGATCATGTTCTTGAGCAAAATAAGCAAGATAACATGCAGTACAATGTATACTGATCAGAGGTCTTCAACCCTGCTCCTGGGGACCCAACCCTGATCAAACACACTTGAACCATCTAATCAAGCTCTTTAGGATCACACAGGCAAGTGTGCTGAAGCAGGTTGGAAATAATATATGAATATATATATATATATATATATATATATATATATATATATTATATATATTATATATATATAATATATATATATATATATATTATATATATATATATAATATATATATATATATTATAACCATGTAGACCTTTAGTTGTTTTGTTGTTGTTCGGTATATATATATCTATATATCGATTCAGTGAGTCGATTCAGTGAGTTGCTAAACAAAATACTGGCTCATCTAAACAAGATGCATTCTGTGGGATAGCCGAAGATGGATTGGAGATGCTCACTAGGAAGAATACTTGACTAGTCCTGTCATCCCCCTAAGTGGACTGATGGCGTGCTCAAGTTCCCCTGACACAACACTGTGTGTGTCTCTCTCTCTTCCCGGAGGTGAGGACTTGGATGTGTGGGTTATCTTGTGGGCGAGTGTGTGTCGCAGCGTTCAGGGTGGGCCTCCGTTCGGGGAGCAGAGGTCAGACTGACAGTCCTGAAGTATTGGTGTGATTTCATACTTTACTCAAATAAAACATCGTTACAGTCACAGCTTGAGCCAAACACAAGCGTAAACATTACAGCACACTGCCCTGGCTCGGATTACCCTCGCAACATCTCCAGATTTGAAAGCTCCCAGACGTGACCATGGACTGTCCAGCCCATTGGAGTCACACGGTTGATCATTTTTTGTTGTTGTTCGGTCTGGCAGGCAAGGGGCAGTGGTTTCCCTCAGCCTGGCAGAGTGTGAGGGGCATAATGGCCTGGTCTAGGGCATTCATTCATCAAAATTAGTAACATAATGGGATTTCCCTTCTGCTTCCCATCGGAATAGGGACCAGTCTTTATCTATTCTAAGGGAAGCGGTGACAAGGTGCTTTTGACTTCAGGTGTACCTTTTCACACACTTCCAACAGAGTTCAACACCTCTCCTCTATCATGCCTGATCCATTCGGGAGCCTGGCTGCAAGGCAGCAATCGAAGAGACGGAGTGGTGCTGACGTGAGGAAAGGCGGTCGTTGCATCACATTACCATTGAGATACTCACTGTTAGTGGTTGAGTTGAAAGAGATGTGGTCTGGACTGCCGTATGATCCATCATACTGTCTGAAGCTCCAGTAGATCTGTGCATCATTAACATTCCTCCACTATCAGATCGCACCCTCACATCACAGATCCGTGGAAGTCAGATTGTGACGTTTAAACTCTCTTCGCCCCTTCTCCAGATGCAGAGTGCTCCTTCCCCCTTCCTGACCTCAGCAGTACCAGAGAAGAAACCCTCTAGAAGGAGAAGTGTGTGTGTGTGTGTGTGTGTGTGTATGACTGGCCGTCTGTCTCTCTGATTAAAGAGCCACTCCCAGAGACTCTGTCAGATTGTTCTGTGTTCTCTGTTACATTCCTGTGACCTCCAGGAAGAGGAACTGCTTCTTGTCAAAAGCACTACTTGCACATCAAAGATCACCTGCTCCGCACACACTCCCTCTTCTTCACCTTTCCCTCTCTCTTTCACTGCCTCTTTTCCTTCTCTCTCTCTGTCTGACAAATGATGGGCATCAGGATGAGCAATAGCAGATGAAAAGCATTATGTGAGAGGGCTGTATGCTTCCTGTAGCTGTATTTGGACTAGATGATTTTGTATAGATGTATTAGTGGCCACTATCCCTAGTACTATTACTCATACTTAGAACACCTTATCAGCTGCATAGTAGAGTTCTGGAAACAACACAACACCCTAGAAACCCAACAAAACATCTTAGCAATTGTATATCTGCTAACAACTGCTCAGAACATCTTACCAACTGGATAGTTGAGGCTTAAGGCCCGTTCACACCAGTTATAAAGATAAATATATTAGCCTCCACACCAGCAGATGATATAATTCTGTTTATTCTAAGCTTGTCTGCCGTTTTAAATGCTCGAGTTCGTTACAGCATGATGAATTCTGATTGGCTGTCAATGTTTTTGTCGTTCATCAGCTGGAAAAAATCAGGTTTTAAAAGGACAATTCACTCCAGAAAATAGTTTATAGTTCTGTAAACTGTATAGATTTTGTCTTTGCACACATAAACAGAGCAACTAATTTGATCTCCATTCTGAAATGGTCTCTATTGTAATTGTTATGCCAGAGGAACTCTGGGATGTGAATCGCTCATCCATTTGGATTTGGATATCTTTCCCACTGACAGGAATAGATATTGTTCAGTTCCTGAAGGCCCGTTCAGATGATAAATTCAGCGGCAGCAGAACTTTGCCTGTTCGCCTGTTGCCGGGGCGTGATGAAACCAGCACTCTTTCAGGATTGCAGAACTAGCTGAGCTTGAAGTTTAGTGGTTTGAAGCTGAATAGATTGCATTTGGCACTGCTGACAAAGAATTGTGCTGGCTATCACATATTTTACACAAGAGAATAGAAGATATTGCACTGTTTAGTTTCATTGAAAAATACTTGGCTGCAACTGCAAAGGATTGTAGAGACAGATGAAGCACATCCACTCTGTCTTACTCACTGAATGAGTCTAGCTGCCTTCTACTCAATGGCCAAACAGAGGCAGGTGTTTCCTGTTTCTGGAAGTCTCTCTCTCCTCTCTGTTCCCTCCTTCCCTTGTCTCTCCTATCGATTTCATAATATAGCAAGAGCACAGACATGTCATTTTTCATAGCTTGATAACTCTTAAGCATTGAAATTAAGACATGTCATTTGTTATGATTAGTGAAGTGCTTGCGATGCTGTCATAAATATTATGCGTTACATCTCAGTATGTAACATTTTTGTTCTGCTGGTCTTGTTTTTCTTCGTAAGTGTCAATTACTTAACTTGACCAAATGTAAATGGGCCTAGGGAAAGTGCAGGAATTGAAATAGTTTTCCTGGCCCAGGTTCATCTCAAAAACCTCCATATGTACTTCTCATCCTTAGGTTGTAAAGGCAGTGATGCTCTTCCCCACGATTGAGCGCATGGCCTGTAGCCCTCAAGGCAAGGTCATGACCCCTGTGCTCTGTCGACTGCGGTACGCCTTCTATTTGCCCATCTTCCTGCTCTCCCTCCTTCCAGAGAGGCTGAAGATCGGCATGGTGCATCTGGCCCTGAGGAATTTGTACACACTGGACACCTCCATCATCCCATCCACCGTCAGCCTGATCAATGTCGACTGTGCTGGTGAGTTTCCTTGTGTTCTCAACTGTAAAATTTTTACTGTATTGTTTTAATAGAACAAGCTATAGAAATATAGGGCCCTATTTTAACGATCTGAAACGCAAGAGTCAAAGCGCGAAGCGCAAGTAACTTTGTGGGCGGGTCTCGGCGCTGTTGCTATTTTCCCGGCGGGATAAATGGCTCTTGCGCCCGGCGCAAATCTAAAATGGGTTGGTCTGAAGTAGCTTCATTATTCATTGGTGTGGTTTGGGCGTAACGTGAATAAACCAATCAGAGCGTCATCCAACATTCCCTTTAAAAGCAGGTGCGCAAGTTCCATTATGGATTGCTATTATTATGGCGTATTTACCAGGCGCACGCCAGGAGCGGTTCACAGCCGAGGAGACTGATGTTCTTGTAAGAGCAGTGAAAGACAGAGAAGTGAAGTTGTAATGTTGTACATTATGGTAAAGGTGATTTCACAGTCTTCTTTTTTTTTCAGTCTTTCAGTTTTTTCAGTTTTTCAGTCGATTTTTTTTCCTGGTTCTTGACGGACAAACCAATTTGTCAGATGTCCTTATATACATATATGTCTTGCCACTATTGGGCAAACAGGTCTTATCCTTAATTATTACAATTAGCCTGAATCATTTGTAAGCTAGATTTATGCCTATTTTTTCACATCTTCGTGGCACACCACAATGATTTCCGTCATCTCATGTGTTAATATTTTTTTAGTGTAACAATTTATGATTTGCAAAAATAACTGTTGCATCTGTGTAGATTACATGAGCAAAGTGTATGCGCGTTGTGCACGCTATACATTATGGTCAAGCATGCGCCCTTAAAATAGCATAATGAACAACGCGCAACGCGCCACTGACTTTAGACTAGGTTTTTTCTGGTCAGTGGCGCAATTGTTTAATGGAACAGCAAAATAGCACCAGGGATTGTTTGCGCCGGAACACGCCTCCTTTTTTGCGCTGAACCGCCCAGGGAGCGCAAGTTCATTCACTAGTTTAGCGACGTGCTTCTGTGGAGGGAAAAGCGCGCTTTGCGCGGGTGCAAAATTGGAATGACACGGTGTACAAAGTCAATTGCGCTGGGTGCAAGATAGGGCCCATAGTGTGTATTGGGTAGTTAAACAATGTTTTTCAATAGCCAAATGAAAGGCAACCAATTTATATATATTTATAATTGTATATGAATTGTGTGTCTATGTATTTATGTGTGTGTGTATATGTATATGTGTATATATATATATATATATATAGCGCTTTTCCTGCTAGCGTAAAATGGTGGAGGGAGGCGAAACACAAAAGCGAGTAATACAAAATACACACACTATTTTAACATTGTAAAAAAACATATTTTAACTGTGAGTGTCTGCGTGCGAGTCCGTGCGTGCGAGCTTGTGTGTGCCAGGCTGCATGCATGCGAGTGTGTGAGCATTATTGTAACTTGAGTAGGCCTACACTACTTGACAGTTTCATGTGCTTTTAGCATTTTTTTTTTTCTAAATGGTCTTGTCTTCTTCTGTGTTCAGACTTAAGTTGTGTTTTATGTTTGCTACATTCAGGAAGTGTACTTTCTTGTAGATATATATCTGACTGCTTGTATTCAATGACAAAATGTAGCCATGTGCAGTAATTTTGAAAATCGAGGATGCATCGTGATACCGAATCGAATCGTTGACATGATAATCGTAATCAAATTGAATCGTTAGACCAGTGACGATTCACACCCCTACATAACAGTGTAGGACTCATATCTCTGGTTAATAATTTATCGTTTATTCCATAATTTGAAATAAATTTCACAAAAACAGTTTACCCCCGCCCCCCTCCCTTAATGACCTCAGAATTTTTTTTTGGCCCAGAAATATCTACTGGCATTGGTCATGTTTTTTTCTTGTTGGGATGCATCTCAGCATGTGATAATGTTTTTGCAGCATCTGTAATATTCTAAGCACTAATAGACACGCAACCTTTCTGTTCACCTCAGTGATGTCCCCTCCGGTCTCCATTTCCATCTCTCTCAGCTTGGACTCTGCTCCAAAGATCTAATCCTTGTTTCAATGAGGTGCTGAAACCTTTCAGAAGTTCACATGTTGGCATCCCTCCAAACCTTGACTGTTCAGATGCGTTGCTCTCTCTTTTTATCGGACGATAAGAAGTATATCACCACTTCAAAGATGATTCTGCCGATTTAGTTCAGATAGCGTGGAGGCCAAAGAGAGGGAAAACGCAAATAATATTTGAGTGGCAGCCAAGAGAGCAGTATCTCACAATGTTTTGAATAAAGTTGTATTTATCATAACTCATATTTGATCTCTAGGGCTTTCTGTACATGAACTAATGGTGCAGATGAAGTGTTGTGAGTAGAAGTAATTAAGAGGCCTCTCCAGCAAGCAGGAGAGCGAACGGACCGCTAACGTAGTCTCTCTCTAGGTGAAAGGCTGAGTGTTTTCCCTGTCTGTCCTGGGAGGAGAGTGATGGATGTTGTGATGGCCGGAGAGTCTCTGCCAAAGAGGCCTCAGTAGAGCCCAGAGGCATTAGTGCGAGCTCCACTCTCTAGTCGCTCTGAAGAACCAGTTTTCTCCCTCGCCCTTCTTTTCTCCTTTTTGGTCTGTTTTTTTTATGCTGACAGCTCTACCTTTAGTTTCTTTCTCCCTGTGTTGCGCAGGGATTTGGAGGTTTGCTTCTGACAGTGCTCGTAAGCATGCTTTTAATCAATATAGTGACCAAGATGGCGGCGCGAGTAGATCGCGAGGCTCAGCGTCTCTCCAGATTCTGCAATTTTGCGGTATTTTTCCTGTTCTTCTCGGGTCTGTTCGCACAGAACAGTTGTGCCTTTACATCGTACACCCGCGCTGAGCTTTTGGATATTGGTTTGCGAATTTCCGACAGTTTTATGGACAATCTACAACTCCTTCCTGAGATCGCTAAGACACCGGTGACTCTGCACTCTACCCGGCCGGGCGGAAGTGCACGCAGACGGCGGCGTGATCGTAAACAAAGGCGAGGGAGACGTGGAGGAACGCGTGCTAAGCTAACGCTTACTCCTCATCGGCTCTCTTTACCCAGCATTTTCCTTGCCAATGTACGGTCGCTAGTGAACAAAATGGAGGAGATTCGACTCAGCATCACACACAGTAAGAAACTTTTGAACTGTAACGTCCTAATATTCACGGAAACCTGGTTAAACAGCGGAATACCGGACACCGCTATCGAGCTAGCGGGACGCCACACACTCCGGGCGGATAGAACATTAGATGGCTCTGGGAAGAGCAGAGGGGGTGGATTGTGCATTTATATTAACAAAGCTTGGTGCACAAACTCTGCTATTGTTGGGAGTCATTGTTCAGCTAACCTGGAGTTTCTCATGGTTGGATGTAGACCGTTTTATCTACCGCGGGAGTTCACCTCCACTATTATCACAGCAGCTTATATTCCACCCGATGCTGATGCCAAGCTTGCTATGAAAGAACTTCACGCAGCCATCAGTAAACAACAGACTGATCACCCGGAAGCTGCGTTTATTGTTGCAGGTGACTTTAATCACTCAAACTTAAAGTCAGTGCTACCCAAGTTTCACCAGCATGTTTCCTGCCACACCAGAGGAAACAAAACCTTAGACCATGTATATACAAACATGGCTGGCGCTTACGTTGCGACACCCCTCCCCCACCTGGGACAGTCAGACCACCTCTCTTTGTTTCTCAGACCCAAATATTCACCCCTCATCAACCGCGTGAAGCCATCAATGAAAACCATCAAGGTGTGGCCTGCGGGGGCAGACTCCACACTCCAGGAAAGGTTTCTAAACACAGACTGGAGTATGTTTGCTTCTCAAGCCACCAGTGGCGCTCACACGGACATTGACTCCTACACCTCCTCAGTATTGGATCATATCAATACCACCATCGACAGTGTTACAACCCAGAAACAGATCACCACATACCCAAATCAGAAGCCTTGGATGAACAGGGAAGTACGACTCCTGCTGAAGTCACGCAATACTGCCTTCAGATCAGGAGATGCACAAGCCTACAGCGCATCCAGGGCAAACCTGAAGAGGGGCATCAAAAAGGCCAAGCACTGCTACAAGCTTAAGATTGAGGGTCACTTTTCCAACTCTGACCCTCGACGCATGTGGCAGGGCATCCAGGCCATCAGTGACTACAAACCCCCCCACTCCACCCCCGCAGCCACTGATGTCAACTTCCTGAATGAGCTAAATTACTTTTATGCTCGTTTTGAAAGAGACAACAGAGAAACTGCCACCAAGCTCAAACCCTCAGCTGACCACCCACCAATCACACTCTCCACCACAGATGTCTGCAAGGCACTGAGCCGGATCAGCGCGCACAAGGCTGCTGGACCAGACAACATCCCTGGACGTGTGCTCAGGGCATGTGCGGAGCAGCTCGCTGGGGTTTTTACAGACATTTTCAACCTGTCACTCGCCCAAGCAGCTGTACCATCATGCTTTAAACGCACTTCCATTGTGCCAGTGCCGAAACACTCCAGCCCGAGGTGCCCTAATGACTACCGCCCTGTAGCACTCACACCCATCATTATGAAGTGCTTTGAGCGGCTGGTCCTGGAACACCTAAAAGACTCTATACCATCCACATTGGACTCACACCAGTTTGCCTACCGCAGCAATAGGAGCACAGAGGATGCCGTTTCCATGGCACTGCACTCTGTGCTCACCCATCTGGACAGTAAAAACACTTATGCACGCATGCTGTTTGTTGACTTCAGCTCAGCATTCAACACTGTCATCCCATCCAAGTTAATTGCCAAACTTGGAGACCTGGGCATCAACACTTCAATGTGTAACTGGATTTTGGACTTCCTAACTGACAGACCCCAGAATGTTCGATCAGGATCCACCTGCTCCACATCCATCACACTCAACACTGGTGTACCACAGGGCTGTGTGCTAAGCCCGTTTCTCTACTCCCTCTTCACCTCCGACTGCAAGCCTGTGTATGGAACTAATTCCATCGTCAAGTTTGCGGACGACACTACGGTGATTGGTCTCATCAGCAACAACGATGAGACTGCCTACAGGGAAGAGATCCAGCACCTGGCCACATGGTGCGCTGATAATAACCTGCTCCTCAACACCACCAAAACGAAGGAGCTCATCGTGGACTTCAGGAAGGAGTCAAGAGGCACACACGACACCATCCACATCAATGGAATGGCTGTTGAGCGTGTCTCCAGTTTCAAGTTCCTGGGGATCCACATCTCGGCGGACATGTCGTGGACGACCAACACCTCCAGCCTGGTCAAGAAGGCTCACCAGCGCCTCTTCTTCCTGAGGACACTGAGGAAGAATCAGCTCTCCTCGGCCATCCTGGTGAACTTCTACCGCTGCGCAATAGAAAGCATCCTGACCAACTGTGTGGCAGTGTGGTATGGGAGCTGCTCTGTTGCGGAGCGCAAGGCACTGCAGCGGGTGGTGAAAACTGCCCAGCGCATCACAGGGACCCCACTGCCTGCCATCGAGCACATCCAGAGGAAACGCTGTCTGCATCGAGCTCGCAGCATCCTCAAGGACTCCTCTCACCCAGCACACAGACTGTTTTCTCTCCTGCCCTCCGGCAGGCGTTTCAGGATCCTCCGGACCAGGACCAGCAGACTAAAGAACAGTTTTTTCCCCAGAGCTGTCTCTTTATTGAACTCAAACCCCCGTTGATCCACTTCCCTCATAAACTGATAACTCTCCTACCTCACATCTGCCTTCACTTTGTTATTTGCACTACTGACTGTTTATCACAGTAACAACTGTTTACTTATGCATTCTGCACCACCATACCGTAACTGGATAATGCTCATCTGCACTGCCGACTGTATTTACAGTAACAATGTTTACATTTGCATTTTGCACCGTACTTCTAACTGGAATATGCAACCACTTTCCACTGCACTTTTACACTTTCTTTCGGATAGCTCTGTCCATAATTTATTGTACTAACTTAATCCACTGCTATATTCCTCATATTAGCCTAACATATTATTGTATACCTCTAACTGTAAATTCTGTTCAAGTAATAACCGTCTGTATATTTATTCATAGTACATAGTCACCTGTAAATTCTGTTTATAGTAATAGCCATCTGTATATTTATTCATAGTACATATTCACCTGTAAATTCTGTTTATAGTAATAGCCATCTGTATATTTATTCACTGTATATATTCATCTGTAAATTCAGTTCTACTTATAGTAATAACCATCTCTCTACTTATACATATTTATATATATTCAGAACATTTTTATGTCCTGCACTTACGCAACCATTGTATATATCCTGCACTTGCTGCTATTGCACTTCTGGTTAGACCTAAACTGCATTTCGTTGCCTTGTACTTGTACTTGTGTAATGACAATAAAGTTGAATCTAATCTAATCTAATTAGCACTTCTCATGTAGTGTCAATTGGAATGGATTTAGCTCTTTTTTCATCTGAACAAAATGTTCAAGTGCAACTTTCTTTCCCTTTCCTTATTAAATACCAACAAATGTTGGAATACTGCTGCAAGGAAGTTTAATCTCTTGTTATTCATTGAAAAGGCCAGGTGGTCCTGTATGTACACATGTGCATGCGTGCGTTTTGTACCATTGAGTGCTGGCCCGTGACTGCATACGAAAAGCTGCTCTGACTCTCTGTCTTATATTACCGTAATTAATGGCGAGTTGACAGACTTAATTAAGAAAGCATGTTGCTATTAGCTGGAACTTCCTGGGCACATTTAAGGATTTATTTGCTCAGAAATCCCTTTCCTTGAAACTGAGAATGTTGATATTTTGATGTTAACTGCATGTGGAGCATGCACACAATGTCTGTCTTGCGGACATCAAGGCTCTGCATCTAGGAGCGTAAATGTCAATGAGGCATGCCTGCTCGCAGATCCACAGGGAAAGCGGCTATGTAACGGTCTCTAATATGCTTTATCCTTTTAGTAGTCTTCAACACTCCACTTCACACAGCTTCTGTTTTCACTCACCTAACCACTTATGCCAGTTCTCATGACATGGTTTTTATGATTGAACACTTTTGCACTTTTCTATCCAGGCTTCTGTTGGCCTAATTTATGAGAAGCGGGAGATTTGACCCACCCTCTCTGGAGATGCAGTTTGAACTCCTCTGTCTTTAGTTTCTTTTGCTGTTCCGATCATAATTTGACTCACCTGGGAAAGCTGGAAAACAGAGCGTAGCGGCAAGTAGCTCCCTTTCCTGTTAGAGCGGAACAAAGTTAACATCGACCTGATTTTGGAAGCTAGAGGCTAAACTTGTGAACTTCTTATCTGCCACCTTACTTTTGAGTCATATTCACTTCCTTCTCCGGCCACCTGTTTCTGCTTGAAAAGTAGGCTAATATGTGGAAAACCTTTATATTTGTAGACTTGTAACTGAACAAAACACAAGATTACTTGGCCGTTGATCAATTGTTTCTTACTGCAGTTTCTGTTCATCATAGATTTGAAAAACAATGGGTACATCTAGCAGTACATCACTGTGACTTTTCTTCTTGTTAATCTTAAAGATATAATTCCCTCAGAATAAAGCCCATACTTCTGCGCTCGAGTTTACACACTGTGTGTAGCACGCGATGTGCACCTCTCCAAAAATAAAACAATGCGTCAATTCTACATGGACTGCAAGCGCTGTGATTGGTCTGCCATCATGCTCCCGCTGCATGTGTAATTGCACGTCGACGTAGACAATGACACAGAAGTGCAAATAAAAACCGGGCTACGTCGCAGGTCCGACACAGAAGTATAAATCAGCCTTCAGCCTAACTCTTTCCACGCCAGCGGTTTTTTTTTTATATAATTTTTTTTTTTTTAGTTGCCAGCCACCACCAGCATTTTTGATCGTTTTCACAAAATGTTCATGGCCCCCAGAATATTTGGTTGTATGAATATCTGAATATGTCAAAAGAAAGAACAGTCCCTCTGCTTTTAAACAAAAAAAATACTTTTAATCTAGCTTAATGCATTATTTTTATCAACACTTAAATGTGGGTTAGTTTCATTACATAAAAAGCAACATTTTGGGCAAAAAACGGAGAAAATCACGTTTTTGTCAAATACTACATCCAGATCGGATCAAAACATGGAGTAGATCGAGTCAATCAACACCCCTAAGGTTGCACAGCTCTATACCTCATCCTAGGTTGACATTTAATTTGGTAATATTAGGCCGTTTTGATTTATATGCTGTTTAGGGCTGGTCCGGATTAGAGAACAGATTAACTACAATTAAAAACTGAACGTTCAGCGTGAGCCAAACGAGAGTTGCAGCACAGACCAGCAGCAGGAGTCAGATCTCATTCATCACAAGAGCGAGGAGCTGAATAACAAGACAATCGCAGAAGATTTTATTTCAGCAACGCGAAATGTAAAAACGCCTATATAAGGGAGTTTGTCATTGTACTGTTTTATTGTTGTGATTCTCATTAAGAATAATTGGCTAATGAACCCACCATTCAAGAAACCCGCCCCCGAATTGGCGCTAATTCTAAACCAAAAGTAAAATGCGCACGGCCACACTGTCATTCATTCACGGCCGTACAATGCACAAGCAGGGAACGCTAAGAAGCAGCAAATATATTTATGAAGTATAAAAAGGTTGGGTTCCTATTCAACTGTCCATCCTATTAAAAACAGCTAAGATATAAGATAATTGTAAAAAAAAGAGTATTGTATTTTGCCAGATTTTATAGTGTAAATTATATTCAAGCGAGAATGAGAACCATTTCGAGGGGGATGCCGGGTTTGCGAGGAAAAAACCCCCGAAAACAAATATTCAAATCCCAAAATTTTTAATCGAATATCAACCCACTGAACGAATATTCAAATATTCTGGTCCAGCCCTAATGCTGTTTAATGTTGATGACCACGTTTTTTTGCTTATGCTATTGCTTTTTTCTGCTTATTTTTCGACTGTGTTTTCATCCAAAGATTCTGTACTCTTGCAGAAGATACTGTTAAACAGTGGAAACACGGAAAGCTGGAAAATTCTATCACTGGCGGAGTAGCATTGTTTCATGAATGACAGACATTTCCGTCAATGGCAAGGAATCATTTACTCATTTTCATGTTTTGTCCATTCAATGGAAGTCAGTGGTCACCGTAACAGTTTGTTAACCATAGTTAACCATAATGATCTACCATGTCTAAGCCATGTCTTTTTTTTTTTTTTTTTGCCAGCCACCACCAGCATTTTTGATCGTTTTCACAAAATGTTCATGGCCCCCAGAATATTTGGTTGTATGATTATCTGAATATGTCAAAAGAAAGAACAGACCCTCTGCTTTTAAACAAAAATACTTTTAATCTAGCTTAATGCATTATTTTTATCAACACTTAAATGTGGGTTAGTTTCATTACATAAAAAGCAACATTTTGGGCAAAAAACTGTTAACCATAGTTAACCATAATGATCTACCATGTCTAAGCATGATCAGTCTATTTCCTTGCAGATGTTCTTATTTTTCAAGACCTTGAGAATCACTCAAATTCTCATTTTGCTTGAACAAACAAAAGTAGTACATTCTCATTCAACTTTATCAATGACTGATGCAGCCATACCAAGAAGTATCCTTGAATCAGTTTAGTCACCATGTCATGGAAGCTATGCTAGTATTTGCCTGCACATCACCATTAGATGGAGCAGGACACAATAAAAAGATGCAGTGCTCAATGTGGTGCCTAAAGAATGGCATCTTTGAGATGCATTTTAACAGTTATGCAAAAACCAACCGGATCATATTTTATAGCTTCAAATAAGCCGTTTCACACAACGTGATGAGACCTCTTGGAACAAGTTCAGATTGTCCATTTTTATTTACACTTATGTAAACTTATCACATCTGTTTTCAGTGTTAGAGTTAAACTGCAATCTATTTGATTTTGACTATCCTACGATTTTTTTATAAAGATCTAAATGTCATCTATTGTGACAATCTTATTGTCTGTTATGATCACAGAACTGATTTCATTATCTGTTGAAGGTTTGAAGGATTATGATTTTCATATGCATCATTTACTCCATCTGTAAATCAATTTATATTACAATTGAGTGTCGAGACTTGAACATGTCAAAGCTGAATACATAGATTCCTGATTTTCCACACTTCATAGAGCGTTGTGCTGCCTGATATTGAAGGTTTGTCATTTTATGACATTGTGTCCATGGGCTAGTATTTTTATATTATCATTTTACTAGAGATCCAAGAACCACATCTGCAACTCTTGTGTTGGCCTATAGGGGCAGTAAAAATCCCTCAAAAATGTGTTTTTTGTTGTTGTTTTTTATTCTCATCCAGTATGTAACAACAGTCATTTTCTCATTGTGGCTTTTGATTATGTTGTTTATGTATATATGCATGTCCTGAAATTGTAATTTCTCTAAAACCTTGTTTACATAGTCATAACTACAGTAGTTATAGTTCATGGCCTAGGCATCAGGTGTGATCTGTCATGAAAAAAGAGAACAAGTCACCTCAAAAGCGTTGAATAGGAATATCCTGTTCATTAGGGCTATGAATGAAAAAGTGATGACATGATAATGCAAGGTTTGTTTATTAGAATAACTCCCCAAAATTACTGCTCTCCAAACTGGCAAGTGACTTTACTTGAGGTGCAATGGATCATGGCCACCCACCTTGTGTTCTTTTTAACGTAATGAGAAAAGAAACCTGTATTGTATTTCAGTTGATGTGGCTTTTTATTACAACGTGTTATTGAATTGGAAGGGAGAATATAATTGTCACATTCACTTAGCTCTTTTAAAGGGAAATAAAATAAAGAGAAGCACATTGTGACTTTGTGGTCTGTGCCATCGGTGGAGACACTGGATGATACGCAGTACTTTCTGTGTCCGTGGACTTCAGATCATGAACTTGCCTTGTTTGTGTTACTAATGCAAAGTGACTGGAGAAAAGAAGTAAATAGATGGTTTTAGAGCCAATAGAGGAGTGTGTGGTGTAAAATAAATATCAACTGGACAACTGGGAAGCAAATACAAAGAGTAAAGAGGCACAGTGGAAGAAAACGTTTTGTTCCCCATCTGCATCTTGAACTGAACAGGATGAAACATTTAAAAGCTTTTGTTTGTTTGTGAGGCTCCTTTTGCTCCTTGAATCACTACAGTGTTTTGCAATTGTTTTGTGTTTTTTTTATACATCTTTGAAGATTAGACATTACTTTGATTAATTGATGAACATTTGGCTCAGTTATACATTTTCATCCCAGCTTGAGCTTGCACTGTGCATATGGGTAGTTTGACATGAAATACTTCAGAGAAGTGGACCATTTCAACATATGCATTTACTATACGGCAACTTTTTCAAAAATGAACAATTCATAATTAATGTAAGCATAACCTAATATTAATTGATGTTAATGAAGAAAGTCCGTAGACATGTTATGTATCAAATGCCCATCTTGATTTTGTGCCTTGCCACATAGAGGCACCCAGGACGCTTGTGTTTGCGTCTTTGTGTGTCTGCGTTTTTGCGCACAGATCCCGCGGTTGTACCTCTTCAGTCAGTTGTTAACTAGGTGCATGTGTGAGGATGTGTAAAATTGACTGGAATGCTGTGCCCTGCCAAACCCCCCAGCCCGATACCCCCCTTGAGATAAGTGAGATAGAACAGGGGATGTCTCGCAGATCACTGCCCCAAGACTGGCACACCCATCTTCTTCAACAGATCTCAACCTCTCCACCCCCCCCACCTTCTCCTTAGGGGTTTTTCCTCCTATCTGTCATCCCACCTTTTCAAAAATATATACAAATATATACAAGGTGTATTAAAAGGACTGTATGATTATGATTATGAAAGACTTTCTGATAATTAATTGTCATACAAATAAGGTAAAAATTCTCAATTTTTTTTCATGTCACTTACAGTATGTTTATACACATAAGGGGAAGTCATTTATTTACATTAAACAAAATGCAAATTACTAGGAGACATAAAATGTTTGATTTAAAGGGTTAGTTCACCCAAAAATGAAAATAATGTCATGTATTACTAACCCTCATGCCGTTCCACACCCGTAAGACCTCCGTTCATCTTCGGAACAGAAATGAAGATATTTTTGTTGAAATCCGATGGCTCAGTGAGGCCTGCATAGCCAGCAATGACATTTCCTCTCTCAAGATCCATTAAAGGGTTAGTTCACCCAAAAATGAAAATTCTGTCATTAATTACTTACTCTCATGTCGTTCGACACCCGTAAGACCTCCGTTCATCTTCGGAACACAAATGACACGATTCGGAAACACTTCGGAACACGATTTCAAAACACGCCATATAATTTATTCAACAGAATTTACTCACAAAATAAAGAAAGAGATTGGGAGTGCAGTAACTGTGAGGAAAATCATCAAACTATTATTTGCAAACTATATCATGAGCTCGGAAGCTTCATGATGCTGGGTTTTGAAATCGGTTATTTCTATATAATTAATTATTTCGGGGGGTTTTGGGCGCACCAAAAATATTCTCGTCACTTTATAATATTAATATTGAACCACTGTACTCACACGAACTGATTTAAATATGTTTTTAGTACATTAATGGATCTTGAGAGAGGAAATGTCATTGCTGGCTATGCAGGCCTCACTGAGCCATCGGATTTCAACAAAAATATCTTCATTTCTGTTTCGAAGATGAACGCAGGTCTTAGAGGTGTGGAACGGCATGAGGGTGAGTAATAAATGACATTATTTTCATTTTTGGGTGAACTAACCCTTTAAAGAGTGTTCTAAACTGATATTTCAAAGGGTTGAAAAACATAAAAATAAGAAATGTTAGCATTTATAATATTATAATTTTAATTAGTTAAGCCCACTCTCCATTCACACTCTTGATTTGTTTTAACCCACCCACCTGAATATTAATAAGAGTTAGGGTCCATCCATCCATCCATCCATCCATCCATTCCAATCCATCCATTCCAATCCAATCCAATCCAATCCATCCATCCATCCATCCATCCCAATCCATCCGCATTGAGAAAGTAGCAACCTGCATCATGGATTTATAATGAATAAAACTCTTAAAGTACCTGAAATATGTTCACTTAAAATGTTCATATTTGGATATAGATTTGAATAATATGTAATAGAGATTTAAAGTGCAAAATGATTGCAGTTATCTCACATAATCATGATTTGTTTGAATAACTGGAACAGGCCAAGCTAATTATTTGCTTACAAAGATTCTTGTATTTGAATCATAGAGTAAAGGTTTTTGAAAATGCAGTGAACTTTGCTCTTCTGTAAAACCCTCTAGTTTAAACATCCTCTGATCCAGTTTACCTCAGTGGGTGGAGATGTTGTTTGTGATGTGTTTAGTGTAACAAAATTAGATGCCTTAGTAAGTCTTCTATGTGTTCATTGTGTTATATGGTAAATATTTGTTTGCACCATCTCAAATGACTTATGTCTCCCTTTAGTACACATCAAAATGCAAAGGAAAGCTTACATATAACTTTAACATTTATTTAGAAGCAAACAGCAGCCAACCCAAACACTTAAGTGACTCTGAAACCTCTCTGATGCTGGGAATAAAGGAGACTTTCTACCATGAGTCCCTCTTGCTCGGTTCTTTGAAATATGACTGGCACACTCTGTTTTCTTTTTTTGTGCGAAGGCGTGCATTTAAGGAAGTTACAGATCAGAACGAACGCTAGATTTGTACACTTTAATGATCAGTTGTCATGGTCTTACTAAAGGAGCAACAAAAACCTCTTGAAAAAGGTTCTGGGGGGTCGTTTACCGGCGCAAATAAAAATAACTCACCTCAAAGTTTGTATGATATTCTATTGATATGCATGTGTGTAGTATGAATACAATCTGGACATATACTACATCCACCATGTTGACACTGTCATGTGACCTACAACATCAGATGCACACTGCAGAATCTCGATAGAAGCAGTATATCATGGGTATTTGCACTCTTTTATGAATACTTTGGATTCGGACATGGTACTCATTTGATGTACTGCTTTTTTGCATACTATTTAGTAGGGAAATATTCATACCAAGGAGGACTATAATAATTCTTTTCGCAACCACCACTAATGAAACATGGAAAACCCCTTAGTTTGCACAGGCTTTCATTCAGTTTTCCCCATTTCCAAAAACCATTTCCTCTGTAAAATATAGTGCTGAATTAAACTCTCCAGTCTGAAAGAGGAAACATTAAGAATGAGCTTACTAATGAAACATGGCGTAACTTTAAATTATTATTTTCGTAAAAATTCAATGCTTTTCTGCTTTGAGAAAGGGATACAATTGATTACTTGCCGTTTCCCCCCTTTTTAGTATGTGGCTCTCTGTCTTGTGAAATGCGTTAACAGTGCTGGATGTTATAGTGCACAGGCCATGATTAATATGATAGCGTTAGAGGCTTGTGGATGTGTGATCATACCCTCACTTCCTCTTCACTCAGTGGAAGCAAGTCATTTGAGGAGTTTTTCCCTTACACACACACACTTGCTTTCTTCATGCACCCACACACACATGTACACACTTCCTCCATAGTCTGAGGGTGAACAATCATCAACGGAATGTCCTGATGAGAAAGGATATTAACACATCTCTTGGCCAAATGTTTGGCCCGTGCAAGATCAGAATCAGTCTC
This sequence comes from Gobio gobio, assembly GCF_949357685.1. Lineage (NCBI taxonomy): Eukaryota > Metazoa > Chordata > Actinopteri > Cypriniformes > Gobionidae > Gobio > Gobio gobio. Next base: position 17,197,435 of record NC_137106.1, read on the forward strand.
TTTGAATAGTTGCCAAGGGCATCAAGGTCAACAAGCTCGAATTTGCTCATGAATCTCAAGATTTTGTGTGTGTGTGTGTGTGTGTGTGTAGGTTTAGGTAGGGGCTAGAATACACAATGGAATATAGAGGCATATGTGTATGGAATGTCCCCATAAAACATAGAAACCCAACATTCTAGTTTTATTTTTTTGTTTGTTTTTGTCTGTTTAATTCAGATTAATTCACAAGAAATGTTTGAATATCTAAAATATATTTGAATATATTTTAACATGTAATTTATTCCTGTGATGCAAAGCTGAATTCTCAGCAGCCATTACTCCAGTCTTCAATGTCACATGATCCTTCAGAAATCATTTATTATCATCAATGTTGAAACCAGCTGTGCTGCTTAACATTTTTGTGGAAATTGTGATACTTTTTTTCAGGATTCTTTGACGAATAGAAAGTTCAATGAACAGAATTTATTACATTTATTAAAGCATTTATTAAATAGCAATCTTGTGTAACATTATACATTTCTTCACTGTCACGTTTGATCAATTTAATGCATCCTTGATGAATAAAAGTGTACTTTTTTATTTTTAGTCGTTCATTTTTAATCTTACCACAAATGTTTGAATGGTGTCATTTTTGTCCACAAAAATGTTAAGCAGCAAAAACTTCAACAGTTTTCAACATTGATAATAAATCATAATATTTTTTTCTTGAGCAGCAAATCAGCATATTAGAATGATTGGCCCCACTTTATATTAGGTGGCCTTAACTACTATGTACTTACATAAAAAAAATAAGTACAATGTACTTACTGTGTTCAAATTGTATTACAAAACAACTTTGCTGATATTGAGGTGGGATATGGGTAGAGTTAGGGACTGGTGTGGTGGTATGGGTAAGTTTAAGGGTAGGGTTAGGTGTAAGGGAAGTGTCAACTGTGTAATTACAATTATTAAAATGTAAAAACATGTATGTACACAATAAGTGCATTGTCTCAAATGATTAATTAAAATGTTAGTACATAGTAGTTAAGGCCACCTAATATAAAGTGGGTCCGAATGATTTCTGAAGGATCATGTGACACTGAAGACTGGAGTAATGACATCACAGCTTTATCACAGGAAAAAAATATGTTTTTAAATGTATTAAAACTTAAAATTTTTAAATTGTAATAATATTTTACAGTTTTTTTCTGTACTTTGGATCAAATAAATGCAGCATTGGTGACCATAAGTGACTTGTACATATAGTGTATATATACACACACACACTAAGATGATGATTGATATAGAGTATATCAGCTTCTTTGTTCATATAAATATATATTTAGCCTATGTATAGTGTAATAAACCCTCTTTCTCGTCAAACAAACAAAACAAAACAGACACTGGAATATAATGGAATATAAAACCTATGCCATTTCTTTTAACTATCCACTCTGCAAGGCCTGCACGTGAAGACCCGGGAACACATTATATGAAAAATATTCACAACCGACATACGTCATTTCAGTTTCAGTCTGAACCCTAAAACAATGACATCATTGTGCATCATTAAACTGTTAGTAGGAGTTTACATCCAGTAAATATGAACGGGAACAGATGTAATCCTCATGATCTGGTTGCTTTTTCCATGTTTGTGCGAGCACTGGCCTTTGAGATTGAGACGTTTTTGGATGTGTATTTAATTTTGATACTCTACGTGTTTAGTAAACCTTGCAGTGGCCGATGTGTAATGCAAATGTTTACAAAGTTCTGTTTGCACTACCTCGTTTATTGCAATTTTCTAACATGCTAATCCACGTGTCTGTCTCTGTTGTTGTCTCTGTCACTACAGCCAATGGAATGTACATGGGAAGCCAAGAAATGAGAGTGGTTGTAGAAAGAGACAACGCAACCATCCGTCAACACCTCAGCAAGGTAATGAACAGTAGATTAGAGTGATGTACTAATATTTTGTAAGTGATAAATATCCCCCCCAAAAAATGACAAAAAAAGGATTTAAAAAAACGGCATCACATAATAATGCACAATATGAAAATGTATGTTTATTTTGAGATTTGCTAAAGATTGCATTTAACAATGTTATTAATTATGTTTTTAAAGATCAACATAAAATATTAAGCGAGTGTTACATTATGGCAAAGTAATCTAAATGTAAAAAACTGTAATTGTTAAAAGTTTCTGTTTTTGTTAAAGTAATAAAAACAGGCCAATTTTCTTTGTCTGTGGCCAAAATGTTGATGCATCACTAGTAAATGAGTGTAATTTGTAGCCAACAGCCTTGTTCCCCATGCTGAGTATTTGTTTTTACTGAAACAATCAGATGACACAGCTTTCCTTCATTTCCTACATGTTAAGGGCGTTGATCAAAGAGATTCTGGAAACCTCTAAACATGTTAGACGCAGATGAAACCCATGCTGACTAACCCTCAGAGAGCTGATAACTAATCAAACAATATCAGATCTCAAAGCACGTTCCCCTAACCCACCCTTCCGTTTTCTCAATGGAAGCATGGGCGGAAGAACCATGTGTACCTTTCAGTACTGTGGTGTGATGCAAAGCAGAGACTGCGAATACATGCAGTGGAGCTGCTGATGGTCTGTATCTGTCATCAGTTAAAAAGGTGATATCTTCACTGCTCTTAAGAGTCACATACTCTATGCCTGCTTTTTATGTTACACATAGCACCTTGACTTGTCAAAGCTTCAGAAATTCCCTTTGAGTGTAGAAACCGATCTAAGGTTTTCCCGGTACGATCTGTGCATCCCACCCATAATTCCACGGAGGAAGGAAGCTATACTTTTCTGTTCATGTCTCTGACTAACATTGTCTGTTTGTCCGTAAGGGTGTCAAGAGTATGTGGCGTTCTTTGGTATCGGCTTCGCACTCTGTCTCGCTTGCCAATAGCGATGCTAGAATAATTTTCTTCCGAAAAAGCTGAAGGTGAAGACAGGAGGTCATATGTTTAAACCCCTCTCAGCCTTAAACCACATGCATCTGACTCCTCTATTAGATTTATGGGCTGTGGTGAAATCGATCAGGCCGACAGATGTAGAACCCATCACGATTAACTGGTACAGTCGGCAAAGGCTAAACATTATGCAGTTTGTCAGAGAAATCATGCAAAGCAGTTGACAAGAGAATTTGATCTTTCTATTGTGTACGGCTCTCGAGGTCTCACCAATAAATAGCCTTTAGAAATCTGCACGGGTGGTTTTTCCTTTCACATTGATGTTATTGGCATCATTCAGCCGAGGTTACGGCAGCCTAACTGAAGGAAATACCCTTCAAGTGTCCACACCGGTGTCTGAGGGGACGTGGTGAACGTAGCAGATTTAATGTCAATCTTTCTTATATTTTGTTTTATTGAAACGCAATCTTGATTGTTTTCCCATTTGGATCCTCTGTGAAGTTCTCAGCATGCTCCGCCTTTGCTAAATACTTTCTCCATTCTGCTTTATAGATTTATGGCACGTGATGAATAGTCTACTTTGATGTTTTACCTTCCAAATGATATTTGACTGAACATATCTTGAATCAAAATGAAAGTTTTTGAAAGTCAATTACTAACTATTAATAATTAGTACAATTATTTATATAATATATATATAGCCTTTAGAATATATAGTGCTATTTATATATATATGCTGTCAATCGATTATAGTGCTGTCAATCAATTAAAGAAAATTTACTGATCGCACATTTTTTATGATAGACACACATTTCAACATTAATGATAGACAATGATAGACATTAAGTATTACAATATAATTGAAAGCTATCAGTTTCAACAGTTATTAAAAAACAACTTTTACTTTAAGTGAACTTAAAACAATCTTCACATAAACCCATTAGAATAAATGCCATATTTACCTGTGGCCTTCCTACCTGTTTAACTGTAGGAAATATACAGAAATTGAATAATTGAATTAATATTGCGATGTCTGTGCGCGCGATTATTGTGTAAAAGCATTTGCGTGAATGAGAGCGTAATCATATAATGTAACACTAGCCCAAGGATAACAGGAAAAAACAGATGCTGCTTTAATTGCGTTAAATATTTTTAACATGTTAAACTGAAAAAATGAATTGCATGCATTAACTCGCTAATTTTGATAGCACTGATATATATATATATACAACCACAAATTAGAAAAAGTTGGGACAGTATGGAAAACGCAAATAAAAAAAAAAGAAGTGATTTCTAAATTTGCTTTGACTTGTATTTCATTGCAGACAATATGAACCAGAGGTGTCAAGTAACGAAGTACAAATACTTCGTTACCTTACTTAAGTAGAAATTTTGAGTATCTATACTTTACTGGAGTAATTATTTTTCAGCCTACTTTTTACTTCTACTCCTTACATTTTCAAGCAATTATCTGTACTTTCTACTCCTTACATTTTAAAAATAGCCTCGTTACTCCTATTCCATTTCGGCATGTTTTCATTACGGCTTGTCATAAAAAAACAACTATCCAGATAAATCGTGCCATCCGGACAGAGTGAATTTGATTGTGGTTGGATGAGAAGGATAAACACAAACCATTCCGACACCCTATTGGGTTGTAGGCGATCAATCACGCCTGCACCTGCACAAATCACACACCATGTTGCCAGATAGGGCGGGTTCTCGCGACCAGCACGCACTTTCAGCCAATCAGCGATCAGCAGGCAGACGTGCTCATTCATGACTTTAGCCGGGTTTTTAGCGCGATGACTCGTAGCTGTATATTCCAGTGATCGCTATGACAGTGGCATAAATATACAGTAAGTTGTATCTACAGTAAAGAGTGGGAGAGTGACTCAACTCTCAAACGTGAATTACACCTGTGACTCGAAGACTCTTTATAAATATAACCGTGACTCCTGTCCATCATCATATACACACTTAGGACATCTGACTGCAACTAGCAACCCCGACAGATGCTGAAAGAGGTTTAAATCAACGATTAATCCGTTTTGAATGTGCTAAGTGCATGTGCCATGTACATGTACACGAAAGATATACTGTAGTTTTGTCAAAGCAAAGTGCAACACAAAGGTAAGCACATTGTTGTTATTTATTTGTTGACGGATTATTGTACAGTATCAATGAATTACGCATTTTGGCAGTGGTGTATCCATTAACGTGTGAAATGCCTGTTTATTACATTGCTTTTTCTTTTAAATTTATCTCTATATTGGGCACTTTTTGCACGTAAATTGGCTTCTTACTGTTGACATTGAAAATTATGTATGTGTTTTTCTGAGGAAATGCCGTTTTGACAGTTTCTACCTGGACATATAGTCATATTTGATCCGTTTTACTGGGATTTTTTTTTTTTTTTAATCATCAATGTTATGTTTTAAGGAGATAAAATGGTAACTTACTTATCAACCTTGATTGGTATGGCAATAAAATAATATCATATTATTTTGTCAGTTAAAGTTTTGGGCTTTTTTCTTGGAGTGACTATAAGTATTGTAAAGGTGCAAAAAGTCAAAATTGTTATCAATAACCAGGCATGTTATCAATAACCTTTTCTTTTTTTTTATATATATATATAAATGTACATTTGGTGAGGTTTTTGGGCTGGAAATCGTCTACCAAATCTGGCCATACTAATCACACATTCAAAAAATGATTATTGATAACATGCCTCTGAATTTTGACTTTTTGCACCTTTACAATATTTATAGGCAATAAGTCATCAAATCTTCCGCTCCATGAAACACATTAATGCTCAGTAGTACACATATGGTTCTTTAATGTATTTGCATTGTCCTAAAATGCGTTCATTTTCAATGGGAATATATGCGGCTTAAACGCATAGCCAAGTGCATCTAAAAATGTTCAACATTAACTTTTTAATATAACATTATAGTCCTCACCCCCTAACACACCAAAAATTATTTTATTTTGTTTAATTATTTATTTAAACTTTAAATTAAACATAAATGAACAAATATTGATTTATGCTATTACTTATCAGTGTATAATGTAATTAAATTGATTACATCTTTTAATCCTTTGACAGCCCTAGTTGAATTCTTTTCACAAAGCAAAAGGTTTTAGAGCTTTATGATATGTCATTCATTGATTGCTGTTGCTTCTGACATCTTGAGGTGTGCTAAGGAATATGAAGTAGCACATACTACAAACTCCAGTGGTGGTCTAAGTTCCTATGTAAATCAAATGGGATGGCTGCTACTTTTGCTATTCTTACATCATAGATTGTGAACTTTAAAATGAAATATGGGGTTTTGTGACATAGAGTAACTAGCTCTCTCTCAAATTGATGTCAGAAAAACTGAAAAGCCTTGTGCTCATTGTTGAAGCTCTGCTCTTATTATGATGCATAGTCATAGTGGTGAATCCCACATACATTACGGGAACAAACCTAAATCATTTTAATGTCTTTTTTGGCTTTGGGTGTTGATTTTGTTCTCCTCTGTCAGATTATATTTTACTATGGAGCCACAGACCACTGGTGCCCTGTGCAGTATTACCATGATATCAGAAAGGACTTCCCCGAAGGGGACATTCGTCTGTGCGAGAGGGGCATCCGGCATGCATTCGTTCTGGATGCAGGGGAGGAAATGGCTAACATGACGGCTGAGTGGATCTTTGATGACTTGAGGACGCTCTGACTACCAGATGAACATTTATTCAACTTTAATGTTTATCAGACCAATATTCTAACTGAGCCATCTGTGTGAGTTGTTTTTTAATACGACCATTATTTTAGAATGTAAGGCTAATTCACACTGCACTTAAGATTATTACAGTGTGTCACTTGTCAGACTTTCCATGACCTGACAGATGCTTAAAAATCTTGAGATGTTTAATTAGCAACAAAAAAAAAAGTGCCAAAAGGGGTAACACACTAATCCGACAAAACCAGATGAATTGTCTTTTTGCTGCAGTGTGTATTCCATGATCCATGTCACGTGTCATTTCACAATGAAGCTGTATGGCTGATGTATTGGTAATATTTCATCGTTCCTCAACATATTCATAAATATTTTAATAGATTGTGAAATATATCATAATTTAATTCTTAAATAAGTGTAAGTAAACATATCTTGTCTTTCAACTTTGCAGTGTATTGCATTATTTATTTATTTTAGTGGAACACTAAAATTTTCAAACTTTACTTAACCAAACAAGTCACTTGAGAACAATACTACAGCCTGGCATAATGATATTGTCTTCTTGATGGGGAATACATTTTTTTTAACATAAAGTTATTTTATATAAAAATATGAAAAAGTACAATCACATCAGAGGGTTAAAAAAAACAATACGTAATGCAAACTACACAGAAGTTTGGTTTAATTAAAATAGTTAACAGACAATATCACATTGTTAATTAATAAAACATTTGCGATTTAATCAATAAAAGCTTGTAAAGAGACTTTGTCCAATTTTAAGCATTTAGTTGATTTTTGTCATTTGGATAGAAAATTAGAATTTAACAGTTCTATGTATATTATTTTAATGCAGTTAAATTACAAATTATAATGTTGATTATCATGAATGAGATGTTATTATGAATATTCAGTATTTGAGGAGGAAAGCTTTTTCTGAATATTGCTTTAGCACTGTATATCACTTGTGTATGATCTCTTGAACCTTTTTCTTTTTGGTTATTCAATTCTTGACACTCAGAACATGTTACATGCAATTTGATTTCTGTCTGAAGAGAAATTGTATTAATATGGCAGGAAATGCCTGTATTGCACAGACCACAAAATTATGAATTTTAATGAAACTCGGGCTGACCCTTGTTTAACGCTGAAATATTATGCATATTTGAGCTGTCTCCACATAAATGGACCTCAGCATTAACCCTGGATCATTTTTATTCTCCAGACTGCATCGGCAGGATTCTGGAATAGCGTTTTACCTGTAAAGCTGCTATTCTCTTAGCTTGAGATCTCTTTGGATTCTTAAGGCCCCAACTTGGCTCCTGGCATATCCCAAGAGTTTTCTTTATGGTGAATGGAGATCCAAAGCGGGACCCCTTATAAGAAAACCCGGCTGTAGGTTTGTTCTCCACTTGCATGGTTTCCTGGGGGTTACCAAGTGAAATATTTTGACAGTGTACCCAGGGACCCGTAATATTATTCAGTCCTCTAACCACCTCAGTCAATGTAATGAAACATCAGATCTTGCATTTTGCTCTGATGCTCAAAGTGATGTTGTTTCAAACCTGTATGACTTCTTTTCTTAATTTAAATCCACATTTTACCATACATTGAAGATGAAGGAGAACTGGGACTGTCAAGCTCCAAAATTATAAAAAAGCAGCATAACTGTATCATTAAAATGACTTGAGTACTATATTTCACATCTTCTGAATACAGACTAACATTTTGATCATTATTCACTGAAAATTGTGAGATCCACTGTAGTTTTCCTTGCTGCACTGCTGTCAGATTCCTGAACAAATCATTCTTTGAGTCAGATTTATTCATTAAATCAGTTGATTCTGAATTATTTGTTTGCCAATCAGATGCATTCTCAAGTTTAACTCGATCTTGTTAAAATGTTTAACAGCCCACCAGAGGGATTGCATTTTTATATCCAACTGCAGAAGTGCACCGCTAATGAATGGAAAGAGGGCAGGGTTTCAAGACTCGCTTTGAATTGGAGCTTCTTTTAGTTAGCATGTTAGTCTTCTTTTAGTTAGCAAGTTAGCATGAAATGGAAGTTGTGATAGTCTTTTCTTCCTTATTGTGACGTATACATCTGAGAGAAACTGCTTCTCGAACAGGAAAAAGTGTAGGACGGGACTTGATTTTGTCCATGATTTCCCTTGATTTTGGGAATTTATTGGATGTGGTTTGCTATTGGTCGATCTAATTTGAGTGACAGGTTGCCCCGCCCTCGTAACGGTCATCAGAGAAGAGATGTTGAGAGGGAGGGGAAGTTACTTTGATTGATTAAAGATTACGAGGGCACATGAATAAAAAAAAATAAAATAAAAAAAATAACAATGTACACAGATTGGGCATTTGTTATAAATACTGCAATATTCCATAAAAAAAATGTAATCAACCATTTAAATTTCATAGTGACTTTAACTTGACACTGTGAAAAAGTAGTGGCGCAATGGTCAAAAATGTGTGTACGGGCCTTTCATTATATGGGAAAAGTGGCAAGGTGGCTTCCAAAATTCACTCGAGGGCCACTAAATAATGATATAATTTTTCTTTTCTTTTTAGGTGAGATATTCCTTTAGAAATGTTGGATAGGCTTTGGCACAACACCACACTCACAGACCCTCACAAAGTACTGACAAGTAGCCCACTTGTTCAGTTGATTTGAAATCTGTCTTTTTCTGTACCAGGACGTCCCATAGGTGGACCGTTCCGGCAGTGATTGGCGCATCTTGTTGCCGAGCAGTTCAGCAAATGGAGAGTAAATCTTTCCAGCTGATCTGTTTCCCGTTCTCTCTGAGAGTCGGGACTCTCCGTGTAAGCCCAGGTCTCTTTAATCTTCCTTTCCAGCCTTCTCAAAAAGAATGACAAAGCCCCTTAATTTGCTTATCCTTGATTTAAACCAGGAGGCAGGGCTAGTTCATAGAAGGAAATGGAGTAATCCTGCCCGGGTGGATTGAATTGTGGCAAAGCAAACAAGCTTTACTGTTTTACGTCTCCAGAGTGGTTTGGGTTCTCTTGTGGTGATGAAGAATCGTTCCAAAGATACTCTGGTATTTTCCTGCCAAATATCATCTGCAATAGATCATTTTCTTTTCCCCTGGTCTTTGTTATGTTTTGTTTTGACATCGCAATAGTTGCTCTTTGTTCCCTTTTCTTCCAGTTTTTGTACCAACTCAACATCATTTGATACGCTCTGATCCGGCGTTAAAATTGAAATGGATCTTTTCTACTAAATGTAAGCCTACTGTATTTGGTACTGTTGTGAGATTTGTCTTCCAAAAAAGAATTTTCTTATTATAGCAGCACAGATATTGTAGCTATTTCCTATATAATTCAGGTCCTACATTCTCCTTCAATGACACAAACTGAGTGTAGGAAAAGCAAACAGTGCATCCCATCCCACAAGGCTGCTCTCACGGGAGTATTGAAAATGTTTTTCAGGTTGTGTAACTTACAGAGAGCCATAATTGTCCCCCACGGTGGCCCGTCATTGCTTTTGATTCGGTTTAGAGGAATTAGATCAGTTTAAGCACAGTATTTACATTCACGTCAGAGTGTTATAGTGGAATCATGTACTTTTAAGTAGAAGTGAAGTGAAACACAATAAGCAGAAATGTATGAAAATCTTAATGGGAAAAACACACTAAAAGACAAGCCAGCCAACCCGGAGTTTGGTGCAATGGACTGCCTTTGCATTCAGCTGTATTAAAGCGATAGTTCAGCCAAAAATGAAAATGACCCTGTGATTTACTCACCCTCGAGCCGCCCTAGGTGTATAGGACGCAGGTGTAGCGCAAGTTCCGGTGATGAATGCGGAAGTGCAAAGGATAGTGTAAAACAAATTTGATTCTCGCTAGAACTAGTGTCTTACGTCATACGCTGGAACGCCAGTCTCCTGCGAACGCACGTACGACAGTTAGCGGAAGTTAGAGATTACAGTTTGTAAAGTTTTAAATATGGATATTTTTCTTACACAAACACATCGCTTTGGTTCAGAAGGCCTTTTTTAACCCCCTGGAGCTGTGTGGATTACTTTTATGATGCACTTTTATGGACTTCAAAACAGAAACAGCTTTTCACTGCCATTATAAAGCTTGGAAGAGGGTGAGTAATTCATGGACTAATTTTCATTTTTGAGTAAACTATCCTTTTAAAGTGCTGATTACCATGTGCAAGAAACCAGAACAGTTACTACTTTTTTTGAGTCTTTAGTATTTTGTGGGTGCCAGTTTCATAATTATGTTCGGTGTAATGCTATATATAATCAGAAGGGATATATGAAACAGGTGTGACAAATTTGGCAAGCTGTTCGCCCGTGCTTGGAAAGCTTTATGAAATAGTAAATGTCAAATTTTTTTGTGGTAATGGATAAATGACAATAAATGTTGAATATTTATACGGTATTTGGTATATTTTATATAGTTTTTATATAGTTTAAATATATACATTTTTATGTGTTTTATTTTCATATAGGCTACATGTATATTTCAATAAAAAAATTACCAAAATATTCTATAAAATGTCACCTATTAGCCAACTAAAATACATTTATTTTTTATTTATAATATTTATTGTATGAATAAATGTACTATATTTTATATTGTTGTTGTTTTTTAATCATTTTAATATAATTTTATGCATTATTGTCAAGTGTCTAAATTACAGATTCTATATTTGTCCCAAAAAACATTTGGACGTCAGTCTCATCATTTCCTCAATCTCAAACTTTTTGACCTGAATGAGATTTCATATGGGCCAAAGTGGCTCTCAGGAAAACACATCTGGACAGATGTCAAAGTCTGGGCACTGCAGTGCTTTTTTTGGTCTCACTTGTGATTCTGCGACATGATTCAATAAAAAAGAAACAAGCGTGTTTAAAAAGATCTTTCCTCTCATAAAGAAAAACTATCCCCTCTTGTCATGGACTCCAGGCAGTTGTTCAAATATTTGGGGGTCAGTGTTCATTTAAAACCATTCCTAAAAAATGGACTTGGTGAGGGGCCACCTTTTCTCTGTCTCTAATAATTGTTTGATATAGTGTATTATTGCAGTATCTGTAGACTCAACAAAGGAAATATTAGTGACCTTGATTCAGATTAGTTTTGCTATCCATCAAAAACAGATTAACAGACGGCATAAACGTCTTCGAATAAGTTATCTCTGTTACTCCTTTTTAAATATTGGAGGTATTGTAATAAAAGTGAGTGATGATCCGTCTCCTCCAGTTGCTCTTGCATCATAACCTTCTCTGGACAAGTGCTCAATGGCAGGGCACAAAGTCATCTATTTAAAAAAAAAAACCTCCACAGGGACCCTCCACACATTAGCGTTTCCTGGATTTCAGCACACAATGCCTCCCCTACCAGCGCTGGACAATACCGTATCCCCCTCTTCACCCTGTGTTGTATGGAATTTAGAATCACCTGGAAACTTCCTGAATACTTGCTGGCAAAAAAATGAGACAAAATACAAACCCAATAATGATTCCGGAACCGTGGGTGAGTCAGACAGTCACCGAAGGTTCATTTTCATGTGGATGTCTGGGAAAGAAGATTTGCTGCGGGAGTGTTTTTTTTTCTCTCCCATCAATACTTAAAAAATCAACTGGACAAAAATGACAATGCAATAAAGAAGTATGAAAAGATGCTAAGTGTGTTTACTTTTTGCTTTTTAAATTTCAATTTGTTTATATATATTTTATACATATACTAATAAACATTATATCCAAAAAAAAAACAAAGGAACGACACACAAGAAACCAATATATTGCAGATAATTTACAATTGAATTATGTACAATTCCTTATCTAACAGTATACATACTCTCACATACACAGTGCATTTACAATAACAAGTCAATAAAAAAAAAGACATTCTCCCTTTTTAAGACAGTTCCTTGGTTTGTTCTTTAAAATGGTCATTTTTGCAGCCAGTTAAATACATAACATTAAATGCGTTAAATTAAGAAAAGCGTTTTTGGCATGTGTACAATAATTTACACATATTTTAAGCCTTTGTTCTAGTAAAGAAATCAATCACGGCTTATTGTTCCCTCCGTTTTTTTTGACCAACATATATTTTACCAGCTTTACAGTAAAGTAAAACACATATGGGTGAACGTAAGTTAACATTGCTTAGCACTGATCAGCATGTATATTCGAGGAGTGCCAAACCCCTCTACTGAACCATGACAATCCTGCAGGCTTTGCATTCATTTCTCTGAGAGCACTTGGCATGCTGAATTGAAACTACTTCTCTACTAAATGTCTCCTAAGGCTTTTCGCTTTAGTAAAATAGCGAGACACAGCTGAAGTAACCCATGCAGCGCTTAAGCTGATAACCTCCAGACCTCCGAACAACAGAAGAGGCAACGGCACTCTTCGTGCCTCTTTATCTCCTTGAACCAAAGATGGCGCCCCGTAATGTTAATCTTTTCCAGCTAGGTGTGATATCACGATTGTGTCAATAGTGAAAGAAAGACTGCTTATAAAAAGAATCAAATTGTTTGGAGAAACTGCCTTGAGAGGAATTAGATTAAGGAGCAAGCACACACGGTCGGGAATGTTTACAAGGAGAGGAGGTAGAGACCTCGAAAGAGGGATATTGCTTGAACTATCCTTGACTGGCCAAATGAAATTCATTTGTTTTTATAGCTTTGAAATAGATTTTGCTTTATCTTTTCAAACAGTCCTGCCGAACAAAAGTGGACCAGCATGAACTGAAGAAATATTGCGTGGGATGCAACTGTCTTCAACTTAATTGAACAAGAAAATAAGAACTTATTTCTGCCAAAGTACTTCCAAAAAATCGAAACAACAAGCTTGTACACCAACAGTCACGGCAATAATGTACCGTAAAAACCACACAGGAAGCTTTCTTGAGAGCCGCACAGATTCCATGCCATTATATTGTTCTGAACTGCACAGATGCTCTGGCTAGTTTTTCTGTGGTCCGTTGATTTAGGAATGTATCTTTCATAATGCCACCGTGGACAATTTAGGTCATTATCATTCCCATACAGTGAGACCAACATTGATTGAGGAGAATTACCATGGAGAAATGTCAAAAAAAGAAAAACAGTTGCTGTTATGAATTAAAAATCTGCTTTGTGTTTCTTCGTAGAGGAGTCAGTTGATGTTATATAAACAGTAAGCAGGCGAATATTTCTACCCTGACACTGAGATTAATGAATGCTATAAGCTTTATTTTGAAATTGTTCTTATGGTTTGATGTCATTGAAAGGGGGTTCTATCTAAAACTATCATATAAACTAAACTAAAATGAGTTTACACAGATAGTTCACCCAAACTTTCTTTCTTCTGTGGGACATAAAAGATATTTTTAGAAATATCTCAGTGTTTTTTGACCAAATAATGGAAGTCAATGGTAACCAAAACTGTTAGGTTATCCAACATTCTTTAAAACATCTTTTAGGTTCCGCTGAAGAAAGAAAGTCATGCAGATTTGGAACGATGTGTATGTAAGCTGGTTTAAACCACCGAATAAAATTTTTTAAAGATAATTCCGACTTTTTATCTCACAATTGCCTGATATAATGTCAGAATTGTGAGATATAAACTTGCAATTCAGACTTTTTTCTCGCAATTGCGGGTTTATATCTCACAATTCGGACTTTATAACTAGAAATTGCGAGGTTATTTCACACAATTCTGAGAAAAAAGTCAGAATTGAGAGTTTATATCACGCATTTCTGAGAAAATGAGTTTAAAAAAACTGATAGAATCTATATTTTTAGGTGAACGATATCCCTTTAAACCTTTTAAGTAAAAAAATTTGGTCCCTATTTGTTTTTGTTATTCTTATGGTACAAGGCACTTTTTATCTATTATTCATACATAAATGATTCAGATCAAACATTTATGAAAATACTGTGGATTTATATGATAATCCATAATAAGGCATGACATTAATGGATAAAAGTAATTTAATCTCATTACCAGTGCAAGTAAACAAACCCTCTCAGTAAATGTAGGTGAACACTGAAAGTAGATCCTCGAACACAAATCTGGTGTCAGGATAAAACAAAACAATCATTTTGATTTTGGCTCCACAGCGCCTTTCACAAAACAAGGTCTGAGGTCGCTCAATGCAATGAAGTCATTTATCTTGCACATATTGCACACATCATGTACTATCCTGCAGCTCTATCATCCGACCGAAGCCAAATGTGGTGTCATAAAAGAAATTGTATAAAACACCTGGTTTCTCATTCTCATTAAACAGCTTAATTTTAGTTAAGAATGTAAATGTGCTAAACAATGGGTTATTCCTTTTTTTATGTGGGCCAATGTTCAGAAAAAGAAGCCTGATTTCTACCTTTGTACATCAAATGTTGGTGGCTTATCTTGGTATAAAATTCAGAACTGGCATGCTCAATTATCACATGTGTCTTTTGGTTCTAGAAGCATCTAAAGTTCCAAAAAGGAAAACCATACTGTGGACACTCTAAAAAATGCTGGGTTAAAAACAACCCAAGTTGGGTTGAAAATGGACAAACCCAGCAATTGGGTTGTTTTAAGCAAACATTTAACCCAACCGCAGGGTTAAAACAACCCATTTGCTGGGTTAAAACAACCCAATTGCTTTTTTTTTAGAGTGTATATATGATTGAGAAGGTCTACACTCTAAAAAAAAAGGCTCGTAATCATAGGGGAACCTTTTTTAGTGCTATATAGCACCAATTTTGGTGCTTCAGTGGTTCTTCAGCGGTTCTTCAGAGGTGCTATATAGCACCTTAGTCAAAGAACCGGTGAAGAACCTCTGAAGAACCGCTGAAGCACCAAAATTGGTGCTATATAGCACTAAAAAAGGTTCCCCTATGATTACGAGCCAAGAACCATTTTTGGTGCAATATAGAACCTTTTTTTTTTTTAGAGTGGAGAAAGCTGTCGGTTTGTATGACAAGGACTCGCAGAAGTAAGCCATTTTAAATCTGTCATTTTTGAGCCATGAATGCCATCACTCTAAAGCTAGAGGCAATTATGTCATGGCAATGCTGAGTTGCTGATGGGATCACACATTACTAGTGACTATCCTGCGCTGCTACAAAAGACTGGTGAAACACCTACTTGAATACAATGAAAGATCTGCTTTTAAAAAATGCATTCCTTTAGAATATCCAGCTTTTTTGAATGGCTGTCAGAAAGGTGTTCTGCAGCCACATGTGTAGCAGGAGCTAATGAGGCCATGTTAACCAGCCACGCTTTGACCCCTTAGATTTCGAATGGAGTCAAAAGTGTTAACTTTCACTCAGTCAATGCCATATTTGATTAAGGCCACTGGACTCCTCAGAGAAACATTTTCAGAGGCACTATTGAATTCTTCAGAGCTATTTCATCTTGAATATAAGCTGACTGTCATGCAAAGCACCTTTACTGTTATACACGTTATAGTTGCGTGCTACCGCTGACAGATTCTCAGACTCTGAGTCTTAACGGGGCCAACATTTCTACCACTGCTGCAAAGATACTTCAACACTCTATCATTGCGTTTACATTAACAGGATGTAAAATGATTTCTGGGAAGCCTAGGGTTTCACTCATTTTCTGTTGAGGAGTTGTTTATTTGGTGTTGTAAGGGAATTTGGAGCTGTTCGGCACACACGTCCTCTGCCCGCTTCTAAAACACAACTCAATGTCACCGTCTGAACATACACACATGCTCGTTGTCACACATTTACACACTGTCCCTCTCACCAGCTCTGACTGCTTCATCTCGCCCCCACAATGCGGTGCTTGGTCTCTGCGTATGAGGCAGCGGCAGCTTTCGGATAGGGTCCAGGGGTAGCTCACCCCTCGCTCACAGTGCTACCTGCACCCACAGCTCTCCACCACCATGTCCTCATACTGTTTATAAACTACATTATTCCCCGAGTCAATGTACAGGATGCTGATGGGACTGAGTTTAGAAGGAACGCAACAGCTTGGAGGGGTGGACTCTGGGTCCATGGAGTTCATGAGAGTCTGGATGATGGCATGGTTGGTCGGTTCCAGGTGTGAGCGCAACGGGAAGTCACACAAGCCCTCACAGTGATAAGCTTCGTAATCTAGCGGTGCAATAATCCAGTCGTCCCAACCCAGTTCTTTGAAGTTCACGTGAAGCGGCTTCCGGCTGCAACGTGTTCTCCGTCTGCCACCTCCCTTTCCTCCACCGCCACCCCCTGTAACAGGTCCTACGCCAGGACGGCCTGCTAGTGCTGTCCGCCGCCTCCGCCGATGTCTTGGATGGCTTTTAATATCATGCTCCGGTGCAGGAAATTTACGACTTTTCATGGCCCTTATCTTCTCACGGATCTCCCTAAAGAGGTTCTCCTTCCTCCGAGCTCGAGAAAAGGCCACCAGTAAGGCTCTTTCGTGGGTCTGCTGATCCTCGTGGCTCAGACCCAGCACGCCGGGATGCACGGCCTCGTTATTTGAATCAGAAACTGCGGATATGCTGAAACACAATGGCCTGCTGCCTTCCATGGTCCTGTGCAACTTGAAGTGGGCCTTCACGCTTGCACCGACGTCAAACACATCCCATGTGGCTGAAGCGGTACCTAGAAGATCAATGGTCCTGGAGGTGAGCAGCAGAGGTTGGTGAGAGGATCCCGGGAGGGAGCAGGTGTGGAGGAGAAGTCTGTACAGGTTCCCACCACGGGAGAGTAAACTTAAGACGTCGGGCGGTGGCCGCCTCAGAACCCGCAGCTCCACCTCCATCAGTTCGTCCAGTCGTGAGAGACCAGACAGGTCGAATGTGTACTTCTGATGGAACTTTAAGGAAGGCTCGTCTGACGGAATAAGAGAAAGAATGGATTAGCATTGAAATTTTAAGAATTAATGCAGCAAGCGCACACTAATGCATTTCCTCACCTTACTACGAACACTCTTACATATGGCTTTCATGAAAATGGCATACGCAAATTGTCATTCCATCTACTCAATGAGAATAACATTCAAGGGCCTGAATGACTTCTCCAAACACGAGGTGCAGCAAGCTCACGGAGACCAGGTGGAGAGCATTTGGCTGACCTGTCAGACTGTGAAGGCCTTTGGCAGCATCTGCTAATTACACTGATTGAGTGAGAAGAAGGTTTGGCAGGACATTGGAAATGCTCAGCTCTCCTCCTTCCCCTATATGTCCTCAGGAGGATGTAGTAAATTTGAAAGGTGGGTGGCTTAAGGGTGTAATTAAATGTTAGGTAACATTTCAGTTTTCTGTGGCCACCATGAACTGGAACTGGTCTTTCATTATTCGCACAGCTAACCTGAAATCGCTACAGGGAACAAAAATCTCTGTCTGCAAGATGTTGTCCTCCTCTCTTTTTCTTTGTCCGGAGAAAGAAATTGGCTAAAAGAACACATCCAATACTCAGTCTCATCCGTGACTGAGATGATGCAGAACCACCCTTTGCTAAGAGAGACCAGACTTTGCGCTCAGAGTAAAACAAGCTTCGATGTTGACATCTTGACATACAGTTCAAAAATGGAACCCAGAGTACCATGCAACCTGATACAGAGACCGCAGTTTCATGGGTTAAACATGAAGAGGATTCTTATGAGGTGGCTGCACCAAAACCCAAGGCCAGATCGGGACATATCATATTGATGCTACACTATGAGAGAGACCTTCAGAATGGGAATTGCAAACTGTTTAAAGCTAGTAGACTTTTGGGGACTGGCCACAAATAATGTACCTGCACTACGAGTGCAAGGAGCACGCAAAAGGGGTGTTTTGAAAGAAAAGCACTACACATTTATCTCCTCTCTGAGACAAAGGAATGCTATAAAAAATGAAAGGTGAACAGAGGGGAGGGGTGTAGAGTAAAGCATCCTCCTCTAAGCTAATATCCGCTTGCCAGACTAAACAATGACATAACCTAGAAAATGAGCTGAGGCAGTCAGGGACTCAAGTTCCAGTACCTTGGGGTCTACAAATATTGTCTGAATTTGCTCTTAAAGTTTTTATGGCTTCAGACAATGCACAGTCATATTTTGGTTTTACCATTAATACATTTTTTTTTTCTTGAATATATGATTGGAACAGGTGGGACAATCTTCACAAAGATTTGAACCAGAAACACATATTCAAAGCAAACACATTACTGTTGAACCAACAAATCACGGTTGATCATTAGAGCTAGTCTATGCCTTACTCTACACACCAGCAGAATTCTAGGCCGTGTATGACGGTATAAATTGAAATATTCATTTTAGTGCTTGAATTGGTCAGCAAAAAAATTGCTGCCTCGTATATAACTGTGTAACTTAGTTTTATGTCCGGAAAGGCGCTATTGAAATTGTGTTTTGTGAAATTTTTGCCCGATTAATATTTATGATCTGTTCATTCGCCATTTCGTGACGTCATCTCCACCACGGTGCCCTACTATTTTCTTTCAAACAAAATGACGCCCATCGTTGTGGGGAAAATATAAGGTGGAAATATGATGCTAGGAATTCATATTTAGGCTAATGCTAATTATACCCTCAATACCCTTAAACAAATGTGCCATAGGGCGCTTTTTATTATTCAAAGCTGTGGCCTCAAATGTAATAACTGGCCTGTCAATGTACGAATGTCACTTCAATCCATCGAACGTTCAAGAACAGAAGAACCTCTTTAACTTTATGCAATAAAAAAGTGTTTCCACGCATATCTCCATGTATTTGGTCGGGCGGATAGCTGACACGCTGCATTTCCCAAATTCTGTATTTTACGTGACTATCTTTATTTGAACATAAGTTTTATATTAAAATGTGTCTTTATCTTTATCAGCAACACCTGGAGGGGAGAACGCGTGCTCTGGTTTAGATACTTTAGCTCAAGGTGCTGCTGAAGTTTATTTGTCACAGATGTTGGAAATTTGAGACATTTGACTTCATATTTCTTTTTTGGTATTTCATGTATTTCGAAAATATTTACGGAAGATGATCCTAAAAAAATTAAACTCGAGCTTCAAAAACATGGAATCACGCAGGGGTACAGCAATGTGGAATCACTGTGACGAAATTATTATGGTTATTTTCTAAATTAATTGAGAAAAGAATTACAGGCTATTCGCATTTCTTTAATTTATGCACAAACCAAATTATGATATTTTTTGTACAATTTGTGTTTTGTAATGATAATAATTATTATTGTTAATCGGCAACAAATTATTTGATTTATAATTCAAACATCAGATAATTTCAATGCTATATATCAATGGAAAATAGGCCTATCTCTATAAACTCTCAGTCATAGTCACACCGAGATCAATCATCTCTCAGCTGTCATTTATAATTTACGGCATGATATAAAGTGATGAATTACTGCAGCGTGTACCTTATACAATTCATTACAGTTTTATGTGTCAAGTAGCCTATAATATATCAAAATAAACTGATCAGGCTGAATCTGAAGGTATGAAATCCGCACCGATGGCCTGAATGTGCATCATCTTACAAGCCATCTATCTTTCTGTCAGTCTGATCACTCTCACTCACCTTGTCCCAGGTCCATGAAGCTGGTCACTGTGTTGGCATATCTCCTGGAGCGCGTCTGGCTGCCGTTGCCTCCCCGTCGGTCCAGTTCCGATAGTGTCCTGTACAGAGAGATCATGTAAGACGGAACATGAACAGATGTGGAGTCGTTCCGGGAGCTCGTGCTGGCTTCTGCAGGACCGCGCGCATCCAGATGTGAGTGAAGCCCGTTATCAGAGGGGTGCTGCACCGATCCCAGCACCACTGCCTCAATAATATTCCCAAAGCAAAAGGAAAACCATAGGATGGGAGCGGCAGTCTTCTTGGGAGTCATTTTCAGTGGTCTCTGGCCGAAAATGGCAAAGTTGGATGGACTTGATGACTTTGGAAACTCCCCTTTGCTCTTTAGATAGTGTTAATATCTTGAATGTGAGTAACACTGAGTGCCTGTTGCTTAGTATTCAAAGAGCGCCCCCCGTTGGAAACATATTTGGAAGCGGTAACGTGTGTTTCAAATCCACAACAGCATTGGACTAAGAGTAGTACTATTATTGCCAGAATGCAACTGTAATATAAATAAATTATGCTAAACCGAATGAGCTTAATCAATAATAAACATGGTGTAAACTTATTCTGCTTTGCTAGGAATTTTCTTAAAAAAAACATTATAGGTCTATTATTTTTATGACATTGACAAAGAATACTCTTCTTTCAAATAAGAATAATTACACACATTGAAGGGCAATAAGGCTATTTTGATTTGAAATGGTTGCTTTCCATCTTTTGCGCAATCGTCCCTCATTTCATGCGCGCGCACTGCCATCTACAGTTGAAAAGACCCCAAATGCTATAAGTTTATGAGAAGTTGCAATACCCTCCTAAGACCCAGGAAAACAAAGTCTTTTGAATGTAGTTTTTTTCAAGTCATTACATTGTTTAGAGCATAGAAACAAATGGATTTTTATTTTTGAAAAATATTTTATTCATATGTTTTGCTCATAAGTAGACACCGGGACTTTTAAAAAAAATGTATTACATGTATAGGCAAAAACAATGTGATTTTTTTTTTTCATGCACCAATCAATTTTTAGGTTTCAGGATTTTTTTTAAACCAAACTTTGTTTAAAGATGATTCGCAACTATGCTATGAAAGATATAACAGAATTGATTGATATACCATTTTACTTTAAGCAATATATGGGTAAAATGGCCACATGGGTTTTCCCATTCAATGCAATGTACATTGTATCTAATTTGCATATTAATGTGTTCTTGGAGCAACATGGGATGAAAAAATAAGTGTAATAATGGGAGTTTTCATAATAATATCTAATATTTTATAGGAACATTGATATATAATTTCTTTCTCCATTTAATTGTGTCTCTAAAAAAATGCCTGATAAACATGCTTTAAGTCCCGGTGTCCTCTATTGTTTTGTAACAGAAGGTCATATTTTGATTAGAAACCCCATAACATTTTCCTGAGATGTTGAAAATTAATCAGATTTAAATGTTTTTGTTTTTTCCATAAGAGTGCTAAATTTAATCATTCAATCATTCTTAAAGACCAAGTAGAAGTTGTTGTGAAACCTCAAAACAAATTTTATCTTAAAACTATGACATGTATGGTGTCTCTCGTACAAGGACAGTGGCACCCAGGAGGATACAGTACTTTAAAATGCTAACAGTAAAAGTCATTTTCGCTATGCAGAAATAGTAGTCCATGCAGTTTGGTACTGCCTTTTTCTCTTATATATTCAGGGGAGACTCTGGTTAGTTGTCTCACATCTTACTCCAGTGAATAATTCTCAAGTGAACTTCTGTATATGAACACAAAACATATCAAATAGGGCCTGATTGTTTTGGCCAATAATACAACCTACGAAAAGACGACTATAAAGCTGAAGACATTCACCATGATATATGATATTCCCTCTGCTGTGCAACCCATTAGTGAATGCATTCATGTAGATTAAGGGATTTAGATCTGTTTCTTTCTTAAAGCTATCCATTTTTCTACTAATTTACACCTTGTCAACTATGCCAAAAAATAAAGACTATCATATGCATAATCAGTCAAGCGCATGCTTCTTTTCACTTACCACTTACTGGAATCAAAGAGGGAACATAACAATCCATTATTATTTCATCACAGCTAACATATGCTCAAATTCTTAAGACAAAAATTGTATTTCAAAATGTCCAGCCTAAAATGTGGCATACCATTGAGATTCAACTTTGGATCACAATGTTGAGGTAAAGCATGCTTCCAATGGTACTACCCGAACACTTAATTTATATAACTTTACACTGCTGTACTGGGCCTAAAATACTGTACATCATCCATGTCAACATGCAGCTGATTGTGTGGTGATTTGCTGTCTGTTATAACCAACACTATGCTATAATATATTGGGGTATCAGATTAAACTCTGGATTTTTTCTCCTGCTTCCTTTCTGACCTCATCCATGTCTGCCATACTAATAACTAATGTTCGGTAGAAACAGCAATATCATGGTATTCATTCTGCACTCTTTGAAATCTAACTTCCCATGACTGCTCAGTCAGAGCCATCAGATAAACAGATGTCATTCCATTAAAGGCCTGATCATACACGTTGAGTCATGCTATCAGAAAGAGGTGGACTAGAAAGTATCTTGGTGAAAAAACCTTATTCGTACCCCTCAAAACAATGGAAATATGTCAACATCCATAGTATGTACAATACAGTATTTTCACACTCAACCATTTCTTGACTTGTGATCAATTCTTCTGCATTAGCTTAGTTCACAGGGACTTCACACCAGTTACATATCTTTTGTTATTTATATCAACTAGCTGACAAGATTGTTCTGTGTAAACATGTTTATATAAGAAGGAATGGACATGCTACAACGAATAAACAGTGCAATTGTAAAACTCAAAACATGTAACTAAATCTATGTCGTCGTGATTATATATTTTAAATATTTTTATTAGGGGTGTAACAATATATTGTCAAAATATACCGCAATACAAAAATGCAACAATATGTATCATGGATAGTGGCAATATGTATTGTGAATAGTTCACCTCAAAAAGAGGAATTAAATCCAGTTTACAGAGTTTTAGTGTCAGGACTACATTAAACTACTATATAATGTTGAATATAATGTATAATATTGCAATGGGGGAATATTTGTGGGTCCTGCCAAATGTTACCAGTAAAAAGTGTCTTACATTATTTTAAATATAAATTAAATTCTGCAAGCATATTCATCTAAAATAATTCTGTATTTTCAGCTTCAGAATCATGAATATTTTTATTTTTATTCTGTGCATTGTGTTACCATCACCAAGTCCAAGCCTATTCATTTCCTTATCCAATGTAATATCAAATATAGCATTTTAATCAACAGTACATTTTTGTTAACCTTTTTACCATGTCTTGGTGTACTGTATCTTAATAATATGGTATTGTGAGTTCAGTATCGTGATATGTATCGAATCATGACATGAAGGTATCGTTACACCCCTAGTTTTTATATATTTATGAAAGATTATGGCCTTCCCACACACACACACACACACACACACACACACACACATACACACACACACACACACACACACACACACACACACACACACACACACACACACACACACACACACACACACACACACATAGTGTTACTCATACAATTATTCAAATTAATCAGCCTGCTCTTTTTAAATTTTGATGACAAGAAAAGAATAACAAGTGGTAAGTAACTATGGTATTTTGGCCAAAACTGTGGTTACTGTGGTCATTTGTGTACAGGTAACGTCTAAGTATAACTTAATGTTTAAAAATGCCCTTTAGAAATGTGCGGGAAAAAAAACGTATATGCACTGTTAAGTGTATTATAAGGTTTTCGTTACGAAAACTAAGACTTCCTCTGATTTTCTTACAATAATTTATCTGCAGACACTTACAGAGCGTTAACTTCCTCAATCAAAATAAAAGATCAGCTGATGGTCACGTGACTATCACATGATCAGTACATTCGGGCATAAGCATTGGTGTAATGGTGTTTTTCAGAATCAGATATCAAAGGTGCATGAACACGAAAACAATGCGGTGAGTACTTTGTAATTTACCGAACGTTATCTTAACGTAGTCATAGTTTATTGATCGCATTTGCAGAGAGTGTTTGTTAGTCTCACAGACTACGGTTCACCTCACGAGGTCAAATGTTCAGGACAAACAATAAACCTGTGTTCCCTTGTGTACTGTTGGTTTGCTGTCAAATGTTAATTGATTAAGTTGGCTGTTGGAGTTAAAAATACCAAAGTCAGTAAAAGTAACCTCTTGCTTGTGCGTTGACCATAAAATAATTGAATGTGCATCCGAGTCGGTTCTTAAAGTGACAGTGTTCTATTTTTACAGGATTGCTGTTTTTGTCCTGTGCTTAATTTGGCTGGTCAGTGGGGAGCTGCTTGAGGCTGACCAAGATACTTCGTAAGTCCAAACTATGGATAATATTTGTCACTTTATGTGACTTTAAAGGGTTAGTTCACCCAAAAATGAAAATTCTGTCATTAATTACTTACCCTCATGTCGTTTGACACCCAGACCTCCGTTCATCTTCGCAACAGAAATGAAGATATTTTAGTGTAAATCTGATGGCTCTGAAAGGCCTCCATTGGCTCGATGGCACGTTACACTCTCAAGACCCTTAAAAGGTACTAAAGACGTCGTTACAAAGTCCATCTCACTACAGTGGTTCTAAAATAACTTTATGAATCGGCGACAATAGTTTTTGTGCGCAAAAAAACCCTAAATAACGACTTAAATAGTGATGACGATTTCAAAACACGGCCTCATGAAGCTTCGAAGCGTTATGAATCAGCGAGTCGAATCAGCAGTTTGAATCGCCAAATTTCAGCAGTTTGGAATCATCATTCGGCTCACTGATTCATAACGCTTCGAAGCTTCATGAGGCCGTGTTTTGAAATCGTCATCACTATATAAGTCGTTATTTAGGGGTTTTTTTGCGCACAAAAACTATTGTCGCCGATTCATAAAGTTTTAGAACCACTGTAGTGAGATGGACTTTGTAACGATGTCTTTAGTACCTTTTAAGGGTCTTGAGAGTGTACCGTGCATTGTGCCAATGGAGGCCTTTCAGAGCCATCAGATTTTAACTAAAATATCTTCATTTCTGTTCCGAAGATGAACGGAGGTCTAACGGAGGTCTAACGGGTGTCAAACGACATGAGGGTAAGTAATTAATGACAGAATTTTCATTTTTGGGTGAACTAACCCTTTAAGTGAACAGTTTAATTGCAATTTGCACACATTGCTTTACATTAGAACATTTACAAGCCTTTAACAATAGCTAAGTTTCCATCCACCTATTTTATGTGCATTTTGGGATATCATACAAAACAGAGGATGGAGACGCAAAGATGCGTGATTTCTAAATATGCGCTTTAAAACGTATCTGCTCAATTTAAAATTTTTTTTTATCCAATTAGAAGTGTGTTATGATGGGAACACATTTACCGAAAAAAATCCATCAATGTGGAACAAAAACTTCATGTGCATCAACAGTGAATGTGATTGAATAACCAAACTAACCAGCTGACCAATTTCATTGCACATCATCTCAAATATTGGTTTGGCCATTCTGAAATGCCTGAGCCAAAGTCTGTCATCAGAATGATTTGTTTTAATTCCCTCTGAGAAACATCTCACATGATTGTGTTCCCAAACACCAGCATCCGAATGCAAGATAACATAACAGCTTTTTGCGTTTCTACGCGTTCTGAGGCGCAAGTCATTTATGATGTAGGAAAAAAGAGCCACAATTTCTTCCCCAATTGCAGCAACTTTTGTGGCATTTTCCCAGGAAGTGATGATTTTGCTCTCTTTCTTTCACATGGGTTGGAAACGGTGCTTTATTTACAAATGTTTTATGCAATATTCCTATTTTGCACATAAATAAATTTGCAACTTTGGATGTAAACATAGCTAATGTTATTCCCAATGTTTTAGTGTGCCTGAGGACTGGATTCAAGATGAATCGGTCGGACCTTTGGAGGAAGTGGAACTTACGTTTGCACTAAAGCAGCAGAATGTTAACCAGATGGAAGAGTTACTGAAACGAGTGTCGGACCCAGATTCACAACAATATGGTATTGAGCCTTTCATGTGTTATAATCAAAAATGGTCAAATAAAGAAATCAGTTCTCATTTTCTCATTTATATCTTAGGGAAGTATCTGACTTTGGAAGAAGTAGCTGTTCTCATACAGCCTTCTCAGCTGACAGAGAAAGTAGTGCAGCATTGGCTCCAGGGTCATGGGGTCAAAAACTGTCACACGGTTGTAACACGGGACTTTCTTCAGTGTGTCATGACTGTACAGTAAGGACAATTTGTGTGAACTTTACCATATCCATAGGAAAAAAGAAAAAAAAAACCTCTTAGCCTCTTTTTTTGTGCTTTCTTAGGTAAGCATTATTTGATTTTTCTTTAGAAATTGTCAAAATAATCTAGTTTGCTCTTCTGCTTTTATAGTGACTCGGGGTCCAGTTCTTCCATATATTTACTTTTGATCTCTCATGTTCTTTCTATCCTTCTCAGGGTGGCTCAAGCGTTACTCCCCGGCTTAAAATTTCAACGCTACAGAAGAGATGCACACACTCTGTTGAGGTCACCATCTCTATACTCAGTTCCTCAAGATCTGCATCAGCATCTAGATTTTGGTGAGCAGCCGACACCATTCATCTCCATCTTCATCTCCTACTGTATAATATTTAATGCATGAATTTCAAAGGTCTCTAAATTCTGAACATTATTAAAACACTTACTGCATGCCTTCTGCCCTCTGATTATTTCTATTTTAGACCTTTTAGTTTAATTGTACAGATGTCCATTTCTAGGTTGTTCTCATCTTTTTGATGCAAAATCCTGAGAATACTGAGAACAGCTTTTTTTTGTTTTTAATATTTCAACACAGACATTTCGGTACTGAAGCAATTTAGGATTACTTTATCTATGGATGCATAATTGTTTAGAAAAATCATGTTAAAATGTGTTTCAAATATGATACAACAGGCTTTTTTAGTAACTTTTATTTGTATATCTCTGTGATCGTTTGTATTGCATTGCATTATGTTTTGCCCCCCACAATAAAAAAACTACAGAGCTTTGATCATAAAACTAAGCATTTAAATATATCATCTTACTAAGACATAATATTAGGAGATATAGAGTGGCAACTGATATTTATATGCATTTTTGTGAGTAGTCTGCTGTACTGTTAGGAAGATGTCTTTGATTTACAGTGCCCTCCACTAATATTGGCACCCTTGGTAAATATGAGCAAAGAAGGCTGTGAAAATAAATCTACATTGTTTATCCTTTTGATCTTTCATTCAAAAACCTTTAATTGAAGTAAAACAACTGAAAGTGGGGGAAACTCATTATGAAATTAATGTTTTTTCTCTACTTCACGTTGGCCACAATTATTGGCAACCATTTATTGCAACCTCCTTTTCTCAAGATAACCGCTCTGAGTCGTCTTCTATAATGCCTGATGAGTATGGAGAACCCCTGACAAGAGATCAGAGACCATTCCTTCATACAGAATCTCTCCAGATCCTTCAGATTCACAGCTCCATGTTGGTGCTGGTGTCAGGGAACTGGGACGGCCATAGCAGAAGCTTCATTTTGTGAAATTAATCCTATTTATCATATCTTTTTAGTGGGTGGTGTTCACCGCTTTCCACCAAAAGTAAAGGACATCAGTAAAGGCTGGGAAGGAGCAAGGCAATTAGCATTAGGCTATCACTTGGGTGTCACCCCCTCAGTCATTAGGAGTCGTTACAACCTTACAGCAAAAGATGTGGGCACTGCCGCTAACAACAGTCAGGCAGTGGCACAGGTACACCTCTCATATTTAATGTGGAGATTTCAATTAAATGTTTCATTTCGTCATGTCAATAGTATTCTGGAATGTCCTTCATGGTTATGCCAAATATCTCCACTAACTTGCGACTGTAATCTGGTTAGTTCTTGGAGCAGTACTACCACCCCGCTGACTTGGCTGAGTTTATGAGTCTTTTTGCTGGAGGATTCACGCACATGTCAGCTGTAGAGCGGGTTGTTGGCACTCAGGGAGGTGGGAAAGCCGGCATTGAGGCCAGTCTGGATGTGGAGTACATCATGAGCAGTGGTGCAAACATCTCTACATGGGTCTTCACAAATCCAGGTATGTGACTTATTTCAGTATTATTGAAACACTATTATTATTTGTATTAATATTTTTAATACCGGTCTAAAATAGTCTGAATATAATCACTTCCTATAGGTGAATCAGGATAAGACGATCACGGTTTGGAAAATGGATTCATGATCCACTCGCTCATTATATCATTTTTGTAAATTTTGAACACAAAGGTATGGATTGCAGTTTTAAATTAGTTTTTTTTTTTTAATGTTTTCTGTTTTAATTTTAGTTTTACGTAAAATTGTAGTAATTGGTTTTGTTGTTTTTATTAGTTTTCCCTTTAGTTACTTTAGGACATGAGAAATGTTGTCTTTGCACCTAGCTGAAATTGTTTTTTTTTATTTTATATTTTACTTTATTTCAGTCAAGTTTTTATAATAAAATGTTTTCTTATGGTTTTAGTTAAAGGTATCCTATGTATGTACCTTTTTTATTATATAATGAATGAGTACATCATGAATCCATCTTCCAAACCACGTTTTTTTTTCTTATTCTGAGTCACTAAGGTATGCCTATAATAAGTGTTTATATTCGGACCTGGCGGGACGACAACCGCTGCGGAGTAGCCCAGGACCTACTTTTTTTTTTGTTGCCTAATTTGCCTCAGTTTAGTTTGCTGTTTCGTTGAAGTCAGCATGAAAAGGAAGTTGTGATGTATATCCAATGAAATGGCTTCTTTTTAAAAAAAAAAAAAAGACAAGAATTATCAATCATCATTTCATTGTGACTTTAAGGATCATGTCTGCTTTTTTTCTCCTCAATTCTTTTGATGTTAAATGGTCTGTTTCTGGCTTCATGCATTGTAAAAATCACAAACTTCATCATGGTCTCTGTTACAGGTCGTCATGAGACCCAGGAGCCGTTCCTTCAGTGGATGATGTTGCTCAGCAACATGTCTGCGGTGCCTTGGGTCCACACCATCAGCTATGGAGATGATGAAGACAGTCTTTCTGATGCCTATATGACCCGCATCAACAATGAGTTCATGAAGGCTGGCCTCAGAGGGATATCTATGCTCTTTGCTTCCGGTAAGATAACTAAAGTCAAGTTGAAATATGATTAACTGTTGGTTAATCATCTGCTATTTCTTTATTTTTTTTTCTCATTAGTGTAAGATCTCAAAGAAAGCCACTTATAAATGAGATCTGTGTTTATTTTAATTCAGGTGACAGTGGAGCGGGCTGTAGACACCTGACCAAGGAAGGAAATACTTTTAGACCGAGTTTTCCTGCATCCAGGTAGACCTTGCTCTCTAGATAATCCGTATAGTACTGATATCTTTTGTATTGAAAATAGTTGGTGTGTGAAATGAATCTCTTGCCTATCTAGTCCCTATGTGACCACTGTGGGTGGGACTTCCTTCAAGAACCCCTTCAAACTCAGCTATGAGGTCACAGATTACATCAGTGGAGGTGGCTTCAGTAACGTGTTTGCAATGCCAGACTATCAGGTAAAGATCCAAAAGTCTGTATCCTTTGCTATGTTCTGAATAGAATACGAATAGTCTTGAAAACGGCTCAATGAAAACAGCTTAGAATATGTTGTATACCAGGGGTGTCCAATCCTGCTCCTGGAGGGCCACTGTCCTGCAGAGTTCAGCTCCAACCCCAATTAAACACACCTGAAGACCTAATCATGGTCTTATTAGGCATACTAGAAACTTCCAGACAGGTGTTGAGGCAAGTTGGAGCTAAACTCTGCAGGACAGTGGCCGTCCAGGAGCAGGATTGGACACCCCTGTTGTATACTGTCTATTTTTTAAGTAGCTGAAATAGGCACTATTCCTCTTTTAAACATTTGTATGAGATCATTGTCACATGGCTTTACAGTTTTTGTCCTATGTTTTAGTCAGCTACTGGTGTGCAGTTATCATCTTTCAAAGAGTTTATTTGTATAGCACTTTCCACAATATTGTTTCAAAGCAGCTTCACAGAAAATGCTTGTTTCAGTGTGACAGTTTAGGAAGTATTATGTTATCAGTCAGAGATAAGTGTATCAAAGTAGTTTCCATATGGAAGTAATATACAGCAGCTATAAGGTAATGTTATGTGGTTAATGTTTTCAGTTAAGCAGAGATTGTGAGTGTGTTGGGCAGCAATTACAACTTGTAATGACGGCAATATAAGGATAATATTTGATTGTTTTTATTGTTGATCCAAAGTTGGTGTCATCTCAAGTCGTTGACTGAAATCATTGCAAAAGCTGGATCCACACTGGAGCTGGTACAATTTATAGTTACCTTGGGATGGGCAATTAGCATAAAAATAAGAATTAGAGTAGATGTATGGCAAGCCGTTTTGACTTTGAATCATTCGCATGATATGAATTGGTGATATCAACAATTCAGTTTTCACTACTTAAAATGCTAATTCTTGATATCAGGGATTACATTTCCACTAGTAAAAATTGTAATTCTTGATAGCAACAATGATGTCATCACTCGCAGAAATACGAATTCTTGACATCTGTAATTGTATTTTTAGTAGTTAAATGTCACCATAGGCTGCCATTCTAAATTCAATTCTTACTAGTTGAAATTCCAATTTCACATATCATGAATACAATTCTTACTAGTAAAAAAATATAAATTCCTTTATTCATATTCTGGGAATGAATAAAAGTCAAAACGACTTGCCATGGCAGATGCTGTTCATAGCTTTTTGGACAATAAAATGCTATCGTTTGGCATAAAAAAATTGAAAAGGAGATCCCTGCTTCTTTTTCACACTTCACACTGGAAAGGAAAAGTCTTTCCACTGTGGGATTCTGGGTAATGCTGAATTGTCTTGACAAACAGGGCTGTTGTGTGTTGTTCTCTATAGGTTGATGCTGTTGGAATGTATTTGAAGAGTGGTCAGCCTCTACCTCCTCAGACTTATTTCAACACCACTGGAAGAGCCTACCCAGACTTAGCAGCGCTGTCTGACAACTACTGGGTTGTCACCAACCGGGTGCCTGTGCCATGGGTTTCTGGAACTTCGGTTAGTAAATAATATAGTTTCTGTTTACAAGTGCACTACAGTTTTGCTCATAATTATGATTTAAATAAAGTGAACAGTGAAATTGCAGTGTATAATACTAGACTAAAAATAGACTATACTCTACAGCTAGATTAAACAAAAGATGCTTTCTATTTCAAATAAATGCTGTTATTGTGAACTTTCTATTCATCAAAGAATCATAAAAAAAAAAAGTATAATGGTGTCTTCAAAAATATTAAACGGCACACATTTTCACCGTTAAGACAAGTAAGGATGTGACACTTAAAAGTGTGCGTGTGCGTGTGCGTGTGTGCGTGTGCGCGTGTGCGTGTGCGTGTGCGTGTGTGTGACCTTTAAAAAATTTTTACCAACCCCAAACTTTTGAACAGTAGTATAGAGCAGAAAATGCAGAAATAATGTACAATATAAAGTAACTTAATTTTACTCTACAGTACCCTGATATTTTGTAATCTGTATGTTTTTCCAAGGCATCAACTCCAGTAGTGGGTGGCATTCTCTCCCTCATAAATGACCATCGCTTCCTGAAGGGCCTTCCTCCCTTAGGATTCATCAACCCTCGCCTTTACAAACTGAAAGGCAAAGGTCTTTATGATGTAAGTTTTATTAAAAAAACTTTTTTTTTTACATTTGACAATAGTCCCCCTTAAAGGACTAGTTCACCCAAAAATTAAAATTCTGTCATTAATTACTCACCCTCATATCGTTCCAAACCCATGAGACATCTTCATCTTTGGAACACAACTGAAGATATTAAAACCTGTGAACTGAAATACAAGAAGCTTGCATTCTACGCTATTCAGGTCGTAAACACTTCAGTGCAGTGCTTCTACGTCAGAATGCCGGCTTTTCTACCTTTCTGTGCCTTGAAAGTTACAATGACGTTTCTGCCTATGTGTGGTTCAGAGACCTCTCAGATTTCATCAAAAATATCTTAATTTGTGTTCCGAAGATGAACGAAGGTCTTACGGGTTTGGTACGACATGAGGGCGAGTAATTAATGACAGAATTACCCGAACCCTTTAATCCGGTCCCTCTTTATTCAGCTGAATTCTTTCTTCTAGTGGCTCTCAGAACTGAACTCCGAAAACACCAGGACTGTTATGCCATCAATATCCATATTTACAGTGTCAATGAAGTGATGTTTTAAAGTTTAGCGCTGTCCCACATTAATAACTGAAATTATCATTAAAGGCACACTTTTCGAAATGCAACACGTGTCAAATTGAGCTTGTGTTAACGAGTGACAGTTAAAACATTTACTTCCCCTTCTCTATTAGCTATATCCTCTTTTGATTTAATGATCTCTTCTCCTCCTTCTCTTAGGTAACAGAGGGATGTCATCTGAGTTGTCTGGATGATAAAGTTGAAGGGAAAGGTTTTTGTGCCTCTCCTTCATGGGATCCAGTAACGGGATGGGGAACACCCAATTATCCTGTTCTTCTTGCAGCTCTCATGGATTGAGCGGCTGCTTTTTAGTTTTTTATTATTTTCTTGAAGCATCTAAATGATAATACATTGTATAATCATATCAAGATTTCATAGCTGTCAATCATCTAAGAATCATTCTCGCCAAACAAAGTCGTTTCAATGTAAGCTGAACCTTTGATGCCTGATTGATTAACCGACCCACAGTCCTTCTCCCTGTCCAACAGGTCAAATCACTTCAGTCCTTTCAGATGAAGATGATTTGTCCCAGATGAATTAAGGGCCTGTGGATTCCAGCTAGACCACAACCAAATGTTTAACAAGCTCTTTGTTTTAAACAAAACAGTGTAACAGAAAAAATATCAGAATTTGATCTGCTTCATATACCGATTGGATTTGATTTCTAGAGACTGATCCGTGTTCTGAAGTGCAATATCCCCTAAGAATACATTTCCTCTCTATGAATGCCATTTGCTTTTAAAATGCAATTAAAACAGATCATTTTATCATAGGTATCATATCAAGGTTTAAATGTAGCATGTAATGAAACCAGCCTAAATATTGAACATACTTGAGAGCTGCATAAACCAATGGCCTGTTCTTTTTTTTTATGGGTTGATTTCACTTATTGTTAATGAGGTCCTCAGGGAATTAAATATTGAATAGATGTGTTGTTCTGGAACTAATCGGTCATTGGAGAGATTGAGAATGTTTTTTCTACTAGATGTCTTGTGCACTGAATGTTTGAGCGACTGGTCAAACTTGTTTTTTGAAAGATGCATTGCCCCCAGGATTCCCTCTGGAAAGTACATGAATATTTTGAAGACAATGATATTTCTTTGCTGAGAAAAAAAACAAATTAAAGGTTTTATTTTGAAATAAATGCTACCTTTGTGTGCTTAAAGGATTTAAGTAGATTTAGATACTGTTTAAAACATTTAAGATAATATACATTTTTGAGAAGGAATGGCAATAGCTTGAATTGTATTGTAGTTGGTATTTTGAGTTGAGTTTTAAGGGATGGTTCACCCCTAAAATGAAAATTTTGTTGTCACTTACCCTCAAGTTTTTCCAACCAAACCTGTATGAGTTTCTTTCTTCTATTCAACACAAAAGATATATTGAAGGATGTTGGTAACCAGACAGTGTACGGTAGCCATCGACTTCCATAGTATTTTTTTGTTTTATTGCCAACATTCTTTAAAATATATTTTGTGTTCAACAATTTTATTTGTTTCATTTTTGGATGGAGCTATCCCTTTAACAGCATCCGGTCATTTAGATGAGCTCACAAATGGAAAAGTGTATTTATTTATTTTTTTATGACATAGTTTAAATGAATGCAAACACAAGTTTAAGTCTAAATGTTGAGATAAAAAAATGCTCTGATTAATTAAGTTCAGTACAATTTTGTGATGCACTGTAAGTACTGATACTTCAGGTTGTTTGGGCAAAAGCAAGCAGTCTTCAATGGTAATAGCACACTACTGCATATCAATATTAAAAAGCATAAATGTGTAACTTCATACAATTATAACTGACTATTGTACATATTCTAAGTTGGTGTGTTTTAAAGTCCCATTCAAGTCAATACTATCCTTTAAAACTCATCTTTGATCACCAAAAAGATATATTTTAAGGTTGTTTTTTTTCCTGTGAAAAAAATTCTTCATGCCTTAAAATAGCTTGAACGTAGTATAAGCGGATCAATGAATATGCAAATTAGCCCCGTCTCCACTAGCACCAGCTCTGAATACCTGATCCACTGATCCACTTTACTGTATTTTTTTACAGTCTATGTATTAAACGCTGCACAATGGCAAGTGGAAATACTGGTTTAATTCAGCCATACATGTTTGAACCAGAAACTGATTCAGAAGAAGA
This sequence comes from Gobio gobio, assembly GCF_949357685.1. Lineage (NCBI taxonomy): Eukaryota > Metazoa > Chordata > Actinopteri > Cypriniformes > Gobionidae > Gobio > Gobio gobio. The sequence continues at coordinate 17,232,113 of NC_137106.1, forward strand.
GGAATAGGGAATTATAGGGTCATCTACAAGTCGATGTACCAGGTTACACGTAGGGTCGCTCTCTACTTCCAACACATAATTCCGACAATAATAATGTGATTATCTTTTTGCTTGACTACGTAATCAAACGGCTAATAATGTGCTGCTAATGTTACACACAACATTCACCATCTCAGTCTGCCTTCTAAAAATCAGTATCCTTAGAAACATTTTAAACTTGGGGGAGAAAGGCATATAGTTAATCATAAAATCGTAATATGCATAATTCATATATATGACTGATGAATGTGCACATGATTTTGTTTTAAAGCATATTTAAAACACCACACATAAGCATTAAAACTTGATTTTCACCACAGGGGCTCTTTAACAATATTAGCTTGAAGTATGCAATGTTAGTGTTGTGATTTTTTTTATGTAAATGGAACTAAATATGATTATTGTTACAGAGTTATATGTTAGGATCAAAACAGATATACATTGACAAACTTGATGTGCACTGTTGCTTGTTACTGTTGTCTACTAGAGACAATAATACTTTTTACCATGAAAACCCAATCACAATCAGGTGGTCATTTGTGAGATAAAATAAAAACATTTGTAAAAGCAAGAATCGTGCAGCTTTAACAATCACTTGAGGGCATTTCGCATACAACAGCATGATGATGAACTTCAGGCTCTTGGCAACTGCACAGGGGAATTTAGCTTTATTCCATATCATCAAATAAATTAGAGAATTCAATGGAAAAGTGTCTTTTCACATACTGAGTAAATTGTTATCGTGTTATACAAAAGAAGGCATGTGTATGTAGCAGTACTTCCTGAAGCTGGATAAAACTGTTTTAATTGGTTAAACACAATCTAATCAACATCTCTATCTACATGATTTCAAAACATTTATACAGGTCAGGTATACAAAACGAGATACCTGCACAGGATACCTCTCACAAAGAAAAGCTGCATTTACATTGAAAAAAAAAGAAAAGCTGAACGCCAACTCATTCTCCTTGAAGAAAAGCATTCACAGGTTTTAAGTCTCAGGGACAACACACACACACTCACGCACACACACATATTATGACAGCTCTACGCTCTAAAAAGTGTACAATATGCACACTTTGAAGACATCTAAAAAGCAGTCCTTGTCTTTGCAAACCGGTAGAAACAGACACATTTGATGGACAATTTGCTTCTTTGGGCTCAGGATAATGAGCATCTTGTATGTGAATGAGGGTCCACAAAAACAATCACATCTTCAAAAGAAGAAACTCTCATAACCGGGAAGTTATTTAATTCAGGTTTATACCATGAGACGGTTGACTGGATAGTTTGGTATCAGGTCCTCATTCACATTTCATTTCCCATCAAAATGTGCGCTGAGATTCTCTTAGAAAAGAATGGTTCTAGAAACGACATACAAAGTGGGTTTTGGAGCAGGAAGCTGTTGTCAGACAGAGTCTTTAGGGAACTTTCCTCAGTGAGCGATCTCACTGATTGTTCTTAGCTTTCGCGTGTGTCAAAATGTGAGACTTCAGGTTGGTGGACTGAGCAAATTTCTTGTTGCAGCCATCAAACGGGCAAACATATGGTCTGTCTCCAGTGTGAATCCGCACATGTGTGCGCAAGTTAAAGTCCAATGAAAAGCGCTTTCCACATCCCTCAAAAGTACACTGTGAAGGAAAAGATGATAAAACATTTATTACTTAGATTTAATTTAGTTCTACAATATTCTGAACAGCATTATCCATTTTTTTGAAGCATTAACAAAAACTCATCTTACCTGGAAAGGTTTTTCACCAGTATGAACCAACTGGTGTCGTTTTAGCTTGGAACTTTCCACAAACGCCTTCCCACATTCAGCGCAGACATGAACCCGTGGCCCATGGGTGTGCAAGTGCTTTCTCATAGCGGAGTTGTCCCGAAACATTTTTGTGCAACCCTATGACGGTAAAGACAATGATGATAGATAATTAAATACTAAAAAATAAAACAATCAATAAAAATAAACAGTGATTGATGTTGAAGCACAATATCCTAATTCAGCACTTCTGCTACAGAAATGTAACAATTCTCATAAATGCTAGGCACTCACTTTGTGGGGGCATGCTATCGTCCTCGGAGAGTCATCTTCTTTTATTTTTCTGGGCTTCATTCTATATTGTGAAAAATATTAAGGATTAGACATTTGTGTGCGTGCTGTATAATACATAAGTAAAAACAAAAACCAAAGGCAGTTGTGATCGCAATATATCATTTTTATCTAAAACAATCAGTTGCTTTTTTCCCCTTCAAAATACTACATAAAAATCTAATTCGGCGTGACAATAACATGCAAACCGATTTACTTGCTGGACCAATCTGTTTTAACATCTAAAACTAAGCAAATATACATCATCTCATGCTTAGGGCCTACTGTACAACTTAGGAATCGTGCAATTAATGCTACTTATATACCCTTGTAATGACGATGGACAGGATTCAATGATTAGGCTCCTCCCAAACCTACGTTTGGAACTTCATATCAAGTTTCAATATTTTGGCTGAATACACACCTTGCAAACTCTGCCAGCTGTTTGGGGTCTGACAGGTCTATACCAGGTATGCCACCAGGGGGCAGTTTTTTGCCTGTCATATACTCGGAGTAATCAGGAGGTGAGTTTTCCCCAATGATCTGCTCCTCCACCACCGTCTCATGATCGACATCTTTCTTATCATCTGTGCAAAACAAGATGAAACGCTTAACAAAGAACTTAATCATATCACACAGCCTGTATTAATAATGAGCAAAACGTTATAGCAAACAAAAAATGAATGCACTGATGACAGCCAACACCCAAGCCATATGTGATTCATCTTCAGGGTAAAACAAATTCTCTCTCCATTGTCTCTGGGAACCAATGCATAAGCAATTAATATGCCGACGCGATTGTGGTGCACTTAAAATTGCAGTCACGTCTTCCGCATCCAAAAATGGTAATTTTAAGAGAGTGTGGAAATGCAACAAAGTCCGCGTTTCAAGTCTTTTCCCCCGGTGAAGTTTTGCGTTATGTGAATGTTCCAAATAAACAGACGCGCGAAGCGCATGCGCAGTCTGCGGTGGTTCACGGCACACTCGTGGACATAATAAACACGACTTCCACTCCATGATCATGTTCTTCATTTTAATATTCAAGTAATGCTAAAAAAATGTTGGTCGTTACATACCGGACTCCCTTAAAATGACGCACGAAAGTGGAAAACTAATGCACAAAACCCACAAATACAGCAACAATAACGAATATGACTAATATAATAAACATCCAGCAGAGCTGCTAACGTTAGGCTCCAAACGGAATGGAATAGTTCAAACGTTTGCATTGTTTCAGTATCTAACCCGTTTTCCAAATTCAGAGATTAAATTACATATTTTCTGAGTTGACACTGTCGTTAACCACAATTACAATCGTCGCCAAGATTTCAAAATCGCAACATCTAAGTTACAATAAATACTTCTGTATTTTCCCAACAACAAAATGTGCTCTCCATCATATATAATACGTAACGTTAATATTAATAAATACGCAGTATTTATGGCATTTTAAAATCAATGCGCAAAACGCATCCGTCTGTTAAATGTGTACAAATGCCAACCACATCGTACTAAACTGAGAATTAACGTCCCGCGGGTCAAGAAACTGCTCAATGTATCCGTTAGAATATTTAAATACGCGGTAACATTTGTTTATTAAAGGAACGAAGCGCCGTGAGACGGATAATTCATAGACAAGCAGCAGATCGTGTGACTAGGTCCCTCCCCTTCTTCAAAATGAGCTGCGCCATTGCGGCCTGCAGCAGCGCGGCGGACTCACAGCGCCTCTCTCCGCTCCCGCCGCCATCTTTCCCCGCTCACACAACCGCCATGTTTCGGGGCCGCCGCCATAATGGTCTGGAGGAATATGGCGGCGCCCATCCACACTTAAAACATGGCTTCCCATCAAAACAAAAACATTTAGACCGGGGCCATTCTTATAAGTGGCTTTTCGGTCGGAAAATCGTTTCTGGCACTGGGCTATCTGGAATCTTTATAACGGGCTCGACAGGAAGAGGGCCCACACGAGGCCTGCGCGAGAACAAAGCACTTGATGTGATGTCAAAACTTACCCGATGCCCACATAGTGACGGAAAACTCCCCCTCCAGTGTTTTGATCTGCACTTGTTTCTGCTCCCATTTGCGTCCGCTCGCCTCAGCGGAGTTGAGGAAGCTCTTTTTGACCACTCTTTTCCCGCTGCCTCCACCTTTCTTCATCCTACCCGAAGGGTTCTTGCCAGACACGGTCACTAAAGTCTGCTCGATATATTCCTCCTCTGCCACCGGCACAGGGACGGGAATGAGGATCTGGTCCTCGAAGCTGTCGTCTGCGTGGAGGTCTGAATCATCGCAGCCCACGACCTCCTCGCGAGTTTGGACCAAAATCACCTCCTGATGGTTAACGTGGTTCGGATCGTCTGAAACCAGAGGCTGCAGAGCGATCATCGGCTGGTGCTCGTCGTCATCATCGTCGTCTCCGCCGACCACAGTAGTCTCGATGGTCTCAACTTCGATTTCGTGCAGCTCGACGATCTCGGCCGGCATCTCCGAGCCGTCGGTTTCAATGTACAGTGTCTCACCCGACGCCATTCTTGCTCTCCGAACTGATTTCAAGCAAGCCCTGTGTCAAGTCAACGACCCGCTCTCCCCCTCCTTCTCCACTAACAAACAGGCAAAACTCCGTCCCACATTGACTGACTCCGTTCACGGACTCTGCCTGAGGATCAGACAAGCGAAATCTCGCGATATCTTGTTCTTCGTTTGACCTCATTCTCACCACTAAACTTTGGTAAATTATCCACCAGCGAGTTTTTAAATCTTCATTGACACATAGTTTATAAATTACATATCAATAAACCTTTTCCTTTGTCTTTTCCCTTGTTGTATTTTAAGGCTATATGTCTGTTACTTTATTCGGGATTTCTGTACATTTTTATTTGGGGTCAATAATTGTTCCTTTTATATTGGGTCCCTGCCTGTCTTCTGTCTACTGTGTCTTTCTTTTTACACATGGTGTCTTTAAAGTAGAAATCAGTTTACTAAATAATGTACACTTAACTGACTGCTTAATTTCCACTATTTGTTCTTTAATATTTTATAGAATAATTTTTTTATTATTATTTTTTTTTTATTGCAAGACAACATTTTACAAAAAAATTACAAAGACAATACAACATAAAAGGAACAAACACTAGGGGGAAGGTTTAAACTAGACCTACAAAAAGACATTGAAAAGTTTGCAAACTTTTAAAATTTGTACTGCTTTTTGCTTGATAGAAAATTGGATTGATTCAATATAATACTCAATTTCTTTCTTGAATGATATAAAACAGGGTTTTTTACATGAAAATTTACATTTGTGAACATGGAATTTTGCCATTAAAAGAATAAAATTTATTATATAGACCTGAGTGCGCTTGTCTTTATAGTTCTCCAAAAGCCCAAATAATAAATGTCTCCAGAATAACACAAATTTGTTATATATATTGAATATATATATATATTTTTTTTAATAATTATTCATTAAATTATTATTATTGTAAATGATCCATCAGTGAGTTTTTAAATCTTCATTGAAACATAGTTTAGAGAACAGTTCATAAACTTGTTTGATAACATTTCTGTATTAATGACAAGGAAACTTTTTCATTGTGTATAAAAGCAAATATATTTTGGATTGACATAAAGAGGATTTTTTTCATAAAGTGAAACCTATATATTTACAACTAACAATAGGTGAAAGTGATATAGGCTTATTATTAGGTGGAAGTGAAATTATATACTAATATACTAAGTTCCATAGCTATATTATTATGCACACAATGAAATGGCCTGTAATAGATTATTTTCTTTTTATACATGATGTCTTTAAAGGGTTAGTTCACCCAAAAATGAAAATTCTGTCATTAATTACTTACCCTAATGTCGTTCGACACCCGTAAGACCTCCGTTCATCTTCGGAACAGAAATTAAGATATTTTAGTTGAAATCTGATGGCTCTGAAAGGCGAGTGATGACGATTTCAAAACAAGGCATCATGAAGCTTCGAAGCGTTATGAATCAGTGAGTCGATTCAGCAGTTTGGATCGCCAAATTTCAGCAGTTTGGCGGTTTGACACGCGATCCGAATCATGATTCGACTCACTGATTCATAACGCTTCGAAGCTTCATGATGCCTTGTTTTGAAATCGTCATCACTATATAAGTCGTTATTTAGGGGTTTTTTTGCGCACAAAAACTATTCTCGCCGATTCATAAAGTTATTTTAGAACCACTGTAGTGAGATGGACTTTGTAACGACGTCTTTAGTTCCTTTTAAGGGTCTTGAGAGTGTACCGTGCATTGTGCCAATGGAGGCCTTTCAGAGCCATCAGATTTACACTAAAATATCTTCATTTCTGTTCCGAAGATGAACGGAGGTCTGACGGGTGTCAAACGACATGAGGGTAAGTAATTAATGACAGAATTTTCATTTTTGGGTGAACTAACCCTTTAAAGTAGAAATCAGTTTACTAAATAATGTAAACTTAACTGACTGCTTCATTTCCACGAAATAATACAAATGTTTTGTTATGTAAAAGCAAAAAATGTGATGAGAGCATGTAATGGGATTATTCGGTATTAATAAATAGTGAACTGGTATATTTTTCCTAATTTTGTTTTATGCTTTATTTCTATATTTGCTGGCAGTTATACTTTATAAAATGTTATTCAATCATAATGTAAGTCTGTATTTCAATTTTTTTTAAATAATTATTTCTCTCATTAGGCTTTATAATATATTAAATGGCACAAGTATCACATTACAGGTCTGCCATTTATCTAAAATTGTCTGTTATTAAAAAATCATTGGGCAATTTGAAATAATAATGGTAGGCTATTTTAAAAAAAACGCCCCCTCGTGGTAGGGTGACGTAAACCTGTCTAGACCAGAATTACAGGACTGTGTGACACTGACAACTTCTTAAGTACGCCTATATTATAAAGAAAAGAAAGAAAACTTTACTGTACATTACGTATAGGCCTACTGCCGAGCGTATATTTAAATCACATTGCTAAAAAACAGTCAACGGTTTGCTTCTGTGGCAAAATTTTATTTTCTTATTGGGGCGAAGCAAACTGTATGGGCTAGGCTGCTCTCTGACCAACTTGATCTCGTTACTTTGTTAGGGTTTCGGTTGAAGTTAGTTACCGTTGGTAGACTCACAGGCACACCTTCTACTTCTCTTATCTAAGAGGGCGTGTCCGAAACGAGTATAGTAAGCGTGGAATCACCTGAACTCATTACATCAGCAGCACACAGGTGTAAAAAATGGGGAAAGCAGTTGGACGCTGGGATTTTGAATGGGTCTATGATGAGCAACCGCACACCTGGAGAAGGAAAGAAATATTAGGTAAGTGTAAATCAAATGACAGGAATACACTAGGCTAGGTCAACAGAATTTGCTAAAACATGCTGTAGAAGTCATGATATTGGCTAGCCGACTGACTTGAGTTTAAATATCCACTTAACCATTTGGGAGTGTGTTAACTTTTGTTATCTGGTTGTATATCTTGTGTTGGCAAAGATCTAGCTCAAATGTTTAACGTTACCACTTTCTCATCATGAGTGAGTTCATATCACGGCATAACTCAAATAACTGAAATCATGAGCAATTCGGACAATTAAGATGATGATTTAATTCTAATGCATATCTTCCCGAATTAATTTTAAATCATAAAAATTATATAAAATATAGTACCCAAAATAAAAATATTACTGATAACTTCCCCGGAAGAGTGAGCGCGTGCCTGTGAGTGTGTGTGCTTGTATGTGTGAAGCGGGAGCGTAAATTGAACATTTTCCCTTTTTTTCTTCTTCTTCTTTGATATAAGAAGGCTACTCTGTCTTCGTGTGTTATGTGTGCAAAATATTAATTCACTTCATTCTTTCTCATTTGAGATCAAGCGCACGTTGCCACATCTTCGTTCAATGTAGTTAGGCTATACACCGGTGTAGACAGGTGAAACACAGGCTATTGATGTGTTTTTCTGGATCACATCTCCAGCCAATGGCTTCAGGGGATGGTAATTTGACTAAACTGATTCCAGGCATTATTGGCACAATAGCAATGGTTTTTTCTTGGTAACAACATTCTAGTCTTATGACCATAACAGTGGAGAGATGATATGTCACAAGCTCCCCTATAAAACACATCATGTATGAACAGTTTGGAGATTTCGCCACAAAAATGACACGCATAGGGAATTTAAACAGAACAGACTTCATTGAACTATAAGGACTTCATCTTTTCTGGAATTCTCCATCAATATCCTCCAAAAACATGTCTTGATCTTGATATTGTGAAGTCCCATGGGTAGTTTTACACCTCAAGCTCTTTAAATATTTATAGTGTATTCATCTATCATCTTCAGACTATTTCAGAAGGGATGATGGCTTGGATACTATTCACAAACGTGTATATGATATATTTTGTGTAACTGAAAATGCATATAAAATATTATATATAATTATTTATAATATTGTATACATTAAATATACAATTTACAGTGTACAATATATTTAAGTAACAGAAAAACTGTCAATGCAATCCTAATTTTTTAAATTTGGTTTTTAAAAGACCATATCATTATTTTTTTGCTAAGATATGACCTTATATTGTATTAGTATCTGACAGTGGAGATTGTGGTCCTTTTATTTACACACTTTATGGAATTTGGTTACTCATTACACACGGATGAGCTTGTCCGATGTTCAGAAAGACTGAATTCAGGTTGTATTACTTTAGGCGTAAATTACTTCCAGAAGCTGAAACACAAACGCATTGTTTAAAATAAACCTGTTTGTGCGTTCATGTCATTACGTGACAATGAGCCATGACAGGTGTGATGATCTTAAGAGTACAACGGAGACTCAAGGGGCAGGGAAAGGCGCAACCATGAATCTCCAACTGTGTACAAGAACACCAGTGCAAGCGACATGCCGGTGCTGTTGGCAGCCACAGCTGCTTGTCATGTGAGCGACATTTGTTTGACATGTAAAATGTAAAGGCAAAACCAAATCCACTGATAATTTGACACCTGGAACCCAGACTAAGAACATGTCCATGTTTGATGATGACTGAGGGGCCCATTTCATGATTATCACTTTGTGGCTGTATTGGCTCTAGATGAAAACACCAAAGAAAAGAAAAAAAGGATTGGTTACATGCATTATCAAACCAGTAGAAAACCTGGCAATATGAACAGTTTGCATACAGACATTATGCAAATTGCATGAAGAAAAAAAAGTGTTATGGCTGATTTGCATGCAAGTCAAGTCATTAAAAAGGCACACTGTCAGGGGAGAGTTTCCCATGTGGAGAGAATTACAGGCTGACTACCTATGCAAAATATTACCATAACATGTTTAATAGGTTACCACTAGCAACTGTAATGGTCATATTCATTTTTGCAAAGCGAAGTATAAATAACATCTTTTTATTTAAGATGTTTATTAATAACGTCAAATTCGGATGCAATTTTAATAAAATCTTAATGGCAAAATAATCAGCTTCAAAAGTAATGCCAGCATATTTATTTTGTGTTAATTCAATTAGAATAATTAATTTCAAGTATAATCTTTCTTTAATGGAAGTACAACACATCCTTGAACATGAATAAGATGAATAAAGAGCAATAATCCTATAATGAGCTAAAGCAACATTTTATACCCCTTTCCCCCCCACTATTGCTGTCAATATATAAACTATAATTGAAAAGGTTGTTGTGACTATTGTATTGGAATAAAAGCCACAAAATATGCTTAATTGCAGAAAAAAAGGTGTTTGGTTGTGACGTTCCTTAAAGTTACACAGATTTTCAGACTTTTGAACACATTTACCTCAAAATGATGGGACTCTACTCTATCTAATCTACTCACCATGTAGCTATCAGAGAGAGGGACACAGGAATATTTCCTGATTAAAAAATGTAGGGCTTTAGTTAAAAAAATCAGTCTCAGCCAATGGACTAAAACACACGCTGTAGTGACATGAAAATGCAGGACACATTATTTTCTTACAGTTTCATGATTTACGAAGAATTTTATTTTTATTTTTTTTGTGAAAAAAATCAAAAAGCTATTTTTTTAAAAACAACAATGGAATAAAATGCAAAAAATATGTTTTAGGGGTTAGGGTTCAGGACAGCCACCTCCCAATTAAAGTACCCCAAAAATTATAATTTTATATATATATTAAGCTTACTGATATTTTAAATATTTTGTGGTTGAACTAAAAAAATCTTGTATAATATGACTTTTATTGTATTTTATATGATGTTTGTATTTTTGTAATTTAATTTTTGCCATGAAAATAGCCTTAGATGCTGACATGGCATTAATTAAAACAATCTGTACTGTACTGTGGATGGTTGTGGGACAGCAGTTTGCACTAATTCTGTATGGCCCATATATTTATAGAATATTAGTTCTAATTTAATATTCTTGACATTGTTCTCTCTCTTCAGCAAAGTATCCAGAAATCAAGTCTTTGATGGGACACGACCCCCAGCTGAAGTGGGTTGTGTCAGGGATGGTCCTCACCCAGCTGCTGGCATGTTACATGGTCCACGAGCTCTCCTGGAAGTGGGTGTTGTTTTGGGCGTATGCGTTTGGTGGCTGCATCAACCACTCTCTGACCCTAGCCATCCATGACATTTCACACAACGTGGCCTTTGGGACTAAAAAGGCGCGCTGGAACCGCTTGTTTGCCATGTTCGCCAATCTCCCCATTGGCTTGCCTTACTCTGCATCCTTCAAGAAGTACCACATCGACCACCATCGTTATCTCGGAGGAGATGGCTTGGACGTGGATATTCCGACTGACCTCGAGGGCTGGTTCTTCTGCACCCCAGCCAGGAAGGTGCTCTGGCTCTTTCTCCAGCCTTTGTTCTACGCACTCCGCCCGTTGGTCGTGAACCCCAAGCCCGTGACCAGGTTGGAGATGCTGAATGCAGTCGTGCAGTTTGTGGTAGACATTATCATCTACTATTTTTGGGGACTCAAGCCCATAGTCTATCTTATTGCTGGCTCTATACTGTGCATGGGCCTGCATCCCATCTCTGGACATTTCATCGCGGAGCACTACATGTTTATGAAAGGTCATGAAACCTACTCTTATTACGGCCCTCTCAACTTAATAACCTTCAATGTGGGATACCATATGGAGCACCATGACTTCCCCAGCATTCCTGGCAGCAAATTACCTGAGGTACGAGTTTGGCTGAATTCCATTATTTTTAGGGATGCACAATATAAAAAATATAAGCTGATAATTATGGTAGATTTTTTTTTTTTTTTTAAATCACAACATTATAATGTACACTATGGAAATGAATATTAACTCAGTCAGTCATGAATATTCAGTGTTTTACAGATAAAGGTTAGGTGATGGCAAAGGTGATCTAAATATAAAAACAGAGGAAATGAGCATTAACAATTCAATTTCCAATACTGATGGATACAATGAAACTGAAAACATGGCAGTTTAGAGATGCTGCCTTGGTTTTTCTCCCTCATACGAGAGATTCTTTATGCATAAGTTCATAGATGTGGTCCACTATGACAATAAGCTGCCATTACCAGGAGACCAGATTTTTAATTAGTAAGTTTACTTTTCAGGCAAGAGCTCAAGTGGTAATGTAATGCTTTGTATTGATTTTGACATGTTACTGATTAAAAGGAAGAATGGGACATTTGGTGTCGTGAGACTAACTAGAACAAAAAATATTTGCTAAACTTTTTCTTTTTTTTTCAAGCCTCATCAATGTCCATAAGACAATTGAATTGCACTCATATCTTAGAAACCACACTTTAAGTGACAAACCCCAAGGCATGTCTGTAACACAATGAGGTCCATAAGCAATCGGTTTAATGTTTAAACCGTCAAGTATGATAGAGCTACAGAAAGGAAACCAGCGCTCCACCTACGCTTTACACTCCAGCTACATTAATCTTCATTCATATTTTTTTGCTTCACACAACGCATGTCATTCAAAGCATATAAATAGACATTTCGTAAGAAATATTTATGATTTATTCATGGATCTTTCTCATTTTACAGGTCAAGAGGATTGCAGCAGAGTACTATGACTCTCTCCCTCAACACACTTCCTGGATGCGAGTGCTCTGGGACTTTGTGTTTGATGACACCATTGGACCTTACGCCAGAATCAAGAGAAAATACAAACTTGGCAAAGAGGAATAAATTAGGTATTAGACTACTCATCTAACCAAACATACTACAAGGTATTTATAAAAAGTACTACACAAATCTGCAAATGCGACATAATTGCCAGGCTAGTAGTTGAAAAGGACCAAACCTTTTCACACACGAACCGGCAATCCTCTTCATTCTGTCACAGCATTTTATCACATATCATCTGAATAATATCCAAACTATAACTTCACATTCCTTGCACCTGGGACCATGTTACATGATTTATGCCCAGTTAACCTTCTCAAAATACCAAAGATGTGAAACTGTTTTAGATTTGATTTTGTTCTTCTGGTATACATCTACAAAACGAATGCAGTTGCTTGTGTGCATCATTGCCAATAGTCACTCAATTATATCCAACTACTGAGACGCCAGATGAGATGTACCTGAGTAAAGAAGTGCCGAGATGAAATGTGAGTTTAAGCAGATTTAAAATGCCTTTTCATCAGTGAGGCCTTTTTGAAAACCGAATATATATATATATGTTGTGTAACTATAAGAGTCTTTAAATATTTAGTTGAATGTGTTCTGTCGTTTGCACTGTGACAGTTTAACTTTGAACACCACTGTGATAAATATGTTGTGTAATCTATTTATCCAGCACACTGTATTTCAATAAATTACTCTTTCATGATGAACCTGGCTGATCGATTTTGCAAGGTGGTTGTTGAATATTCAATGAAAATGCAAGATTTTTTTTTAATTTATTTTTTTATAAAAGCACAAGACAAGACTTTTTAAAAGGGGGGAAAAGCTTTTAAAGTTCTTTTAATTCCAACAATCTCACACTCATCATGTGATTTAAATTTTTTGTGAAACATCAACTTTTAAAATCAGGATCAACCTAATTAAACCAGGATACAATGTACGATCAAACAATTCACCCAATTCTTTCAATAATTAATCTTACATTGTTGTTTATATATACATATACGTATATTTTTTCCATGTCCAATCATTGAGCTCATTGAAAGAGCGTCTATATTTAACCTCATACCTCCAAATTAATTTAAAACAAAGTTCTAGGGCCTCATTTATAAAATGTAGCGTAGAAACCATCCTACATTTGATCTAAGAGCATTTTCCAGATGTGAAATCTATAAATCACATATGATCTCGAAATTGTGAGCAGCTGAATGGTTTCAGATCTCCACCGTAAACGGCCCTTAATTAATGCCATTAACCTATAAGAGCACCAGTCAACCAAATCTTTTACTTGAGAATGGAGAGCAGCAAGAATTGCTTGGATTTCTAAATAATCTCTGCCACAAGGTAAAGTGCGTACGCTTGCTTAGAACATGATGTGGCGCTAAGCCTTTTTCCATGCCAAAGACCTTTGTTATAAATATGAATGCTAGCATGGAGTTTAGCGTACGCACACTCTAAGATTAAATCTGTGCATATGCACGTTTTAATAAATGAGGCCCCAGCATTGGCAAAAACATCAAAACAACCAAAATGTCTCAAACTGTTTTTCACTAGCACAAATGTGCAGTTTGTACTTATTAAACCCAATGATTAAGAGCAGTAATATAAAATATAAAAGGTTGACAGTAACTGTTGTGCAACTTTGTATCTCTCTCATTTAATATAATACAATTCTTAACAATAATAACAATGACCGATGAAACAATATAAACTTAGAAAACAAAAAAATATCTTCATTAATTTCCAACTGGTTGACTTTAAGACTTGAAAGAGCGAGAGCAGCAAGCTGCACAGTGGACTGTCTCAACGTTCATACTGGAGGAAATAGAAAATTCAGTGTGAAGGTCTACATTTCCATCTGCTTGTTCATTTGCTCACCCATACACACACATACACACTCACTCACTCCAATTCTTTTAGTTCCTCAGCTTTCCCTTGTCCTTCTTAGTAATTCCTTGTTTCTGCACAACATTTCTGCAACTGAATTTTCCGTACCATTGCAGACATGCTGCGAGAACGTTTTCAAGTGCGCGTTCCTGTACTTCCCCGAACCTTCAGTCGTTATCAGTCGTCGTCAATGACATTTCGTAAGACTATGTGGAGCCAATTCTCAGCAGTTCCCTTCTAATGGCTAAAAGAAAGAGAGAACATGTAAGTACACATTTGTTTTAAATGATCATGCATCTCACTGTCCCCTCAATACTTACCATCAATGATTTCTTCTTTTACTTTCTGCAATTCCCGCACAACCTCCTCCAAGATCTCCTTTTGTACACAACAGATTTGATCATAGTTAGCAGACCAGTCCGTCCTCTTTTTTTGCACAATAATAATGTATTTTGAATGATATCCTGAACTAACCTGTTTCATTCTGTCAAAGTCAAATGACTCTGCATCACTGGTGCTTCCAATTGGTTTTGCCCTGTAAAATGTTCATCATAAATATTCAAATACAATTTTATTTTTCAACAATGTACCTGCAAGTCATGTTTGCTGTACAAAAAAAAAAAAAATCTAGATGTATTAAATATTAACATGGCTTTCTGATGCAATCTCAGTTTTTATAAAGGGTTCGTTTTACGAGTTCAAAGAGGACATTTTCCGTGTGTTTGCACAAACACTCAATGCATGCTTACACAACATAAAACCTTCATTTTGCAGTTGTCAGAAAGCGAGCAGAACCGGCTTTGTTTGCATTTATGTCATTGCAAGCTCATGTTGCCCTGTGCTTTACTTCCTTAACATGACCATTTGTGTATTAACAACCGAGGCATTTACTCGTGTATGCAAACCCTAAGCTTGATAAACTCCGTCGTGGAGCAGTCCGTCGTGGAATGCCTCAACAAATGTCAATTTAAAAGGAACCGAATGTTGTACAATTACAAGAAACATTACAAGTCAGGAGACAAAGAAACCGCACATGGTTAAAATGAAATGTTTACTGCACCATAAACCTGTTAAAACATACCTTGACACAGCCGAAGACTTGTCGGCAGAGTTTGCCCGTTCCCATGGCTTCTTCACAGGATCTAAGAAGAACATTTAAATAATGGTTGATTCCTCACCAAACCTCAATACACCTCACAATTTACCATAAAAATGTTTAATTAAATGGATATATTTAACTTTTTTTAAATCGCTTACAAGTTCTTTGGCTCCATTTCTCAAAACTCGACACACAAAACGCACACAAGATGCAAAATGTCATTCATCTCTTGCAAAAGCAAACAAAAATTGGTTTTGTATAGTAACTCTCAAACCATTTAATGATTAGCCACATACACGCCCAACTACACACGGATGTGAAAAATGTAAATCATAACTCTCGTGTCTTTTGCTTGTTTAGTGTGCAGTGGAGTGTACAGGAGTTTGTCATACTTAAATGTACATGTATGTGCACAAATACACTGTATATCAGTTGTGCATACTTACTGTATAAACTTTAGTTATTGAACGGAACTGAATCAACACTGAACTGATTTTGTTACTATTGTTAAGCTGCTTTGAAACAATCTGTATTGTGTAAAGTGCTACAGAACTAAAGGTGACTTGGTTTGCATATTCAGTAAATATTTACAAAATAAACAGAAATGCAAGGGTCAAAAATGCATTTCTTTCTTTCTGAAAACATTGTGGGTGTAGGTAATTGGTAATTTATTGTGACATTTAATGGCAGTGTTTTCAAAATGAAACGAGCTTCTTTTAAAATGCATTTCATTACAGATTACAAAATACATGCTTTAAAAAGTAATTTGTAACGTATTTTGTTAGATTACACAAGTTTTGTAAATTAATCTAAATACGTTAGAATACTTTTGACATTAAAATTTAAAGTAATCACTCTAAAAAAATATTTTTTGGATGTAAAATTTGATTACTACCCATTTAATATGTAACTGTAATGAAATACAGTTACTCAAATTTTGTATTTTAAATACATAACTAAGTTACATGTATTTTGTCACTCCCAACCGCCTAAAGAGCTGTTAGTTTTGAGTGATGCGTCTAATGTAGAGAACTGTGTTTAGTATTTTGCAAAAAGTTTGTTTTACAAATGCAAACTGAGTGTAAAGCAGATAATGTGCTTGCTGTTTTGCAAACTTGGGGCCTGATTTACTAAACAGGGCAAATTAGCGTGAGAGTGCAATTCCAAAAAAGCAAGATGGAGTGGAAAGTTCTACGCGTGATCTACTGATGACGTGTAAATGAAAGAACACAGACGCAGCCGGATCATTTCCATAATGACCAACACAATCTCACACGCAATAGAAAAATAGAGTTGCGACACTCTTTGATCTTGCCGCCACGTGGTTCCTGCAGCTCTCAATAGTTCCAAACAACTCTGCGCTAAGCAGGACAGACCGCAGTTTCACTATATTTGCAGCAATTTCTGGTAAATATTAACACAATATGTCCATCGACTTCGACTAGGCATTACAGTAGCATTTTATTCTGTGGAGAGATAAAGAAGAGATAACGCTAATGTTTTTATTGAGTGATCTGGTTATTTTATATGGGTTCATGTGAGTGCATGATTTTACAGCGTTGTGTTGTAGCCTATCACAGGCATTTCTGTTGAAAATAATGACCAGTCATATATTTAATTTACAAGGAATGAGAATCCATATCAATTAAAACAAGTTTTATATAGTCTCAAAACGCTGAATTAATTTTTAGACGAACGAATCTTCCCATTATTTACAAATCCTCTCATCATAACAAACAAAGCACAGAGACGATTTAAATAAAGATTTATTGTGAAGTTTAGTCAGAAGTTTTAGTTTTTCATGAGACTTTGTGATTTTCCCTACAATTAGCCTATATATTTAACACTTCAGTACAAATAAAGTAACAAATATAGATATTTTAATGTTATAATAGTGATTTGATGATCTATAAAAATTCATTAAAAAAAAAAAGAGAAAAAAAGAAAAGAAAAAATGGCTGAGCCAATAAGTGTTCCTCTTCCGCCATCTACTGGTTAGTGATAATTTCTTTTATAATTTAAATGTTGTTAAAGCTACACTATGCAACTTTTCCGTCCACTAGAGGTCGCCTGTTCAAAACAAAGGCGTAGTTTGATGACGCCACGTTTGAGCGCAGAATGTTGGGACATGTGGTCTTCACCTCACAGCTGGTGGAAAAGAATCAGGATAGGACTCAGGCAGAAATCATGTTCATGGATGCGATTAGGGCTGCAGCTATCGATTCTTTTTGTAATCGATTAATCTAGCACTTAATCGATCGATTAATCGGATAAAAAAATTCTGTTTTTAAACAACCAAAACAAATAATGCATAACGAAAATGAAGAGGAAAAGCAATGTTATTTATTAATATGCACAACAGGTTTCATGCTGTAATCTAGCCCTGACATCAAAGTAAATATCTTTTATGTAGATTTCTACACCTACCATTAGGCTACTAACAAATAATATATAATTTCTGGGGTGAGCCTATTTGCTATGGTAACCTAGCAACCTGTGTGTGTGTGTGTGTGTGCGCGTGAGGCTTCATTGCAGTTTGGTACAGCAGAAATACATACATTAATTTTCAATAGAACGCTGCATTTGGCTTGCATCACTTGCATTGCGGTGCATTTTAGGTGAAGCATCCGTTCGAAAAATCGCGTCCCGGTGTATACAGTGAATGCTGAAATTATTGTTGCGTGGCTACATAAAAGTTTAAGCATATGTGATGCATTGCCACGATTGGTCTGACTGGCGTGAGAGAGAGGAGGATGCATGCGTGTGTGTGTGTGTGTGTGTGTGTGTGTGTGTGTGTGTGTGTGTGTGTTACTGATTTTCTACTATTAAAGTTGGAATTTTTCCAACAAATGCAAAAAGTGCATTTCTTTGTGATTTTAAAATACTTGAAGGAAACGGTTCACTTTCAGCAGTTATTGTCTATGCATGGGGCAGATTTATGTTTGTTGTACATCAGATACAGATACATTAACACAGTAGTAGACCTACATTACATTTATTTGGATGCATTAATGAGAGAGTGATTGTGTGTGTGAATTACTCATATCGTCTCTATTCATTATGAAGCTGTGGTTTGTACTTACTTCAAAGGTATGTATGCCTATAACGGTTGAGTTGAGTTTCTAAGCTACTTCAGTGACTTTACTTTAGTCACAGGACGGCGTTGACACTGCGTTTCTGCGCAGCTCTCCGCGCGCGATCTTCACGTGAAAAGAGGTCTGCCTTCAGGGCGCGCGCTCGTTGTCAGAGACGCGACACGGCTCAACTCTCCGTATCAAAGAAAAAAGCTGAGCACTGAACGGATAAGTTTCTTTCCCGTATTGTTGTTTTTGAATAGTGCACCATCGCTTCAATGTTCAAACTGGCAAGGCTTTAAAAGCATTTACTTGACAAACTTTATGAGGACAAAAGTGAAAGCGATATGGCTTCGGGTTTTGCGCGCGCTGTGTGTGTGTGGCAGCTATAAGAACGGTAATCAACTTACATAAACTGTGTAAAACATGCAGTTACCATAGTAATTCTGGTAACTGCGGTCCGTGTGAATCAGATCCCTGCGCGTATAGTGCGCGTCATAGGAATTTAACGAGGCTTCGAGGCAGAATTTTTGCCTCGAGGAATTTTTGTAATCGAGTTAATCGAGTAACTCGATGAATCGTTTCAGCCCTAGATGCGATTATTAACGTTACTGTAGGATGAAGCAGAGCAGGACCGAGTGTTGTGGAGCTGAGCAAGGCCGCAGGAGCGATTGATGAGTGGGACTGTTATTATGGCATAGTCGCCGACGGGACTTTTATTATGACACGGTCGCCGGTGCCACTTCTGCTTTTCCAGTCATGAGTATGAGGTAACACAACTCTGTTTATCATATGAGATATATCTGAGTGTGTTGAAAAGGAAGTTATGACGTTCGCTCGGCGGCTGCTATGACACTTGTTCACACTGCAGTGAGAGTAAAGCGTTTCTGCAAAATAAAACCGGAAAACGAGGGTAACGCAGATATGACGCAATCGACAGGCGACCGCCTCACATGCATAGCTCATACGTCCCGGTTCCTTGATTAAAATAGCAATTTCTCACGATTTACAAATAGTTGGAAACATTTGGGATATTCTAAGTACTCAACTGAACAAAATATATAACACTGGCCTAGTGGTTTTTTGGATATTTTACTGCAAAAATGTTACATAGTTCACCCTTAACGTCCGAATGTTATTTTATGATACTCACATAAGCATACACAACAGGTGAATATAAATTAAGGATTCTAGCATATTCAGAATTTAACCCAAGAAAGAAGTTTTAAATAGTGTTTAAAAAAACTGGGCAACCAATTTAATTCAACTCTTTTTATCCAGACGTTATTCATATTCATTATTCATAGGCGTTATACATTATTCCTTGAATGGGCTACTTCATAGAAACGCTTTCGACAGAAAGGTCTCAGAGAGACTAAAAACTGTTGAAATATGACAGATAGCATCTGGATATAGTAGCTGTTGCAAGTGCTGATCTAACGGCAGTTTGAGTCTAACAATCTATTATATAACAATAAACATTAACTATAACACGCTTCATAAAATACCACTTCTATTAATATTCCTGAGAGGTCAACTAATGCCATAAAATCTCAAAATATGCAGTAATTTCATCAATTTGCCAGCGAGTGTGCTTGAGATACACTGAAATGAATGGGGTTCAATGCTGGAACTAGTGGTTGTTTGGAACTATTGGTCGCTCCATGACACGCTTTACTTCCGCATTCCTCAGTTCCTATGGAAGTCTATGGGAGTGTCGTAACACAGTTTTTTAACGGCTCTGAATCTACCAAGAGCAGCGCAAATTAGCGTCTACTTTAAGACATTGTTTTTTCGGGCGGTAAACAATGGTGCAAATACCAGTAAACAGACTAGCGCAAACCTTAGTAAATCACCTTCAATGATTCATTTAAATACTCTCCTCCCATACATTTTTGCGTCTGAAAGGGAAACTCCTACAAATGCATAAGCAATAAGGCAGCTGCAAAAAAAGCTGGACGTACCGACGAATTGGGATCACTTCAGGGAGCCCCTATCAGCTTCGAGATATAGAGAACAGGCCAATGGGCCATTGGCGTGCGAGATTTGCATCTCGCGCTCCACCCCGCACCGCGGGTATAAACAGGAAGCGAGAGCGAATGCACGCTGTTTTTCACTGAGGAGCCGAACTTAGTGGCTCAACCTGCAGTGATGGTACAGCAACTGTGGCGACGGGACGTACGTCTCCGTTCCCTCCTTCAGGGAACGAGGGTTACCATACGTAACCGAGACGTTCCCATTCAGTCGGTCACGTTCGACGTACCCCTATGGGATCCCCTATGGAAAACGCCACAGTTACTACCACTTCCAGCGCCCAGCGATGAGCCCCTCAGACCCCGATCTGATGCGGGTGGGAAAGTTCACGGAGGGAGAGTCCAAGCTGCTGTTCCGCAAGACCCATTCAGCTGACTGTATTGGATAACGCTGGGAAAGCGTGCCTGTGAAGGCAGCTGCGGAAGCCACATCATGCCCAGAGGGAGTTAACATGTGGAGAATACACGTATGGGCTGGCCGTGGGCAGCACAACATATGGAAGTCCCAGGGGTGGCCCCGGCCAATTCGTGGAGGGGGACAACACGTACCTGGGACGGCAGAGGAGACTCTGCCGAGGGAAAGACACAGGCTCGCCATAGGGAGCCGTTCCGTGGAAGAATACACATATGGGACCCAGCCTAACACAAGTTCCACCAATGCATACGAGTGTTAGACCTGGCGTCGAACGCTCCGCCGCGTCCGACTGCCGCGGGTTGCGGAGGACTCAACAGGGTTCGCCGATCCGGGGAACTCGACTGGAGCAGAATAAGCGCACACATCCGTCTACCATAGGGGAGGGAATGGCGCAGCAAGCCGACACTAGAAAGGGCACTTCGGTGTTACTGACTATGGGAAGTGAGCACACAGGAAGAAACTGGCTCTACACGGAGGCTATAGAATCTAGCGAACGTGTTAGGTGTCGCCTAGCCCGCAGCTCTACAAATATCTGTCAGCGAGGCGCCACGAGCCAGCGCCCAGGAAGAGGCAACACCCCTAGTGGAGTGGGCTCTTAACCCGAGCGGGCAGGGCACGTCTTGGGACTGATAAGCCAAGACGATGGCATCCACTATCCAGTGGGCCATCCTCTGCTTGGAGACAGCCTTTCCCTTCTGCTGTCCTCCGTAACAGACGAAGAGCTGCTCTGAGGTCCTGAAGCTTTGCGTTCTATCCACGTAAGTCCGGATATTAACTATAACACGTGTGTTGTGGTGTTGTGGAGCTGAGCAAGGCCGCAGGAGCGATTGATGAGTGGGACTGTTATTATGGCATAGTCGCCGACGGGACTTTTATTATGACACGGTCGCCGGTGCCACTTCTGCTTTTCCAGTCATGAGTATGAGGTAACACAACTCTGTTTATCATATGAGATATATCTGAGTGTGTTGAAAAGGAAGTTATGACGTTCGCTCGGCGGCTGCTATGACACTTGTTCACACTGCAGTGAGAGTAAAGCGTTTCTGCAAAATAAAACCGGAAAACGAGGGTAACGCAGATATGACGCAATCGACAGGCGACCGCCTCACATGCATAGCTCATACGTCCCGGTTCCTTGATTAAAATAGCAATTTCTCACGATTTACAAATAGTTGGAAACATTTGGGATATTCTAAGTACTCAACTGAACAAAATATATAACACTGGCCTAGTGGTTTTTTGGATATTTTACTGCAAAAATGTTACATAGTTCACCCTTAACGTCCGAATGTTATTTTATGATACTCACATAAGCATACACAACAGGTGAATATAAATTAAGGATTCTAGCATATTCAGAATTTAACCCAAGAAAGAAGTTTTAAATAGTGTTTAAAAAAACTGGGCAACCAATTTAATTCAACTCTTTTTATCCAGACGTTATTCATATTCATTATTCATAGGCGTTATACATTATTCCTTGAATGGGCTACTTCATAGAAACGCTTTCGACAGAAAGGTCTCAGAGAGACTAAAAACTGTTGAAATATGACAGATAGCATCTGGATATAGTAGCTGTTGCAAGTGCTGATCTAACGGCAGTTTGAGTCTAACAATCTATTATATAACAATAAACATTAACTATAACACGCTTCATAAAATACCACTTCTATTAATATTCCTGAGAGGTCAACTAATGCCATAAAATCTCAAAATATGCAGTAATTTCATCAATTTGCCAGCGAGTGTGCTTGAGATACACTGAAATGAATGGGGTTCAATGCTGGAACTATTGGTTGTTTGGAACTATTGGTCGCTCCATGACACGCTTTACTTCCGCATTCCTCAGTTCCTATGGAAGTCTATGGGAGTGTCGTAACACAGTTTTTTAACGGCTCTGAATCTACCAAGAGCAGCGCAAATTAGCGTCTACTTTAAGACATTGTTTTTTCGGGCGGTAAACAATGGTGCAAATACCAGTAAACAGACTAGCGCAAACCTTAGTAAATCACCTTCAATGATTCATTTAAATACTCTCCTCCCATACATTTTTGCGTCTGAAAGGGAAACTCCTACAAATGCATAAGCAATAAGGCAGCTGCAAAAAAAGCTGGACGTACCGACGAATTGGGATCACTTCAGGGAGCCCCTATCAGCTTCGAGATATAGAGAACAGGCCAATGGGCCATTGGCGTGCGAGATTTGCATCTCGCGCTCCACCCCGCACCGCGGGTATAAACAGGAAGCGAGAGCGAATGCACGCTGTTTTTCACTGAGGAGCCGAACTTAGTGGCTCAACCTGCAGTGATGGTACAGCAACTGTGGCGACGGGACGTACGTCTCCGTTCCCTCCTTCAGGGAACGAGGGTTACCATACGTAACCGAGACGTTCCCATTCAGTCGGTCACGTTCGACGTACCCCTATGGGATCCCCTATGGAAAACGCCACAGTTACTACCACTTCCAGCGCCCAGCGATGAGCCCCTCAGACCCCGATCTGATGCGGGTGGGAAAGTTCACGGAGGGAGAGTCCAAGCTGCTGTTCCGCAAGACCCATTCAGCTGACTGTATTGGATAACGCTGGGAAAGCGTGCCTGTGAAGGCAGCTGCGGAAGCCACATCATGCCCAGAGGGAGTTAACATGTGGAGAATACACGTATGGGCTGGCCGTGGGCAGCACAACATATGGAAGTCCCAGGGGTGGCCCCGGCCAATTCGTGGAGGGGGACAACACGTACCTGGGACGGCAGAGGAGACTCTGCCGAGGGAAAGACACAGGCTCGCCATAGGGAGCCGTTCCGTGGAAGAATACACATATGGGACCCAGCCTAACACAAGTTCCACCAATGCATACGAGTGTTAGACCTGGCGTCGAACGCTCCGCCGCGTCCGACTGCCGCGGGTTGCGGAGGACTCAACAGGGTTCGCCGATCCGGGGAACTCGACTGGAGCAGAATAAGCGCACACATCCGTCTACCATAGGGGAGGGAATGGCGCAGCAAGCCGACACTAGAAAGGGCACTTCGGTGTTACTGACTATGGGAAGTGAGCACACAGGAAGAAACTGGCTCTACACGGAGGCTATAGAATCTAGCGAACGTGTTAGGTGTCGCCTAGCCCGCAGCTCTACAAATATCTGTCAGCGAGGCGCCACGAGCCAGCGCCCAGGAAGAGGCAACACCCCTAGTGGAGTGGGCTCTTAACCCGAGCGGGCAGGGCACGTCTTGGGACTGATAAGCCAAGACGATGGCATCCACTATCCAGTGGGCCATCCTCTGCTTGGAGACAGCCTTTCCCTTCTGCTGTCCTCCGTAACAGACGAAGAGCTGCTCTGAGGTCCTGAAGCTTTGCGTTCTATCCACGTAAGTCCGGAGAGCACGGACGGGACAGAGAAAAGCTAGGGCTGGGTCTGCCTCCTCCGAAGGCAGCGCTTGCAGGCTCACCACTTGGTCCCGGAAGGGAGTAGTGGGAACCTTGGGCACATATCCAGGCCGGGGTCTCATGATCACATGAGAGTTACCGGGCCCGAATTCCAGGCACGATTCGTCAACCGAAAATGCCTGCAGGTCCCCTACCCTCTTGATGGAAGCCAACGCAGTCAGGAGTATTGTCTTTAACGACAGAATTTTCAACTCAGCTGACTGCAGAGGCTCAAAGGGTTCTCTCTGTAGTGCAGTTAGCACCAGAGTTAAGTCCCAAGAGGGTATGGAGGGAGGACGAGGCGGATTTAACCTCCTCGCCCCCCTAAGGAACCTGTCGACCAGATCGTGCTTACCTAGAGATTTTCCATCTACTAGCTCATGATTAGCGGCGATAGCGGCAACATAGACTTTGAGGGTGGAGGGAGACAGCCTTCGCTCCAACCCATCTTGTAGAAAGGCAAGCACAGAACCGATCGAACATCTTCGGGGGTCTTCTCGGCGAGAAGAGCACCAATCAACGAACAGGTTCCACTTCAACACATAGAGGCGCCTCGTAGAGGGGGCTCTAGCGGAAGTGATGGTGTCAACTACCGCTTGCGGTAGGTCACCTAGAACCTCTGCGTCCCGTCCAGGGACCAGACATGGAATTTTCAGAGGTCTGGACGCAGGTGCCATAGGGTGCCCCGTCTCTGAGTCAGGAGGTCCTTCCTCAAAAATGGGCCAGGGAGGTGCTGTCGCAAGGAGCACTAGTTCCGGGAACCAAGTCCGGTTGGGCCAATATAGAGCGACCAACAGGACTTGCTCCTCGTCCTCCCTGACTTTGCACAGTGTCTGCGCAAGAAGGCTCATTGGGGGAAACGCATACTTGCGTTCTTCCCGGGGCCAGCTGTGGGCCAGGGCATCCGACCCGAGGGTTCCCTCGGTCAAGGAATTAAACCACTGACAGTGGGTCGTCTCTGGGGAGGCAAACAGGTCTACCTGTGCGGCCCCGAAACGACTCCAGATTAGCTGGACCGCCTGGGGATGGAGTCGCCATTCTCCCGGAAGCACCGGCTGACGTGACAGCTCGTCGGCTGCACGATTGAGCAGGCCCGGAATGTGAATGGCACGAAGCGACCTCAGATGCTTCTGACTCCATAAGGGGAGATGGCGGGCGAGTTGTGATATGCGACGAGAGCGTAGACCACCCTGTTTTTTGACGTACGCAACGGTCGCAGTGTTGTCCGTACGGACCAGAACGTGCTTGCCTCTGAGCGGAACTTTGAAGCGGCTGAGTGCAAGACGAACTGCTAACAACTCGAGGCAATTGATATGCCATTGCAGTTGAGGCCCCGTCCACAGACCCTGAAACTGCAAGCCCGTTGTACGTGGCACCCCAACCCGTGGATGAGGCATCCGTGGAGACAACGGAGTGCCTGGACACTTGTTCTAGGGGAACTCCCGCCCGTAGAAACAAAGGGTCCGACCATGGGCCGAAGGTTTGGCGGCACCTCGGAGTCACTTGGACACGGAGGGAACCGCTGTGCCACGCCCATCTCGGGACTCGATCGTGTAGCCAGCGTTGAAGCGGTCTCATATGTTACTGCGGCTGCGGATGCCATATGCCCCAGGAGCCTCTGAAAATGTTTCAGTGGTACCGCTGTCCTGCCTTTGAACGAATTCAAGCAGTTCAACACTGACTGGACGCGCTCCTCGGTGAGACGCGCTCCTGGCGAACTGAATCGCATAGCCGAGTCTGATGGTACGGCCCCGAGACGGGCTGGGAAGCTCTAGCCAGGCTTCCAGACACCGAGCAAGGGGATTAACCACAGACGTACCCGCAGCGGGGCAGCGACGCGGAATGCAGGGATCCGACTCGGACGGCATGGAGCGGCCCGAAGTGGGATCTGAGTGTGCTGTGCAACACTTACCTGCGTCCGCGGAGGGGGCGTGCGAGTGTGGGGAGGCCGCTTGAGTGCGTTCCCACAGCCGGCGCCCCCTGCTGGCGAAGGGAGAGGTGTCTGAGGGTGGCGAGGCATGGGAGCGTCGACCACCGCCAAGCGCGCTCCCAAATGAAGGAGGGGCTGAGCGTGGCAAGGCTTTGTGGCGTTGCGCACGGTCTGCCTCACCTCCTTCCTCAGCGGGGAACAAGAGTGGCGAGGCATAGCGCCGCGCACTGTTGTCCACGCACCGCTGAGAAGAGGGGAATGAGAGTGGCGAGGCTTTGTAGAGTCACACACTGCCATTCTCGCCCTCTTGTGGGGAGGGGAATGAAAGTGGCGAGGCTCTGTAGCGTCACACGCTGCCATTCCTGAACTCCCGAGACCCAGAGGTATTGGAACTGCTCTTTTTTTTTTTTTTTTTTTTGGGTACCACTGGCTGTTTTTAACATCAGTGGCGGAACAGAATTACTAATGGTTTTCCACCCGGCCCTCCTCCGGGGAAGAATAGTTCCAGACCAAATCCGGGTCAATTGTGTTTCTGGACCAGGGTGGACATCGTCTAGCCAAGGGCCAGCGCTGTGCGCAGCTCAACCTCGGCTCAGAACTACCCTCGTGCACTAAGCAGGGCGGAGGTGGCCTGCCAGTGGCACTGCCACCCCACCGATGAGGGTAGTGAGAGAGAGGAAAACTTTATACAGATTATGGCCCTATTGGTGTTCCATATTTTGGCACCAATAGTTCCACAATGCCAAAGCCTTCCAATGCACATCCGAAAAAAGGCAAGGGGCAGGCAAGGCGATTTACGCGTTGCACTATGCCTCAGCCATCCGGGAAAGCATGGCTGTCAAGTATGATTCTGATTCAGCACGAGCGCCCACTATTACGGTGGGAATCTCAGCATCATCTTCATTTTCAACACATAACAGCCCTCTCTCCGATGCAGCGATTGACATCTGTCCTCTGCTAGAGCCCCAAATGAAACGCTAGGTCCCCTTTCAAGGACCAGCAATCCCATGTGTAAGCTACCAGCAGACACGTGAGACAGTGGGCGTGGCCGTGAGACGGCACACGGCGCGCTGAACACTCAAGCCCTTATGAAAAAGGCAAGACGAACAGCGCGCCGACGTGGCTATGCTCTCATGAGAGAGCATAGACCACCCACGAACACAGTCTCAACATGCTTGCGATGCGATTGAGGAGTGAGGGGCCCACAGAGATGTACGCGGCGGGGAAGCCTCACTGTAATCCTCAGGCCACCCAGGCTTATCAGCCAAAATAGTCCCCCCTCTGGTGCACCAGAAAAGAGACTAGATCGGGGTATAAGCGAAGGGACTCAACCCCGTTTGAGGCATCATAGTCTCGACCGCGCATCGGAGGCGCCGAGTGACGCGCGCAGAGTTGCCGTGGCAACCCGCGCTGTCACCCGGCAGCCAGACGGCACACAGCGCGCTGAACACTCAAAACCCTCACGCGGAAGGTGAGATGACCAGCGCGTCGACGTGATCCCGTTCCCCTGAGAGAACATGGATCACCCACGACACAGTCTCAACATGTTTATGCGAGAGGGATCGTGGCCGTCAGGACAGGAAACAACCGCATCCAGAAACGCACGAGTGGAATGACGTCTTGAAAAAGACGCAGTGTCACACCCGTGTTGCTCTTTTGTGAGGAAACGCTCTTTAAACAGTGGGGAAGACCCCCAGGGGAAGACCGCGGCAACACACAGGTGGTAAGTGCAGTCCTGTGGTGCACTCACTGAAACAAACGCCCTCACCAAACCGACAGTTGCTGTGAGAACAGCAGTTTGTTATGCTGATGCAGCGGTGAACATGCAGTCGCGCTGATTGTGCCTTTTCGCCAACACAGAGCGTCCTTCTCGTTCTCTGGAGCATCTCTCTTGCAGATAGGCTCTCTTTTAGAAAAGCAGTCTTGCTTCATCAACGCCGTTAGGCTCCGAAGTGAATGACAGCGTGCATTCGCTCTCGCTTCCTGTTTATACCCGCGGCGCGGGGCGGAGCGCGAGATGCAAATCTCGCACGCCAATGGCCCATTGGCCTGTTCTCTATATTTCGAAGCTGATAGGGGCTCCCTGAAGTGATCCCAATTCGTCGGTACGTCCGACGTACGTCGAACGTGAACGACTGAATGGGAACTTTGTCCACGCCTTTTAAGCGCTAATTTTTCACTGCGTGTCTTTAGTAAATCCTGACAGTGGATTTTTAACGCCAGAGGGTTTGCGCTGGCAAAAGCTGTTAGTAAATCTGGCCCTTGGTCTGAAGATTAGGTATATGAGTCAATGGTTTCACTGAGTGGGTCTCAAGTACCACTTTTAGTGTGCAAGCAATTTTTTTTTTTTTTTAAGTAAGGTTACAAAATGTTCTCTACAATTTGCTCTTTACAAATAAATGTGGGTCAGTAAGATTTATTTTGAAAGGAATTAACACTTTTATTCAGCAAGAAGATTTCCAATCTTCAAACTTTCTATTCAGAAAATATGATAGGAGCTCTTTGTTTTTAAACTTGATAATGCTAAAAAGACCAAATCAACATATTACAATGATTTCTGAAGAATCATGTGACTGAAGACTGGAGTAATGGCTGCTGAGAATTCAGCTTTGCCATCACAGGAATAAATTACACTATAAAATATATAAAATTAATATTGTAATATTTCAAAATATTACTCTTTTTACTGTATCTTTGATTAAAAAAGCAGCATTTCTTTGATAAGAGATCTTTTAAAAACATTAAAAAAGTCTTACTGACTCCAAACTTTTGAACGCTACTACTAAAATAACAAAAAATGGGTTTTGCAATAAAGGAAACACCACCTGAATTTTGTCCACGGGAGGAAGGGGATCCATTAGAATCCTCCTGCAAGAAAGAGATATCAGAATGATGTGATGTGATATAATAACAGAATAATAATAATACAATAATCAAACATTAAGAATTACACAATCAGTGTGTGTTTAAATGAATAGTGTACAAAAATCATACATTTTGACTGTCTTCTGGTTTTTCTGAGGCCTTCCTCCTATAGAATGACCATATTTAACAATCAAGGTTTGTATAACCACAAGTCACAAATCATTAGTTATGAAAAAGAGACAGGAAATGGATGTGGTCTGACCTCCGTGCTAAAAGAGCATTCATCTCCTGCATGAGACCCTCTCCACCACCTCCACTGCCTCCACTGGAGCGATTGGCATCGTTCTTGCTACTGCTTTCCTCCGGCTAGAGAAGATAAAACATGGAATAATCAGGCACCAAGATACCCTTATCGCACTTATTGCATAAAAAAGAAATATGTGAAACATGTTGAGGTCTGGGAAAGTTTGGGATGGATACGTGCCACTCACCCGCTGAACTTTGCGCAGCTTGGCACCAGCTATAGCTGCAGCCAGGCCTGCCGGAGCAGGACCTCCACCAGCCGGCAGTGGAGGTGGGGTAGGAGGGGGCCCTGTGGAGGGTGGTGGCGGCCCAGGTGGTGGCGGCCCGGGTGGAGGAGGCCCAGGAGGGGGCGGAGGGGCCGGTGGACCCGCCATGGATACTGAGGTAGGGGGGTGAATGGGAGGAGTGGATGAGAGCATGGAGGGATGACCTGGTGGGATTGGAGGACCTGCTGGAAGAAAGGAAAGAATCACTGATGTATTCTAGACTGTGCTTAAAGACATACTCATTATAATAAAATAGACAGCAATGGTGAACATTTGTGTTAACTTAAAGGTGAAGTGTTTACATTGTGCATCACTAGCAGAATTGTAGAGACCGGAATTGCAAACAGGAATTCCCCTCATTGGTCAGAAAAACAGATAGCTCCACCCCAAACTCACACAATTAGTTGAGTCACTGTGTAGGCAGACGCTCCAACAAACACTGCAAATGTTTTGATAGCACCACAGTGCTTACAGTTTTCTTTGCCAACATGTGTCTTCAACATACTGCACACTACTGTTCAAAAGTGAGGGGTCAGTAAGATTTTTTTTCTTTTTTTTTGGAAAGAAGTGAATACCTTTATTCAGCAAGGATGCTTTAAATGAATTCAAAGTGACAAAGTAAAGACATTATGTAATGTTGTAAATGATTTCTAGTTCTTTAGAACGTTCTATTGATCAAAGGATCCTGGATTTCCATAAGAAAATTACAGTTTCCACAGAAATAATAACCAGCACATCATAATGAATTAATCAAAATGTTTCTTGAGCATAAACTCAGCATATTCGAATCATTTCTGAAGGATCATGTCACACTGAAGTAATGGCTGCTGAAAATGTAGCTTTACATCCAAGGAATAAATCAAATCTATTAAAATATCTAGAATATATCTAGAATAGAATATATCACAATATTACTTTTTGTAACTGCGTTTTTAAAAGCAGCATCTGTAAGCATAAGAGACTTATTTTTTGAAAAAGAACTTCTTTAAAAAAATCTTACCCACCCCCAACTTTTGGATTTTTCTATACGAAAACAATTTAATAAGCAAATTCCTAAACATAAAAACAATGGCATACAATATAATACCGATTGGTTTGTAGTTTTCAATAAATCTTTACTGACCCCGTAAATTTGCAAATTCGACAAAACCTCATTCATGTCAGCCATCTAGATAATATATCTTGTTGACAAATCAGCAGGATTTGAATTATAATACATCACAGAAAACTAAGCATTTAAATATGCAAAGTGGACGTACAACGAAAGAATAAATGACTGGTCTGTCAAGTAGCCCAATAATCTCTCACACTGGCCCTAGGTCAGAAGGTCATCTTTCTTGTTGAGCCCCATCCTTATTGTTAACCAAGCATTTAACATTAAAAATGGACAATTTTCACATTCATGATCTGCAAAGAGCAAAAGCTCTGAGGAAAAAAAAGGAGCATAAGGTTAGTTTAAGAGGAGAGCTGTCTACCCGACAGAGCCTGGTTTCTCCATTCTGTCACCTGATGGAGTTTGAGTTCATTGCCACTGTCGCCTCTGGCTTGCTCAGTTGGGGACACTTAATATTCAACAATATTATTGATCTGACTGTACGGACGCTGTATAAGAACTGAACTGAGAAGGATAATGACAATTTTTTTTCAGAACTGCTTTATAGATGAAATCAACTAATTTAATAATTGATGATCTTTACAATGGAACTGAATCAACACTAAACTGACTTCAGCTGAACAACAGCTAAAAATGCACCATTTTCCTGTTATCGCTGTAAAGCTGCTTTGAAACAATCTGTACTGTATAAAGCGCTATATAAATAAAGGTGACCTGACTTTACTAGTTTAAAGTGACACATGTCTTAAACTATACGAACAAATCACCTTTGAGCAAACACAGATGAACATCACTGTGATGTATATGAATGTGTACTTTAAAATCTTAAAATCATCCTTACTCTATTCAGAACAATGAAGGTGAGGCAGCTGCAGCATTGTTCAATTGAGCCGCTGCGATTTTGTTTTTATAACACATATATAAAAGTCAACAGCCTCACTGACGATACTGACGGGCCAGTATTTGGATATGGTTTCAGTACAAAGACTTTACTGTTCTCTTTGGACAGCTTTTGAGATCAGCATGTCATCAGCCCAATTCCACTGGACAGGTGTGTGAAGTCTTTTGGTGGTGGGCAGGTAATTATGGAGAGGGCAGCTGATGGGTGTCTGAAATACTTACTGCTGGACGCTGTGGCGTTCTGATAAACAGGCGAAGGAGTCGTCTTGGGCGTGGTGTGAGAGGTGGGTGTGGTGTCAAATGGGGCTGTGGTCTGGTATAGCTGCTGCGGGTGGAGGGCGGGGCCTTGGATGGGCTGGCCAATGAGAGAGGGCAGGGGGCAGGACGATTCTTGTATGGGATAGTGTGGGTGCAGTGGTGCTCCGGAGGTGACCTGCGTAGGAGGGGTTTGGTATGGGTAGTACTCCTCTGCCTGGCCATTGGATGACTGCTGGTGGTGTGTTACAGGCACCAAGTGGGAAGAGTTAGCGGGAGCTCTGGGGCCACAGGTTGGGCCGTTGTTTAGGGGCGGCAGGGGGAGGGCGACAGGCAGGGCAGGCTGTTTTATCGGCACAGCCATTACAACAGAGGGCGATGCAGTGGGTAATGGGGCGTACATGTGGGCGGAGGACCAAGTGCCGTGTTTAGGATCCTGGTGGCCCGTTGGAGGAGAAATAGGGATTTGCTTGACATTGCGAGGTGGAGGAGTGACACCTGGCTGTACGGGGGAGAAAGCAGAAGCCAGAGAGGTGGATAGCTGGGAAAGCTGCTGGGCCTTTTTTTGAGGGGAGTCCACCGTGCGGTAGCCGCTCTCCCGTTCCTGGGAGGAAGAGGAGGTGTGGGAGGAAGGTGGCATGGGGTTAAGGTGAGCATAGGAAGGGGGGAGCGTGTTAGCCCGATACTGTCTGAGGTCATGCAGAGCAGTTTCGGACTGAGAGGCAGATGCTGACACTTTAAACTGAAGGGTGGAGACTAAGAAACGGAGAAAGAGACAAACGGTTCAACACAAATGACAAACGAAAAGAGAGAAAACGTGAGAGTGACGAAAAATCAAGCATCAAAGTGTACAAAGAAACTGAAAAAGATGAAATGTGAGCAAAATATACGATTTTTAAAGCATGTTATATGCTACAGGTGAATCTCACAAAAACATATAGGTCAGATTTCAGAAAAATAAATAGGGAGAAATAACAGAAAATTAAGCCTATTTTGTGACCAAGATTTTGTTTCATTGTAACTCTATTTTCATGAAAATTAAACAAATTCTCATTACAATAATGCATCCATATGTTTTACTTTTGATTTTTTTTAAAGGATGATTCTCAATAGATTCGTATTACTGTGATACAAAAATTAATAAAAGTACTCTAACCTATTTTCTTTCAACTGAGCATATATATACAGACAGATTATTTGTTCATTTTAATAACTAAATAAATAGTACTAAATAATAATTTATTATTGTAAAAGTAAATCAAATACTAAATTCAACAACTACTATCATGATATGCATTCAAATTATAAAATATTTCAATTTAAATTGTCAAGTATATATGTTATAATAATTTTTTTATTGCTGTTATTATTATTTTGCATTACAGAAATGACAATGAGATCCATTTAACAGTACTGACAACAGGAATTATCATTAAATAATGCAAATAAAATCTTAACTGTCCAACAACAGGCTTAATTTTCTTTAAGCAAAATTATTTCAACATGTTTCATGAGATTCACCAAAACAGAACTCACAAATGCTGTTTATGAAAGACGACTGTTTTGGCTGAACTGATTAATGCTTAAGCAGGTGCTGAAACAGAAAGAGAGCGTGTGTGTATGATAGAGGATGGGCAGTGTCTTCTGTTTGGAATAGGGATCTGTTCTTCGGCCAGGGAATTTGATATTCCTGTGTTTGTCCAAGCAGACAATAAAGCCTGCAGGGTTACTCTGTGGTGGTGGTGGTGGTGTGTTTGTGTGTATATGTGTGTTTTAATCCCACAGCATGTAGTCTCGTATCATATTCCACAGAGATGTGGCATCTTTCGCCTACCTGCAGAGCCAGATATTCGTCTTTCCCTTTCCATCTGCATCTGATGCTGGTCCATTATTTGCCTAAAAACAAATGTTAACTCACTTAAAAATGTAAGTAAAATCTAAACACTCTCAATCCACTGTGTAGACATGCTCACTGGAAAGTTACAATTAATGCGTGTTCACACTTTGTCTTGTTGAGCTCAGCGAGTTTGCATCTGACCACTAGAGGGCACACTCTAAACTTCATGTCACAACAGCAGTTCAGAAGTGTTCTCAATCTTCCTGACAGCAATATGTGAAGAATATTCAGTGCACAACCAATGAATTGATGAGTAATTTCTTAAACAGTAATACACTGAACACTATGAGCTGTAATGTTAAAAGTGGAGTTTGTAGTGCCGTCTCTAGCGGCACTAATTCAAATTTCATTCTTTAATTGGTTCCCCAAACACTCCTCATTTGCAATTGGTCGGGCATACAGATTGTCCCGCCCCAAAATCATGCCATTGGTGGAGCCACTGTCACTATGTCAGGATGGTTGGATGCTCAAACAAACAGGAATATTTTGTGCCACACATTTCAGGGAAACCATAAAAAAACAATACATAGTTCACTTTAAAAAAGGAGCACATTCTGTAATTCAGGCCAGTGTCCAATGATTCAAATCTTGATTAACATGTGATGTCTCAGAAAGAGTAAATGCCATTAGAGACAGTCCGCACCTCCTCTGAGCCTCGGCATCATCTGTCACCGGTCCATTCTGACGATGTGCTGCTGGACCTGAATAAAAAGAAAATAATTGTACCTCATCATTTAGATATTTTCTTTAATGGTCTCTCAGGAACTGTAAAATATGTGTCTGACTGACTTAATATATCCTGATACCTTATGGCAGACTTGACTAGTACAGTAGTTTTCAACTGGTTTGGTTTCAGGACACAAATTTTACATTGGGCAGCTGGTTTATGTCATCTGATGTCTTGTATTCTTCGTTATATAGTATCATTTGGAAATGAAACATTTGCATTGGTCGGTCCAAACCTTGCTGCAATTTAATCTATATGTAATATAGTATGGGTCATGTTTTCTTTTAGTTTTGCTCATAATTTTCACAAATCAGGGTGTGCCAAAACCGGTTCATCTGCCTAATATAACTAGCTTCTACTAGTTTGATTGGACACATGGCCATTAAAAACAACAACAGAAGATATAGGTATTGTTTTCTCCTCCCTAAACTAAGACATAAGGGCAATAAATCCAACTATTTCGGTCCAATAAATCCATCATGAGACCAAACCATATTATGCCAAAACAACTCAACAATAATGTCATGTCACAACTGCCCTCATACCCAATACCTCATTACTGGTAGAGTTCACAGTCATTCTAAGGCCACCATAATTGGTCTGTTGAACGTATTATGGGGTGTGAAGAAGCTCTGCTAATAATGGTAAACATGGCTCTCAGGTTACTGAGATGATGACTATTTACGTCATATGACATTCAGAATCTCAGTATGGGGGGCATGGAAGCTCAAGGGAGGAAGGAAGGCCCTTCTGTTCAGAGAAAGGCCCTTAGAGTGGGCTTATCTAATGTGGTTGATAATCTTTGGTTGCTAGGCACCATCAAACATAATTGAGTTTAGCTCTATCTACTGTGAAATTTAAGGTGGCAAAATAATGAGCTGTTCATACAGCTAGAATATGCAGGGGTCTCAAAACTTAAAGAAAATAAATAAATGAAAAGTAAAACTGAAGAAAAGATGCATTGGCCGAATACATTCATTTTGCGTTTGTATAGAGAGAAACAAAAAAAAAGTGTATTAAAATGGATTGTCTTCTAAAGGCCTGTTCACACCAAGGACGATAACTATAATAAACTATATAACTATAACTATTTTGAGTTATAGTTGTAATAATCGTATCAATTCTATGAGAATAGAGGAATCCACACCAGAGCTACGATGATATCAACATGGAGGAACAATTTTATTCCAACTGATGAATGATAAAAACATTGACAGCCAATCAGAATCCACCTGGCTTTAAAGAGCTTTAGCATTTAAAGTGGTAGATGACCACTTTGAATAAGAAATTCTAAATAAGAAATATAATATTTTACTTTATAGTAGTGCTGTCAAATCGAATAATCGTGATTAATCACATTGGAGACACTCTCACTTATAACTAATTATTAACTACGACTGTTGCCTCAAACTCCTAATTACTGCTAATTAATAGTAAGGTAGTTGCTAAGTTTAGGTATTGGGTAAGAATTAGGATTAAGCGATGTAGAATATGTTCATGCAGAATAAGGCATTATTATGTGCTTCATAAGTACTAATAAACAGCCAATATCCTAGTAATATGCATACTAAGCAACTAGTTAATAGTGAGAATTGGACACTAAACGTAAGTGTTACCATCACATCTAACATTAAAGTTTATACACACACACACACACACACACACACACACACACACACACACACACACACACACACACACACACACACACACACACACACACACACACACACACACACACACACACACACACACACACACACACACACACACACACACACACACACACACACACACACACACACACACACACACACACACACACACACACACACACACACACACACCTTGGCATGAACCGGCCTTAAAGCCACTTATTGTAATTTTGTCTATTCAGTGACTTCATCTGCCACCACAATGTCATGTCTTAACATTACTTTCCCAATTATACTTGTTAGCAAATATTAATAGAATATAAATCATATAGTGTAATTCATTATGTAAATTTTTTTTAATTACAAAAATACCCCAAACAGCATTTCAACATTTATTCTCCCATGAAGCAGTATCATACTCAATTGACCTATCGGTTAGCCCCTCCCATCGAACGCCGATGAGCCAAAGTTGTTGAGTATCAGTTGCGCTGGGACCGGAACTCGGACATCTTTAGGTTTCAGCGCCATAGAGAAACATTGGAAAATCCGATACTGTCATCATCGGTTTGATGGTGTTTATGCTACAAAAATGGTAAACGTCATGCCTGAGGTACTGCAACACTGATTCCAGGGATCCTGAGAGGATTTTCTGGTTGTCATTCTCTCATTAAGTTACTATTAAAGTTAGTAATTCCCTGCTAACGTACAAACCGACTAACTATAACTAACTGTTCTCATGCAACTGTGAAACGTTAGGTCAGAAACACGAAGGTCTAAATTTCAGTGCATTTCTCCATATTTAAACAGGACAGGTGAATTTATGTAATCTTACCCTGCGGTACATGAACAGTGTTGATCCTGGATGTTATCATCTGCGATCGTAACAAAGAGGCTTCTCCCGTTTGCATTGAGATCTGTAAACCATCGCTTCCAAATTAATCTCTCACCATATTTATTTTATTTCTGTGAGTTTAGATATGTTTAAAGGTCTGCATTATCTGTCTTATAAGGAGGACTCCTATTTTGATGGGTGTTATAGTCTACGGGTAGTGAAAGGGATAGCTCGCACGCAGTTTATCGGAGTTGTTTTGCAGATACAAAGTTCACCAGTTATTAACTGCACCCCCGAAAAGCATAAGGTCTGTGTGTGTTTGTTTACTGTGAGTGTTTTTGTGTAAGTTGCTGTGTATGTTAATGGTAATGCCACGGAGAGAGGGCTAGAGAGAGTGTGAATGAGACGTTAATGCGCACTTATGCTTTGTTCGTTTGTTCAGCTCTTACGATGATTTTTTTTGGTGAAAAACGATGTAATAAACTTCATAAACCATCAGTAAAGTTTGGCCATTATTCGGACGGGGTATACGCTACATTCTGTGTCCAAAAACATCTTGGGATAAGGTTTTCACACTGACAGCTGTACATTGTAAGATATAGCAACTCCGTTTGTTTGTCCGAGTTAGCAACAGTAACTAAGGGGGGCGGGGCTTACCGATAGGTCAATTCTAGTCAGAATTTGAGTCTGAGGCTGCGTCCCAATTCGCCTACTTATACTACGTCCTAAAAGTATGTACTCTTTTTGTGAAGAAAAAGTACATACTTTTGAGTGTGTAGCAGAAGAGTATGCAAGCTTTGGGACATACTACTTCGTCATCTTTAACGGACTCTGTTACGTGCGTCCCGTCACCGTTTAAACTGCCCTGTCAATCATCGTCACAGTTCAAATCCTCCACTTTCAATTTAATTTCCTACCGTGTTGGAGAGAAATGTAGTCGCTCGTTGATCTGCCTTTCGTGGGTCTTTAATGCAGAGACTCCTCTCATGTGTTTGCAAAGTTAATGGCCAAACGTATCATTACAAAAGTTCTCAATGCTGCTGAAGGAGAAATATAATGTGGATAACATTGAATAAATATCTTTTCATCAGGTTAAATACTGATAATTACTCACTCAAACCACTTTATCTAATCCTCTCCACTTAACCGTCAGACTCGCGTAACCGTCATGTTTGTAGTTTTTTAAACACTTTTTATCCGCGTTTGTAGTTCTAATCGAATCCTCGTCCATCTCGCAATGGGTTGTGGGCAATATCAGCCGTTAGAGTGCGCATCGATCTGCACTTCGGATTCTGACCGGAAATAGTAAACCATCCGGGAATCTTTGGAATACTTTTTTCAACATACTAAGATTTGGGACATACTAATTCTTTTTTCGAATACTATTTAGTACGGATAGTATGCGAATTGGGACGCAGCATGATACTGCTCCGCTGGGCTGTGAATATGGGGCGTGTTTCAACCGAACCAGGAAAGACCTCAATTGGATAGACCTACAACCAATCAGAACAACGGAGCGACACATAACGTTAGCTGTCAAATGTCAACAGAACTCAAGTCCGCGGGTTGAAGCGACCCCAATTATGTGATATACAGACCCAGGAATGCGAATTTTAGCAGGCAGCCCTGCCAAAATAACATATTTTACCCCCCAAAAGCCATTTGTTTCCAGAGAACCCCCCAAGAAAGCTATTGGGCTTGTTTTTGGCTAATTTTGAGTAGCAATTGTGCGGATTTTATTATAAAACTTGGCAACCCTGTCTGCACGCACGCTGGAATAAATAACATTTGAAGAAAAAGATGAGTGTAAACGATCTTTGCCAGTGTTGTAAAAAAGAATTTAAGGATACACAGAGTACTTACCAACACGATCCTCATTTCTGAGAGAAATAGTGAAGGTGAATGCATATATACGAACAAGTTCTCTGTTTAGGATTAGAACGAATTCAACCCAAGCACCTTTGATAACGTGGATGATTACGTTACTGTTTATCATCTGTCCATCATCGTCTAAAGCCCGCCCTGACAATTTAATTGGTCCGAACAGTTTCTGTTCGGGCATAATTACTTCTCTACGGATGAAGTCCAGACCAAACTGCCCGAGTTAAAATTTTGTGGGCGGGGCTATGTTCGGCTGGCATCCAGGCTAGCAGTATCATGGATCAAGATAGAATCACTTTTGAATTGTTTTATTTTTGGAAACTGTTTCAACGTCTTACTTTTAGTACAGATCTTCAAATTTCAACACTGATTTCTAAACACCTTTTTAAAACCATTTAGCATCAAACTTCCATTGCTATTTCAGCATTACTTCAACATTGAAACAACAACTGATAATATTTCAACCACATTTCAACCACGTTATTAAACTTTAGATCATCTGCTGACTGGGACTGAACAAACAATAAAAAAACAATCAAATAAAAAAAAATCACCACAGGATGTCTTAAAATAACACAAAACACAGTGATCACAGTGGTGGTTTATATTTTCTATACACCTAATGAGACTGAAAGAACCACAGCATTTAAACAGGAAACCTCAGACAGCACTGCAGATGATCATAAAAAGCAACTTCTCCCACCGCACATGAAATACAATGAATACTAGGGCTGTAATCAACCAAAGAAAATCTTGGTCGACTGAAGTCCTGAAATTTGACGTCAGGAAAAAAAACGTTAAATGAATTAGCTGCGCACTGTGCGCAGTACTTGGTAGCCTTGTTGTCTGCCTAAATGAATAATAAACATAAAAACTAGTAGGCTATTTGCAGTATATTAAATTGTTTTTGACCTGATTATTTTGGACTGAAATGAGTCTGACACACAAGTCTGTTGGCTCTGACAGCGTTGCATCACGTGCACCTGCGCAATATAATAGCCTATGCTTTCCAAAAATATACTACTATGTTGTCAACTAGTGATATCACAAGAACTTTTGAGGAATATGCAACATAATTTAGACAATTGTTTTTGTCATATGTATTATAATAACTGACATACACTATCATTTCAGCCGCTCTGTGCAGCTTGAACATATGAGCTCAGCTTCACGGCTGAGACACGATTAGACTATTAACTAAAAGCTTTTACTCGTAAACACAAAAGGCATGTCCATTTTAATAAAAAAATGAATATTTATTAAACAAGCCAGATCAAGAGCAGAAAAAACGCTCTCACAATTAAATAAATACAGCAAACTAGCCTACTTCAATCTGTCTCTCTTCTCCAGTGGGTTGGGCTAATCCAAAAGAAGTGAAAACAAGGGGGGTGTTCTGAAGACAGACTGTTACCTGTGAAACAGGGGTGCTCTGAAAACACCCCCCATTAGCAATTAGTGCTTTCCACCTGATGAAATGAACGCGGCAAAACTGATGAAATGAACGCGGCAAAAAATCGACCAATCAGAATTATGGTCGAGCCAGAACGTATCGACTAATGATCGACTAATGGACTGGGAGATTACAGCCCTAATGAATACTAAATACAGTTCTGCTTGATTAATAAGTAAGTAGTGTATGCCATTTCTTTGAACAGTTATTACAGATTGAGTAAATAGGCATGATAAATGAGACAGCTCGAAGACCTTGGCATTAGCAGTTGTCAGCAAGATCAGTCTGGGTCTAAACAAGCTGCAGATGAAGCAGA
Organism: Gobio gobio; assembly: GCF_949357685.1. NCBI lineage: Eukaryota > Metazoa > Chordata > Actinopteri > Cypriniformes > Gobionidae > Gobio > Gobio gobio. The sequence continues at coordinate 17,272,687 of NC_137106.1, forward strand.
TGACAGGTGGGATTCTGCTTCCACATTTAATCATTAAATGATCCATGTCCTGAAGGTGATTATGGGAGCTAAAGTCTCACTGAATTAAATTTCAGTAAGCAGCATCATATCCTAAAGCACTCTTAATGGCTTCCAAAAATAATAAACCAAAAACATCCATATTTTAATGAGTACAAAAATATCTCTGTCATGCTTCTCAGTGTAATAAAACTATGCTTATTTAGAAAAAATGAATAGCTATATTAAAGTATGTGCTCATGCGGATTCTAATATGGAAAACAGCTGAATAACTGCAGCAGCAGAACTGAATACCATGTCCCTCAAGGAACAGGAATGGGAATATATTCATGCGTCATGTGAAAGCAGCATTTCACACGGTCACAAACACGCAATCCACCTGAGGTCCTGTCTGCAGCAGATGGTCCTATTTCATCTGTCCCTAAATCACTGATGAACATTATAACAGACACTATATAACTACTGAAACTCTTGAAATATTGAAAAGAAACATCACATACACTCACACCATAGGAAAAACACCAAGTTAGTCAACTTGATCACATAACAAATAAGTCAATATAGGATCTAAATGGACCAACAAAAAAAATCAGAGGATCAAGCTTACTTAAAATAATATAATTTCACTGACAGAGCCTTTCTGAATAAGACTGGATAGTTACTATAAAAAGTATTTTTATGAGAGGCAGCCGGGGAAAACAGGAAATTCAACAGAATTAACAGGACTCGTGTATAGAGATTTACGAAATGTCAATTTGCAGACCATAAATCATTAATCCACACCCTTTCCGCTAGGAGTTTGGCCTAAGGAGAACATGTAATATCTTTTTATGCACACTAGATTCAACCATAATGCATGATATCAATTAAGTTGTGCACTGTGTAACCAGACAAAGATATTACTCCTGATCACATATCCATCTCTGCTGCAGGTCATGGCAGCGTAAAACAATTTTTTGTTTTTTTTACTTGATTGAATCCCTTCCAATAGCAACATGCTGATAAATGGCTGCAGTTTGAGTGTATTAAAATGCTTGGTGCGACTAATGCTGAATAAAATTAATGGGTTCTTAGTTTTAAGTGCCTCTCAAGAGTCGAATCTGGAGCTCTAGATTTTATTGTGATTAATGGTCAAATACTTAAAAAGCTTTGGAGGGGGAAACGCTAAAACGAACAAACTATTAATTTGTGATTAAATCTTTGGACAAGCTTTTGAAGTAAAGTGTGGTCAATATTTACAGTGTTTTATGACGCACACACCATATAATTTGGTGCTTGCGTGCAGCAGCAGAGTCCCTTTGTACCAAATACACATACCCTGGTGATCATTGAGCTGAAATGATGGTGTCCACTGAGATAACAAGAAGTGGAAACACAGATACAATCTGATTGGATGAGGGGAACCGCTGGTTATTTGTTTGATAAACCCTGCCATTTTTTTTTTAACACGCCAGCCACTTGCATAATATAAATCTGTAGATTATTTTAAAATGTTAAAGGGTTAGTTCACCCAAAAATGAAAAGTACCCCATGATTTACTCACCCTCAAGTCATCCTAGGTGTATATGACATTCTTCTTTCAGACAAATAAAATAATTTCAGACGGAATTATATTAAAAAAGTCCTGGCTAATCCAAGCTTTATAATGGCAGTGAATTGTAGCATCGTTTTTTAAGTCTATAAAAGTGCATCTGTCCGTCATATAACTGCTCCGCACGGCTCCGGAGGGTTAATAAAGGCCTTCTGAAGTGAAGTGGTGCATGTGTAAGAAAAATATCCATATTTAAAACTTTATAAAGTAAATTATCTAGCTTCCGGCCGATCGCCTTCCGTATTCAACTTACGGAAAAGGTGTAACGCCTCTCGCAGTTCAAAATGCTTACGATACGTCTGAAGAGGGTAACTGTTACGCAATGTCGTCAGACGTAGTGTAAGCATTTTGAACTGCTGAGTAAGTTGAATGCGAAAGGCGATTCATACGTAAATGAACTAACCCTTTAACATAAAAAAAACCTAACATTAAAACTAAATTTAAGCGTTATACAAGGTAGAAATAGCTCCTTACGGTAATAATTACTGGTTAAAGAGACTGGAGAGATTTTTTTTGTTGCACTGAACTGTTACTAAGCCTTGAATCACTTAAATAAAATTATAAATCTAATAATTGAGACACAAGTATCTTGTATTTATGCGTATACCAGATTAAAAACCTTCCAGAGCTCATCAGTACTTTAACTGCACTGAATAAACTCTCTTTGCACATGCACAAAATTAATTTGATTTTGAAGTGGTTTTAATAAATGTTTTTCCTCAATTTAGAAAATGTTTTTGACAATATATTAAATGAAACAATATTTGTCAGCAGTTAAAATTCTTATTAATAATTTTTTTCCAAATAATTTAATTAATTAAAGGGATAGTTATAGGGATAAAAATTCAATTAAAAATCATAATTTACACATCCTCAAATTGTTCCAAACCTGTATGAATTTCTTTCTTCTGCTGAACACAAAAGAAGATTTTTTGAAGAATGTCGGAAACCAAACAGTTGATGGGCTCCATTGACTTCCATTGTATTTTTTCCCCCATACCATGGAAGTCAATGGGGCCCATCAACTGGGTGAACTATCCCTTTATCTAACAACAAAAATTACAATTTTGTATTATTATTAATTATATTATTATTGTTTTGTTGTTTATAGTTGTTATTGTTATTTTATTCATTTGGCTTTTCATTTGACAAATTCAATGAACAATGTTATTACATTTTTTTTAATGAATTCTGTTGACTATAAGTAACTTTGCAACTGTCTACATGTCAACTAATAGAGTATTAGACTGTTTGCTTAACTCTTAACTCTGCTAACTCTTCGTTATGGTACTCCAACAGACATTCTACTGAGCTGACTATAAGTAACTTTGCAACTACATGTCAACTTATTCTACCTCTATCTCTACCAGTCTACTAATACTCTGCTAACTGTCATTAGAGTGTAGGTGCAATGTTACTTATAGTCAACAGAATGTGTTAGGGACCATCAAAACAAAGTGAAACCATATTATATATTACATCAGTCAATGGGGCATACTATTTAAATCATGTTTAAAAATAAAACTACCAGCAGTATCAGTTGTTTCACTAAAAATCTAAATTAATTTTCAAACCCCAAACGGCCATATCAGTCATGCACTAATGACTGTTCAAAAATAGTCATGACAAACACACTAGATCCCAAACCCGCACACGCCTCATCACGATCTTCAGACAGGCACCGCGCCAAAAACCGCTGAGCAGCTTCCACAACCCCATCCTCCATCAAAGCCACCACAATGGCCCATCAGAGGAACCACATTACATTAACACAAGCAACTGAATCTTCCGGCCCTTCCCCTTAACAATACTTACTGCTGAGTTTTATTACTGTGGAGCTGATCCGTCGGATTGGCCCCGGGGAAAACTCCGGTCCAAGCATGGCTCCACAGCCCTCTTAGGTGGCTTTAATCAATGCACAGATATCTATAATGGTGCAGTTTGAGCTCCACTACCAGGTGGGAACTGGTAATAACAGTCAGGACTCAGGACAGGTGAGTTCAGGCAGGTGAACGCCAGCTTCTCTCTTCTCTGCATGCTGAGGTGCGAGCAGCTCTTCTAACAACCTTTCCAATCTGCCCACCCCAAAAAGCAAGAAACATGCAGCACCCGTGGTCTGAGACTGTTTGGCTCCATGGATATTTTAACCAGGGCTGTGACCCCCCCATGCATCTTATAAGTAGCAGCAGCCTGAAACCAGAGAGGCCCATGTGCTGTTCTTAAATAAGAATTATACTACACTTGAGGGTACCATGTATAAGACCCAAACAACAATATTTTTTTCAGGCTGAATTTACAGTATAAAATTACAGTTAAATGATTGTAACACAGTGAACAGCACCAGGACATGATTAATGTAGTAACACCTGCATTACCCTCATCTTTTTTAAATTGACGTGTTCATAGATATTTAAGAGATAAACACTGCAAACTATATTTAAAAGATAAATACACCCTTCCCTCACATTATCGTGCATGATATGACATGCAACACCAGCTTTAAAACATTCTTGGTGCAGTGAAAAAATATATTATTCAAAGAATAATAAACCCAGTAGAAAAGTGCACTGCCATTAAAAACCTTTAATTCTGTAAGATTTTTTAAATGTTTTTGAAAGAAGTTTCTTATATCGAAACTACAGTCAAAACAGGAATATTGTGAAATATTATTATATATTTTATATATTTTGAAATGTAATTTATCAAATATCAAATAATGTGCTGATTCGGTGCTCAAGAAACATTTATTATTATCAAAATGATTGTTTTGTGGAAACTATGATGCATATTTTTCCAGGATTCTTTGATCAATAGAAAGTTTAAAAGAACAGAATTTATTTGAAATAAAAATCTTTTTAAAAACATTAAAAAAACATTATAAATGTCACTTTTAGTCAATTTAATGCATCCTTGCTGAATAAAAAAATTATAACATGCTGGCAATGTTTTACCCATGAAAGCATGTAGACGGCTCCCACAGAAGTTAAAGGCACAATATGTACGATTTTTGGAATAAAATATCCCAAAACCACAAGAGCATTGTTATATATTTTGTTGACTTGTGTACTTACATTATCCCAAATGTTTCCAAGAATGTTTAAATCCAGAGAAATAAGCAATTTTAACCAGGACACGGACTGTGTCCATGCGTTGCCTATCAATGAAATCATATCCGCGTTACCCCCGATTTCCGTTTTATTTTGTAGAAACCATGGAAACACCAAAGATTCTTTAATATATTATGTGTATTATTTTTATTAGACAGGTGAGTAACTGTTTTGATACATTAATCGACAAAAAACGAATGATTGTTATGCAGCTGAGCAAAAGTTAGTCTTATTTTTTAAATCTCATTTTCATGATTTACCGCAAATACCATGTTTTACCATGCCTAATATCGATCTAGCTTACTGCAGTGCAACAAGTGTCTCAAAGTAGCCGCCGAGAGAACGCACAGAGTAGCATTATAACAACTTTTTAACACGCTCAAATACTGTATCTATGATAAAACAGCACTGCGTTACCCCACATACACATGACCGGAAAAAGTGGAAGCGGTCATCTGCGGGATAATAAAAGCTTCACTGCTCTCGAGTCCATATGCACTCGAATCGTGTGTCACATTCCGCTCCAACAGCTTTCAGCCCCACCCTGCTTCATACTACAGTAACGGTAATAAATCTTCAATACATTCGCTCATCCATGAATATGATTTCTACCGAGTCCCGTCAGATTCTTTTCCACCGGCTGTAGAGCTGAGGACAACAATTCCCATGATTCCACAAAATCAAGCCGTCATCAAGCAATGCCTTTGTTTTGAATAAGCGACCTCTAGTGGCGCAAATGAAATATTGTGCCTTTAAGTAGGTTCCTATAGGATGTCACTGCAAATAATTATCCCCAAAGACTTACTTTGAATGCCTTTAAATGTATTACTCATATCAAGCTAATATCTAAAAATGATAATAAATTTGAGAAATAATCCAAGTAACACCTAACCAAACACCACACAAGAGTAATACAGCAGAGAGTGGCACAGAGTAAGACAGCTCTGAATGCAGACATAACGGTAGAGGAAATTCTAGATGCTATTAAATCTTTTCCCAGCGGCAAGGCTCCTGGCCCAGATGGGTTTGGGGTCAAATTCAAAAAAAAATTTGCGCATGTGCTCTCTCCTTTGTTATTGAGGATGTTTAATCATTCATTTGGCGAACACAAACTCCCTCAGTCCCTGTATGATGCAAATATCTCCCTAATTCTTAAAAAAGGTAAAGAAGAAACCGACCCTTCATCATATCGACCCATAGCTCTTTTGAACTCTGACCTTAAAATTTTTACTAAAATTTTGGCTAATAGATTAAATAACTGCATTGGGAAAATCATTCACCCTGATCAATCTGGTTTTATTCCTGGCCGCTTTTCTTTTTCAAATGTCAGGCATTTAATGAATATTTTATATACCAGATTTGATTCTAAAGCTAGCGTTGCAATTCTTGCCCTAGACGCAGAAAAGGCGTTTGACCAAATTGAATGGGATTATATTTTAACTGTGATTAGAGAATTTGATATGGGTGATACCTTTGCCTCTTGGGTGAAGATGTTATACGCCTCTCCCACATCCTCAGTTCTTACTAATTTTAACAAGTCACCTCAATTCCAATTACACAGAGGCACCCGTCAGGGCTGTCCTCTCTCGCCCTTGCTTTTTGCTATCGCAATTGAACCTCTCGCCCTTGCAATTAAAAAGTGCCCTCTAATTTTGCCTCTGAATTTAGGTGGAATTAATCACCAAATTTCCCTCTATGCAGATGATATTATCATTTATCGCAGTAACCCAGAACAGTCTATTCCACCCTTACTAAATCTATTGGAAACTTTCGGTAAACTCTCCGGTTACTCAGTAAATTGGCAAAAAAGTGAATTTTTGGCTGTGACAAATAATATTGATCCTAACTTTATGCGTACTCTACCTTTTAAAATCGCCATAAATAGTTTGAAATATCTTGGAGTTAATATACCTAAAAACCCTAAGGATATATTTAAGCTTAATTACTTAACAATGCTCGAAAACCTAAAGAACAATATAAAATGCTGGAGGACTTTACCTCTGTCAATGATGGGGCGTGTGAATGCTATTAAGATGGTGACGTTACCTAGATTTTTGTATCTTTTCCAGAATCTACCAATCTATTTGCCCAAAAAGTTTTTCAAAACTTTAGATTCTATTGTGCTGCCATTTGTCTGGGGCTTCAAAGCACATAGAATATCTATAATACACGTGTGCAAGCCTAGGTCGTTGGGGGGTTTGGGTTTGCCAAATTTTCAACATTACTACTGGGCTGCCAATTGTAGAGCCTTAACTTACTGGCAGGACACACGCCCGGACAGCCCTTCAGCTGATATCCCTTCATGGCTAATGATTGAGCGGGGCGTTTCAAATTGGTCTCTCTCCTCATTGCTTTTTGCTGCCCCAGAGACATTCAAAGCCTCAGCAGGATCCCACTTTATGACTAACAACTCTCTTAGGATCTGGCTTCAGATTGTTAAGACATTTAATTTGCCAAATACCTCTTTTCTTGCTCCTGTTTGTCGTAACCATGCCTTTAAACCTTCACTATTAGATCCAGTGTTCACAGGTTGGGCTAGAAAAGGAATCATTACCTTGAGAGATTTATATATTGACAATACTTTTGCCACATTTACTCAACTAACAGAGAAATTTGACCTTCCTGCATCACACTTCTTCAGATACTTACAAATTAGAAATTATGTTCGTTCCACTGTGCCAAATTTCGAAATATTGTCACCTGATAATGAATTACATAAATTGCTTACTTGCACTCCCAACACCCCAAAGTTAATTACAAAATTTGTAAGCTTTTTCACGAGTCGGCTAGATATTTCCACTACCCATCTTAAAAACAATTGGGAAGAGGAACTTAATATTCAAATCTCTGAGGAGGACTGGGGAAAATGTCTTAAAAATATATACACCTGTTCCATTAATACTAGGCACCAGCTTATTCAGTATAAGGTGTTGCACAGATTGCACTACTCTAGGGTTAAACTCAACGCTTTCTATCCTACTATCTCTCCTCTTTGCAATAAATGTGAATCTGCAGAGGGCTCTCTTGGTCATCTTTTCTGGGCATGCCCAAAACTTGCTGAATTCTGGTCAGAAGTTTTTCAATTTCTTTCTGATGCTTATACTTGTGAGCTCCCAGTAGACCCTGCGACTGCCATTCTTGGCTGGTCAGCTGTCCTGCAGAGCCTTAATTATGCTATCCGTTTGCCTATACAGTATGGCATGATGATCGCCAAAAAAACTATACTCTGTGTGTGGAAGAAAAATTCGAAGCCACTATTCAAGATCTGGTTATCAGAACTTTCCTCCACTATGCATGTGGAAAGACTCAGATATTGTATCTCTGGTAATATGGATATATTTGAAACTTCTTGGAGACCCCTTTTCAATCACCTGTTAAAAACCAATGATGAAACTACTTAATATTTCATTTTTTTTATTGTCATTTTATTGTCATTTTTGTTAACCTCTGTCTTTAACTTGACCTCTATCCATTCCATGCTGGGCAAAAATCTGTTTTGATTTCCCGTGCCTGTTTGGTGTTGTCGTCAACTGCAAACATGATTCTAACTGAAGGAGTTTTTTTGTTTTTTTTTGAGTAGTTGTGTTTGTTTCTGTCATGTGATCGTACTGTCCATTTGTCTGTAAATCTGAAAATACTACAATAAATATAATATCAAAAAAAAAAAAAAAAAAAAAAGAGAGTGGCACAGAGTAAAAAAAATAACAAGGGCATGTAAATTACCTGCATCCTGAGAGCTCAGGACATTGAGCGCAAAGAGCATGGCAGTGGAGAAGGTGGTGGCCTCCTCTTTGCTGGCAAAGTTCAACCCGTAAACTTGCCGCGCATCTCGCCATTGGTGAAAAGTTGGCGTGGCCTGGTTATATTTCAGACCTTTCACAATGGAGTAGTTTATAACGACCTGGAAGAGTGGTAACATTTGGTTATGTATCTGCATCTGTGACATTTTCTCTGTAATCAAACCATTTCAAATGCTCTTCAATGAAAATTTACATAAATGGTAGTTTTGAAAACTACTCTAAACAGATTTCCGATGTCAAGATATAAAATGCCACAAACAGAACTGAACGTTCTAGAAAGTGACTGTGAAACTAAAGCACATATTGTATACGTTAAGATCATATCACACAGTCTCTTCTATGTCTGTTGTTGTGCCATGTTCGCATCTCACCTGCTGGTCCTGCAGTTTGACTCCCACCACGCGGAAGCTGTTGTTGACAGTGTTGTGGTAGATGTTGATGCGGCTGAAGCCTTGCTGGCCCGGTTTGACTGGCACCCATTTTTTGCTGGTGTCATCATAGATCATCACAGAGGCTCGTGCTTGACATATACTCTGTTCACTGTGAAGAAGAAACAGGGACATTGGTTAAAGATTCACTCTGCTCAACAACAAAAACCACAACGATAAATTACGATGCGAGACAATGAAATACAGATGTCAGGCTGAAAGTGTCTCTTAGCAACAAGAATAATGTTGCAACTCGATTCCGCAACAATTTGTGTGTGTGTATTTGTGCATAATATTTAGCTGTGCAAATGAAAGAGACTCTCAAATAGTCAATATAAAAGCTAGTTATGAAATTGAAGAATTTCTGTCAAAGAATGTTTATTCTAGAAGACAAAAACAGCCAAACCCATGACAAACCCTTCAAAAATGCCCTTCGGCCTTACTGTGATATTATGGCACAGTAATTGCCCCACTGAATTTGTTTGAAGACAACGAGCAAGGGGCGGGTTTGTTATCTGTACTAATTATATAGTGTAATAGGCAGCTAACAAGCAGGGCAGGAATGTAACCGTGTTGACTGCTTGATATGAGACCATGTTTTAATTAAAGACATGAGGTTTTCTGCATCTTTAAATAGAAATCTTCTGTTGTCAGGGTGAACAATTAACAAAGAGAGAGAGAGAGAGAGAGAGAGAGAGAGAGAGAGAGAGAGAGAGAGAGAGAGAGTAAAAAGTGTATACTATTACTGTATGATCAGCATTAATATACCTTGCTAGCTTACATTCACAAACATAAATATGAATTATCTAGGGCTGCAGCTATCAATTCTTTTTGTAATTGATTAATCTAGCACTTAATCAATCGATTAATCGATTAATCGGATAAAACTTTTTTGCATGCTTTTAAGCAACCAAAACAAATAATGCATAACGAAAATGAAGAGGAAAAGCAATTTAATTTATTAATATGCACAACAGGTTTCATGCTGTAATCTAGCCCTGACATCAAAGTAAATATATTTTATGTAGATTTCTACACCTGCAGCATTTACCATTAGATTACTAACAAATAATATATAATTTCTGGGGTGAGCCTATTTGCTATGGTAACCTAGCAACCTGTGTGTGTGTGTGTGTGTGTGTTTGGACTTCATTGCAGTTTGGTACAGTTTGGTGCAGTTTGGTACATCAGAAATACATACATTCATTCATCTTTAATACATACTATTAAAGTTGGAATTTTTCCAACAAATGCAAAAAGTGCATTTCTTTGTGATTTTAAAATACTTGAAGGAAACGGTTTACTTTCAGCAGTTATTGTCTATGGGGCAGATTTATGTTTGTTTTACATCAGATAGGCTACAGATAAATTAACACAGTAGGCCTACCTTTATTTGAATGCATTAATGAGAGAGAGATGGTGTGTGAACCATCTGAGCACTGAACGGATACGTTTTCCGTATTGTTGTTTTTGAATAGTGCACAATCGCTTCAATGTTCAAACTGGCAAGGCTTTAAACACATTTACTTGACAAACTTTATGAGGACAAAAGTGAAAGCGATCTGGCATCGGGGCTTGCGCACGCCGTGTGTGTGTGTGTGGCAGCTATAAGAACTGCAATCAATTTACCTGTATAAACTGTGTAAAACATGCAGTTACTATAGTGATTCTGGGCATCTAGAATCTAACGTAAACTAAATTCAAAATGTATCAGGCGCTATGGTGTGCTTCCTGTACATTGAACAGCGGTCCTTGTGAATCAGATCCCCTCGCGTATAGTGCGCGTCATAGGAATTTAACGAGGCTTCGAGGCAGAATTTTTGCCTCAAGGAATTTTTGTAATCGAGTAAATCGAGTAACTCGATGAATCGTTTCAGCCCTAGAATTATCCCATATATATATATTAACGTTCACATTTTAGATAGGGGCCCAATTCTTACTATTAACTAACTATTAACTACGATTTTTGCCTTCATAAACTCCTAATTATTAATAGTTAGTAAGGTAGTTGTTAAGTTTAGGTATTGGGTAGGATTAAGCGATGTAGAATATGGCCATTAATATGTGCTTTGTAAGTACTAATAAACAGCCAATATCCTAGTTATATGCATACTAATAAGCATCAAATTAATAGTAAGAATTGGAGCCTTTAAATGTTATCATATTAACATATAAAATAACATGCATATTTATAAAAAAGTACTGTATAATACTGTATAATATTGTGTAATACCTTCATTTGTTTATATATATTTTTTTGTTTTTGTTTTTTTGTGCACGTTATTGAAGCATTGTGATCAGCACATAAACTATATTCAAATCTTTCACAAACTTCAAAAGAGTCTGCAGACTGAAGAAACACAAAACAAAAAAAGTACAGCCTTGAAAGGTTCACACAAAGAAGATCAATTTCCTGTTGGTGTGCCAAATTAAGCTAGGCAGACTTCCACCCTGACTCCTATATACCCTAAAACATACTGTAGCACCACACCCATCTCCCACAGAAACACCCAAATCCAGCCACACGTTCCTTAAACCCAGCTGTATAACTGGAGGAGCAGCAGCACATGACCAAAGCAATTCTTACTGACACCTAAACCAACTGATAAGATACAGCCATTTGAAATTGAATTGATCTGAGAATAAATTTTCTTTTTGTGACATTATGCCAAATAGAATAGAGAATATAGAGAAAATCACTGCATAAATTGACTATATGAAGAGTTGCTTAGTGGGGGCTGGACTACCGAAGAGACAGAACCCATCATAAAGAAACAATTGAGCATTTATGAGAAGTGACTTTTTTTTACAAGGATGTGTTTGTACAAACTCAGCTCAATTAAATACGGCTTTATATCTGCACATTTAAACTTATTTTATTAGAATATATTAATATAACATTTTAAACATGGTTAAAAATCGAAATAATAATGCATCAGCCACCCTCATATAATGTTACTCTTTAAAGATTGAAACAGCACATTTGCACATTTCATGCTTTCGCAATAACATTCACTGCTCTCTGGTCTTCATTCTCCGCTCTTTCATGCTTGCCTTACGACAGAGCCTATTTCTAGCATCCATCTGGGGTTAGAGGGCAGGACGGCAGATTCTTCCCTGTCCTCTTGGTTTCATTTCTCCCCCCTAGAGCAAGTCTGAAATAAAGTACACAGTCTCTCCTCCACCGATGATGCTTGGTCGTCATAAATTACATCCTGACGGCTCTTTGATTTCATAAACATCCAATATATTTAGACACCGGGCTATCTCGGTTTACTTGTTCTAATAACACATCACGCAAGGCCTTTCTCTCTATGACTATTTATTTATAAAAACATGGAAAAATGTGCCAAGGTTGTCTAAAATGGAATAAGAATAATGATCAAATAGAATCAGTATGCCAAAGACTTTCCAAAACCTGCACTTCTAAAGGGTCAGAGACCAACATGTCTTGTAATAGCAAGCTATAAATATCTGAGTCAGGCACATTTAAAACTCAGAAAGCTTTATAGTCTGTCGCAGAACTACAAAGACAGTAACTGAGCTTAAAGTACTCTGACAACAGGCTTTTAGTAAGTTAGGCACAATTTGCATATTTATTCAATAATTAATTAAATCGTAAAAATAAAAAAAATGACACATTTTAAAACAAAAACAATAAAAATACAACATGAAATATTTTATTTGTTTTCCTGCATGTCTTGTAACCATTAATCAACATCTGAACACGAACATGTGAATGTGTAGTAAAACTATATAAAACTATATTTATTTAAAGGGGACCCAAGTCTTGGTTTTGGGGATTTTTTTTGTTTACTAGAAAAAGTTTTCATGCTTGAATGTTCAAAAAACACCTTATTTTCACAAATTTAAAAAAGTTTGGGAATCCCTTGGAGCTACCATTATTTGCAATATATGTCTATTTCAAGTTTTTAAGAGTCTGCAATGATTCTTTGGTAAAAATGAAACATGAATTCTTTAGTAAAATGTTTTGTTCTTTTTCATTTTAAAGCTGACTAAATTTAGTAATGTGTAATGAGTAATGTGATGCATTGAAATGTTTGGGGCTGCTTTGGTTCACTCTTACATTGTCTATACTTTATTAGACACAACAAAACCTTGCCAAATGAAAGCAGATATTTGATCACTAATAAAAATGCACTAAACAATAATTTTGTACTTTGAGTAAATCTGCTACAGTGCCCAACAGGCATGTGGCTGAAAGGAGGCCACGCCGAGAGTCTGTATACCCCACAGATCTAATGCTTTTACTGCATAAAGCCCCACTATGGGGCCGGGACCTCCAGCTATGACCCCATTAGCTGAATGCTCTCTAATGTGGATGAGTGCGAGTAAATGTGTGCAACTGTTAGTGTGTGATAGAGAAAGCCACATGAACCTAAACTTGTAAGGACACAACAAGACATGGGAATTCCTGTTAAATGTATACTGACATGTCACAGGCACAATATATACAATGTAAGAATGTTTTCTGATGGCTCACGGTTGCCATAGGAAAGACCCCAGTTTTGGAGAGATGAATGTTGCCAAGCGATGGCATGGTCATATATATATATATATATATATATATATATATATACACACACACACACACACTATATTGCCAAACATTTGTGAAAGAATGGGTCGCTCTCAGGAGCTCAGTGAATTTAAGTGTGGTACTGTAATAGGTTGCCACCTGTACAATAAGTCCATTCGTGAAATTTCCTCACTACTAAATACGGTATTCCAAGGTCAACTGTTAGTGGTATTATAACAAAGTGGAAGCAATTGGGAACAACATCAACTCAGCCACTTGTTCTCTGGAGTGGCGAATCACGCTTCTCTGTCTGGCAATCCAATGGACGAGTCTGGGTTTGGCGGCTGCCAGGAGAACAGTACTTGCCTGACTGCAATATACCAAGTGTAAAGTTTGGTGGAGGGAGGATTATGGTGTGGGGGTTGTTTTTCAGGGGTTGGGCTTGGCCCATTAGTTCCAGTGAAAGGAACTCTTAATGCTTCAGCATACCAAGACAATGCGCTTTTAGAAAAATGGCCAAAACTTCCAATAAAAACACTCCTAAACCTTGTGGAAGGCCTTCCCAGAAGAGTTGAAGCTGTTATAGCTGCAAAGGGTGAGCCAACTCCATATTAAACCCTACGGATTAAGAATGGGATGTCATTAAAGTTCATGTACATGTAAAGGCAGGAGTCCCAAAACTTTTGGCAACATAGTGTATACACACACATATGATTTTTGAATCAAATATTTTAACTGCAAAAACAAATTATTCAGCTGAAGTGAAAATGCACAGTATAGTTGGATTGTAAAAGGTCAACTAATTGTTCCAAATTTTTTTATTTTAAATACCAATTTAAATATATTATAAACATATTTTTATACATTTTATTTATTTATTAATTTATTTCAAATGAAAGTTAGTTATCAAATATCTATAACAGAATTTTCAGTTGACTACTCATTCAGGCAACTCACCAACTAGATATGTAGTTTTGCACATTCCAAGCCAAAATCCTTTGAGTCCTTTAAAAACGTTATAAGAGAAGGGCGGGGAATCTCTTATCGCCCTTAGACTCGCAGTTGATAAGCCCATTCGGCTTCTGCCATCATCACACCCTCAGTGAACATGGTCCACCACTCCACCCAAACTCTGTCTCATTGACAAAGACAGAGAGAGAGAGAGAGAGAGAGAGAGAGAGAGAGAGAGAGAGAGAGAGAGAGAGAGAGAGAGAGAGAGAGAGAGAGAGAGAGAGAGAGAGAGAGAGAGAGAGAGAGAGAGAGAGAGAGAGAGAGAGAGAGAGAGAGAGAGAGAGAGAGAGAGAGAGAGAGAGAGAGAGAGAGAGAGAGAGAGAGAGAGAGAGAGAGAGAGAGAGAGAGAGAGAGAGAGAGCATGACAAGACTAGGCTCCTTTTAATCTCATGTAAAAAAAAAAAATATATACACATTTTGTTAAAGCTCAAGGCCAAACACAAGGTCCAACTCTGCTTATGTCTGGTCACAAGATCTTCAGTGCCTCATTTGCCAAGATTTCAGAGGAAAATAACAGAATGTGCCTGAATTGGCTCTAAGCCCATAGTGTGCTTGTCTACACTGTGCATCTGGATATATGCCTGGTTGTAACACTCTTCACCATCATTTGATCAGCATTTGATGAAGAACTGCTGCCATGATTAACGGATGTGCATAAACATCTCTTCTAAATGTAATTACTTTTACTGCCTGCTTTCTGCGGGTGGTAACAGCGCTGCATTAATTGCATCAAGCACATAGTGAGTTTTGTAAGGCACAATCTATAATAAGCCTAATTTACATAGAAATAAGCTGAGTTTGGAATAAAACTATTCTATAAAACAGCACAAAAGAAATGTGTGTATTTACTGTGAGACATTTTGACGAAATGAAACACTTAAGTACACACTTCAAATTACAGTTGGGGTTATTTTTAGCTTATAGCAAAAATGCTACACAAAATGAGCCCTGTATTAGCTTATAGCAAAAATGCTACACAAAATGAGCCCTGTAAATGTTTCTAAAGCAAGTAAAATATGTAAGTCCCCTGTTATTAGAGTGTGGGAGGACGCAGCTGAAACAAATGAGAGTTTGTAGGAAACGGGGAGGCTTGTGTTTTTAGCTTGTAACCCAGTAATCATTTTGGGAAGGGTGGGAACCAAGCAAAATCTCTGCCTATGAGGGACACTTCCCACTCACAGGGAGCTTCTGAGGCCTAAGAAGATGGATTAAAGGCTGATTTCTAGTAAAATCTGGATTTAACGTCTCCTGCAACACAGTAATCTAAACATCGAGCAAGTAAATGTCACAGAGCACAGAGGAAAACTAGGAACATAATCGGCCCCTATATAATCAGACTTGGGCTGGAATGACGCATTGACATCCCGTCCTGTTTCACACAAAACAAAACATAAGAGCAGATGCTAATGGCTAGTATGACAGTGGCGCTCAAAGGTGCTGTATGTACGTTTTTGACTGTACTAAAACTTAAAAATACCATAATATGTTTGCAGATATTTAGGAAACATGATAAATTCACATACTCGTTTCTCTGAAAAACAATGCTACAGTCAGTTATTTTACTTTGAAATGTGCGTTCCGTGTCAGAATGTCTGTTTTTGTTTTGGTCTGTGCTATAACTCACGTTGCCAGTTTACCCAATAGCGCCACCACAGGTTGCCAGTTGGCGGAAAACAGCGTATTGCTGCCATGGAAGCCAGCAAACAAACTGGGTAAGAGATCACAGATTCTACCCGACCTAAAAAAGCATTGGGAGCCATCAAAAAATCTCTATAAGCGCAAGCATGTTAAAACATGGATAAATCAACTAATCAATTACAGATGAAAACTTCCGCAATTGTATTTTTTCTTCAAATATCAAATCAAGAGAGTGACCATCAAGAAAGGAATGTTATTTCTTGGGTAGCCTGTCTGGAAAACACATAGCCCCGGGCCATTGGGATTTGCGAGCCCTGTGACAGCGTGGTAAGTTATGTTCAGTTAGACACGAACACATAATCAATAGATTAGGGATGCACCGCTTGTTCGGCAACCTAAATTATTCAGCCGATAAATAGCAAAAATTGCACTTTCGGTGTTTGGATAAGTGAAAAAACAGAATAAATTTAACCGAACAATGACATTTTTGATGACACAATCAAATATAGCAACCAGCGTGTGTGAGAGAGAGTTGG
The DNA here is from genome assembly GCF_949357685.1 of Gobio gobio. Classification (NCBI taxonomy): domain Eukaryota; kingdom Metazoa; phylum Chordata; class Actinopteri; order Cypriniformes; family Gobionidae; genus Gobio; species Gobio gobio. The sequence goes on from NC_137106.1 coordinate 17,289,356, forward strand.
GCATGCTTCTAAATGCAAACATGACGGAAGTGTGGAAGCATTAATGTGTCCGAGATAGACGCAAAAATGGCGGTTTGCAGATGGCAAGCGTCATGTCTGGAGGAAACCAGGGACCGCTCATCACCTGGCCAATACCATCCCTACAGTGAAGCGTGGTGGTGGCAGCATCATGCTGTGGGGATGTTTTCAGCGGCAGGAACTGAGAGACTAGTCAGGATCGAGGGAAAACTTAATGCAGCAATGTACAGAGACATCCTTGATGAAAACCTGCTCCAGAGCGCTCTGGACCTCAGACTGGGGTGAAGGTTCATCTTCCAACAGGACAACAACCCTAAGCACACAGCCAAGATAACAAAGGAGTGGCTACAGGACAACTCTGTGAATGTCTTAACCCGATTGAACATCTCTGGAGAGATCTGAAAATGGCTGTACACCAACGCTCCCCATCTCCAACCTGATGGAGCATGAGAGGTCCTGCAAAGAAGAATGGGAAACTGCCCAAAAATAGGTGTGCCAAGCTTGTAGCATCATACTCAAAAAGACTTGAGGCTGTAATTGGTGCCAAAGGTGCTTCAACAAAGTATTGAACAAAGGCTGTGAATACTTATGTACATGTGATTTTTTTTTTTTTAATACATTTGCAAAGATTTTAAACAAACTTCTTTCACGTTGTCATTATGGGGTATTGTTTGTAGAATTGAGGAAAAAAATTATTAATTCAAAAATGTGGAAAAAGTGAAAGTGCTGTGAATACTTTCCGGATGCACTGTATATTTATTTTGGATCATTTTTAACCCAAAAAAGTACCAGACTGCAGCTTTAAATAAAAATCTAGCAGCCATGAAGATCTACACTACCGATCTAACGTTTGTGGTAGGTAAGATTATTTAATGTTTTTGAAAGAAAGTCTCTTATGCTCACCAAGACTGCATTTATTTGATCAAAAATACAGCAAAAAGCAGCAATAATTTTTTTTTCCTTTCATTTTTACACTATCCTTGCTGAATAAAAGTATTTAAAAAATCTTGCTCACCAAACTCTGTAAGTGCACATCAGTAAAGAAATTAAAAGTCACAAACTATTAACAATCATGAGAACACACATCCTTTGAGGTGAGCAAAATTGGAATAGCCACACTACTCTTACTAAAGCCAGCAACTAGTGTCAGAATTTATGCTAATGTAATAATTACTATCTTTTTTGTAAATATCTGTTTTTCACAATATTAAACAATTTTATAAAATGATGAATAAAAAAATAATAATTAACCTTTTATAAAACTGCTGGGCCATGATGATACTATTCAACAAAAAACAACTTTGAATGTAATTTATTCAGTGGAATTTACAAAATAATGTCAGCATTGGCCATTTGTCCACACACCACAATACAAATATGTGTCAGCTCCTAAAGCACATCCCTTAAAGGTCCCATTCCGCATGATCCCATTGTTCAAACTTTAGTTAGTGTGTAATGTTGCTGTTAGAGCATAAATAATACCTGTAAAATTATAAAGCTCAAAGTTCAATGCCAAGCGAGATATTTTATTTAACAGAAGTTCCCTTTCAAAGCCTACAGCGAACGGCTGGCTTGGACTACATCCTGGTACTTCCTTCTTTAATTACGTCAGTAGAGCAGTAGAACAGACTAACCTCCGCCCACAAAGAAACGCGAAAAAGGGGGCGCGGTCTTGTTGCTGTCCCACGTGGGGAAGCGGACGTGTCGCGTGGAGAAAAGGAACTGTTGCGTTGAGTGTGTTTATCGCCATGTCATCGAGACGCTGTTATTTTCATTCAGGAGTCAAATCACCTTTGTTTGGCTTTCCCAGGGACGCTGTAGAGATTATTGAACGCATACATCTCTCCGTTAAGAGGCGTGACCTTTCCAACATGCGCTAAGCTGCTGTCGAATCACAACACAGGAACTGCTGGCACGTGCGCTAAGCTGCGGTCGAATTACAACACGGTAAGCGCTGGCACAATCAGAACTCGTTACGTATTTCTGAAGGAGGGACTTCATAGAAAGAGGAAATCACCAGCCGTTTTTAGGACAGTGGAAACAGCGGTACACAGATAAGTACATTGTGTGAAAAATACTGTGTTTTTTTACACGCGAAACATGAACACATGTTATATTGCACACTGTAAACACAATCAAAGCTTCAAAAAAACACGAAGAACGGGACCTTTAACTTCAATATTGCATGTCAAATTTACCCTCCCCCAAAATCCACATCCATCCATACACACACAGAGGGATCCACTAAAGCTACAATGATAGAAAGGAGTGCTGATGCTTTTTTTGCCTCTGAATTAATGTGCATAAGAGCTCAGATAAATGTTTCAGGCAGGGCTACTAGGTTTATAATGCTAGATTTATCCTGAACATTGACTGAGGCATTCTCTAAGCTGCACGCTTTCAAAAAAGCTTACATTTAAAAAAAAAAAAGCTAAGATTACATTCAAATCTTGCTAATTTCACATATGACTTTTGAAGGGAAAATAAAAATGTACATGTCATGTGAGGTTTTGACAGAGGAAGATGTCTAAAGAATGCTCTCAATAAAGCTGGATAAGGCTAGACTGAGAGCTGGTGCATGTCTTGCGTTTTACTGCTGGAGGTACTACAGAAACACTCACCACATCTTTTCAAAAGAGTCACTGGACCGAAAGTGAACATATCCCCTAAAGCAACTCTTTCTTTAATAATGGCATAAATTAAACATGGGCCCTTACAGAACATCTTCACAGTTTCCACATAAACCAACCCTCCATAATAATTAATCAGTGAGTATCACTAATCCTGCAATCGCTTGAAACAGGTCACACTGGTTCTCCATTGGTGGCTAGCAATCCAAAATCAATCTATCTATCTATCTATCTATCTATCTATCTATCTATCTATCTATCTATCTATCTATCTATCTATCTATCTATCTATCTATCTATCTATCTATCTATCTATCTATCTATCTATCTATGTCTGTCTGTCTGTCTGTCTGTCTGTCTGTCTGTCTGTCTGTCTGTCTGTCTGTCTGTCTGTCTGTCTGTCTATCTGTCTATCTATCTATCTATCTATCTAATCTTAAGGACTTACTTGTGTACAAAATTGAGTACAATATTAATACTGTATTGGCTTGCCTCTTGATGTTCTGAAGACCTCCAGGATCTAAACATATTCATGCTAGGATCTAAACAAAAACCATAATTTTCCAAATGTTTCCTTCCATTTCTTTGTGCCAAAAGAAACATCTTCAGACATGTTCTTCAAACATTTTTAAACCTCACATCAGGTTGCTAATGTGAACAGGAAATCACACTGACCTTATTTTGCGGCCACTCATATGAAGACCAGAGTCACTGTGGCTCTGTGGTAGGCAGAACTGGACAGTATGAGCATCCATCTCTCAAATACATCCACAAAAAAGATCTGTACTGCTCAACAGCGGATGTGAATCCTTAACCAAACCTGCTTTAATTTATCTCAAACACATGCGTAAAATAGACCTGACCAGCACAACAGATGCGTACTTCCAACCAAACAAGATTTAAATCATCTAGGGAGCAGTTCCAAGATTAAATAAGCATTTTCATACGTCATAATCCCATCAGTATCCTCAAAAAACAGGCAAAATGACAATCCGTAAGGTTATGATCTCAGTTGATGTGACAAAGTGAGGAAAAAGTAAGCAAGAGAAACCGGGTCAACAGTGAGTGAGTGGTCAACAGTAGGGTCCCACTATCTAGACCCGGGTGTCACAGGATCAGGTTTTCCTCCATAAAGGGACGGCCTGCACTAGTGATGTGTGGATGTGTGTTGTTTTGTCTAACCCTGAGGGGGATTACCTCATGACGCCCAACCCCCCATCCAGCTGTGACAGAGGAATTGAAAACGAGACAGTGCTTCATATTCATAATGCTACTGCTGCCAGTACATTACACAGAATGTCTGATTTACTATTTGTAGTAGGGTTGTCACGATACCAAAATTTCAGTAGTCGGTACCTATACCAATACCAATACCAGTAAAACTTTAATTTTGGTACCAGAGAAAAACTGTTTAATTAAGTACTTTTAAAAATGTCCCATTTTGTCTCATTCATTAGTTATCACTCTCAATCATCTCAGTTTCCGATTCAGTCACGCATTTAAATGCAGTTGTCAATCCAGAAACATTGCAGTGTACTTGCCAGCATGAAAAACTAAATTTATATTCAGATTGTGAATGGGTAATAAATCAAAAAACAAGCTGAATTCTACACTCAGTGAAAACTAAAAATAAAAAAAGTCTGTCTTAATAGTTCAATGAATCTCTTATTTACATAGTTTTAAACTTTGTTGGTTAAAATGAAAGTATTCGTTTTGAATAAAACAAAAACTTGTGTGTTTTAGCAGTTAATCTCATTCTAGTCTCAAGTAGCCAGACCTTCAGACTGACGGCAGAAGTTCTGGACTCCATCCCAGCTTTCATTGGTCAAGGACCGGCCAAGAGGACGTTTGACTGACATGTAACGCAACCAATCAGTTCGTTTTGTTTCCGCGTCATGTTTAGGGGCGTGAACATGTCAAGTCGATGTCCCTGCAATAACAGACCGGTGTGCATCTACAAATTATTAATTCATGAACATTTTTCAAGTTTACTGCAACAATAGAGCCGCGAACTTTACATACTTTTGAAAATCCAGCGTTTAGTTGATCATGGTAGGCGCTCATTGTCACAGTTGTCAACACAACGGCGTTCTTCTTCCACGAGGGAGTTTGGAGTAGCGGCATTTCCAGGCTGACCTGTATAATCATCCTGTATAATTCAACCAATCAGATGACGACTTTGAAACTCTTGAAGTTTTTCCAGATATTGTTGACAATATGCCGTTTTAGTTCACTAAACATTATTTGTAGGGCACCTGTGAAGCTGTGAGACTTCATTGGAAATGCCCACTGTTGTGATTGGCTGACATCTTTGCATTTGAAATGAGTATTCGATTTGTGACGGAGGGGGGCGTGGTTTAGCGAGGTCTGCACGAAGAGAGAGAGAGACGGACTGGGCACTCGTGGACCAGAGAGATGGAGAGCTGGAGAAAGATTGCTGAGAAAGTTATATTGTACTGAGTTGTTGGGAGCACGAGTTTATTTTTTTTGTATCTGAGAGTTCTGAATAAACACGAGTCACAGTCACGCTGAGCCTGTCTTCTTCCTCCTTATACTACGAACTTGTAACACATGTGGAACCCCTCTTGAATACTTTTACTACGCTTTTTTACCATTACAGCTGTCGAGATTAACGAATCGTGAAAGTGTTTATTATAGCATTATTTTTAGATCTTTTCCCATCACATGAAAAGCTGCAGTGAAGAGCATTGAGTACACAGACAGTCTGTGTGATTGCGTGAATGCAGTGATCTCGTCATTGCAGCGCTATTTCTCTCACAAAATCCTTTCACCACAATTAACAGCAAACACAATATCGACATGAATACAAGTAAGAGCTTCGTTGTGCAGCATAACAGCGTCATTCATTATAATGGCAGTTTGGGCAAGTGTGCAGATATACTCGCAACGTGTGATTGACAGCTCCGAACATTATAAAGAGTGTGTTCTTTGATCGCTAATCTAGCGTCTAATCACAATTTAAATACAGATTTGTTTCGTGCTACTAAGAGGAACAATGTGAAGTTGATTGTTTAGTCACTGGCTTGATTCACGGATGCATAAACAGCATTAAACGATTTAGAAAGAAAGTCAGTGTGAACTTGAATAATTAGCTACACATCAGAAATGAACACTGTTACTCACTGTTTGTGGCGGTGCTGTCGAATCCATATAGTAAAAGTCTGATTGTGAAGCCTGTGCTGACATCGCAACTGATAAACTGAATCCATTTTCTCCAAATTCTCTGGGCGGGCAAAGCAGAGGAAGGGGAGGTAACCTTTCCCCGTATGACGACATACAGGGAAGATTTCAGATCGGCTCGTCTGAGCTATCATTTTCTCAAAGGCAGAGCAGGATATCCAGAACTCAGTTTACACCTATCGAAATTTCTAGCCACTTGGAGACCATATCCAGGCTAGGGGAACTCATATTAATGTAAAAAAAAAAAACTCATAAAGTGACATTTTAATGTCATGGGACCTTTAAATGTAGCATGACAGATTGCTATAGCCGCTTCAGAGCATGTGAAGTGATCTCTTCCACTTTACTACTAGTTCCAGCATGAAATAAATATGAATGAACATCAGGGGAACTCCTATTAATGTTAAAAAACCTCATAAAGTGAAATTTTCATGTCATGGGACCTTTAAATGTAGCATGACAGATTGCTATAGCCGCTTCAGAGCATGTGAAGCGATCATCTCTTCCACTTTACTACTAGTTCCAGCATGAAATAAACATGAATGAACATCAGAAGAAATTTTGAAAGACACAGTAAAACTTACTAAAATGTATTATGTCTCCTGTAATTGCTCAATCAGTGTTTCAACTTAAGAAAAAAAAAACACAAAACCTCAGGAAACTATTTAGTCAGCTACAAAAAATATCTCTAGAGAGAAGCATTTTGCCAAATATATGAACTATATTACTGAAAATATATTTAAAAAACAATATTATCGAAAAGAAATTACCACAGCTTCCTTTTAAATGTTTGTTTAGTTTTAAATGTTTCAAATGAGTAGAAACAGAATTATATCCCTTAAAAGTTTAAATAAAAACAGTGCAGTTCAAATGTTTATAATACAACAGTTTTTATTTAAGTGTTAATAATAAATTCAATCAATTAATTGATTAATAAATCAACTTATATTTTTGGTTTCTGCTTAGGGTTTTTGGCTAAATGAAAACTAAATTCAGTTGAAAAATGTGTTTTGGTGCATCACTATTAAAAAATTGCAAGACTGATTGGATTTTGAAAATATGTAGTTTTGCACAGACCTACTTTAACATGCTATCAGAACAGATAGCAACTGTTTAGTGAATAAGATGCAGGTTTATACATTAGAATTTGAGCTAAAGTGTTACTATACTGTTTTTGCTAATTTTCTGCTCAGGAAATTCACACACAACAAATGAATCTGGTGAGATGGGCATGACAGCTTTACAGTACATCTACACCTTACTAGAAAGCTCTGTGGCAGGTCACAAAGAGGACAGTCAGCCAGACGGTCACTGACACATTTGAAGTGAAACCAGAGGATATGCTAACCAACATACTTAGGTCAGCATTTCATCACATTTCATTGTCGATTCTTTGTGACTTTCAAAGAACCGTCAAAATGAGCGGGTTCAGCACTGGAAACTAGTGGTCCACTTTCAATTATGCCAAAATGTAAAAAAATAAACATGTGAGAGTGTTATACCGGCTCCAGGTAGCCAGATATGACACGCAACTGCAACACGCGTCGCCACAGATATGGCCAGCCAGAGATTAACATATTTCTTTAGCAAGCAGATTGACGCAAATTAACCTCAATGTTTGGCATCACATTCTGAAAGTTATTTTCATAGTGGTGAGTGCTATATTCTCCCACTAATGCTGACGCAGCTCTCTCTCCTATTGCGGTCTTTGATCTTGGAAAAAGCTGATGTTAAATATATTGCAGCACATTTCTGTTGCTTTTTGGTGACAAGAACTCTGTTGAATTTGCATATAGCGTGGGAATTGAAGATTTATATTCATTTAGTAAAGACACATGTGGCTAAGTGTAAATGAAACAGTTTTAACAAATCGGATTGCTCTCTGATCAATAAAGTCGCATTAAATGACAAGTGTAAATAGGCCCTTAAAGGGATAGTTCACCTAAAAATTAAAATTAGCCCATGATTTACTCACCCTCAAGCCATCCTATGTGTATATGACATTCTTCTTTCAGATGAATACAATTGGAGATATATTTAAAAATGTCCTGGCTAATCCAAGATTTATAATGGCAGCCCAAAATTTGAAGCTCAAAAAATGAACCATCCACCCAAAACTGCATCCATCCATTATAAAAGTGCTCCACACTGCTCCAAAATACGGTTAATAAAGGCCTTCTGAAGCGAAGCGATGCGTTTGTGTAAGAAAAATATAAATTTTTAACATGTTATAAAGTTAAATTTCTAGCTTCCGCCAGACCACCTTCTGTATTCAATTTATGAAAAAAGCATAACTGGCGTGACTTATGACTAGAAAGTAGCGTAAGCGTTTTGAACTGCGAGAGGCATTTTAAATATGGATATTTTTATTTCATAAATCCATCAGTAAACCATAGAAGGTCTTTATCAACCCCCCAGAGCCGTGTGGAGTACTTTTATAATAGATGGATGCACACGACTTTGGCCACGATTTTGCTAAAAGATTCCTCTGATCCTAGGCTAAAATCTGAAGTCTTTGATCGTTAGTTTGACATGTTCACCTACAGCTGATTGATGACTGTTGCGATCAAATTTTACCTCCAACGAAATTCTGGCAGTGTCAGAAGATTTGGCGCACAGTCCTGCAGTGTGACTTCTCCTACGACGACTGTCAAATTATCTTTGTTTTTCAAGACAGACTATGACCAAAATGAGCGCTAGAGATCTTTGTAGCCACCATTTCAGTCCCGTGTGTAATGCAGCTCATGGTCACCGGCCACGTCATTGATGATATTACACTCCAGACGAGTTTTCTTGCGTGAATCTGTTTTTGGTGGGCCTTGACTATCGTACAGTCCGACATTTAGGGTTGGACCAGAATTTGAATATTCGTTCGATGGGTTGGTATTCAATGTTCAAATTTGGGATTTTTTTCTTTTCTTTTTTTCTCACACCTGGCATCCCCCTCAAAATGGTTCTCATTTGCGCTTGCATATGTTTCCACTATATAATCTGTCAAAATACAATACTCTTTTTTATACAATTATTTTATAGCCTAGCAGTTTTTAATAGGATGGACAGTTGAATAGGCACCCAACCTCATTATACTTAACGCTGCTGTCCGTAACTTTTAAGATTTACAAAAAATTATATGATGAGAATGTACAACATGAATCCATTTTCCAAACCGTGTTTTTGTCTTACCCTGAATCATTATGGTACTCTTATAATAAGTGTTTATATTGGGACTATTTCAGGCCAGACTGGTAGGAACCGCTGCGAAGGAGCACAGTCCCTGCGTGACTCACCATAGACATAAACAGAGAGAAGTAGCTCCGGCTGCAATGTTCTTCCGCAAGGCTCATGCAGTTCTGTTTATTAACCGATATTAGCGCAAAAAGTTACGGACTGCAGCTTTAACTCTCGTGATGAATGAGATCTGACTCCTGCTGCAGTTTGTGCTTAGACTCAGCGCGTTCAGTTTTTAATTGTAGTTAATCTGTTCTCTAACTGAACAAAATTATGTTTACTACTAGAATATATCAAAACTGGGACGTAACAGACCTGTGTGTTTTGTTTCACTAGTGCAGTGTCCGTTCTCGGAGCATATAAGGCCTGCCTTTATTAGAGAGAAGAATATGTTCAGCTCCTTCCCTCCGAAGCTTCGAATATTTGATGTTGATTACTACCGAAGCTTCAAAGCTCAAAAAATGGTATTAGACCAGCCCTACTGACATTAATGACAACATAGATCTTACAGTGTGACATGGCTTACAGCGGGGATCCTGTTCGTACATTCTGACAGGGAACAATCGTAAAAGACTTTTATAAATTGCACAGTGTGCACCCGGCTTTAGGAAGCAGTTACCTTGGTGATGAGAAAAGTGGACAAATGGCCCGCACCCTTCCCCCACCTTCTGGTCATAGTATACCAGGTGCGGGACACTCTACCTAATCCTTATCCTTAAAGACAAATCATTTGAACTTCTAGTGCGCTAGCAATCAGAAGTGAAAATAGACTTGCATTAGGTTACACCGTTTTTAATAGACAAATATAGAAAGAAAAAAAGTCAGCGGCAGGCAGAAAGAAAGAGGAAGGAGCTGTCTAGTCAGCCTAGTTTCAACAAATCTTCAAGGATTGTTTTGCCTTCACTGGTTATTAATAGGTTACCATGTGTACATCCTATAATACCATGCGTTTAACTAAAAGATTGTCTTGTCACTGTCAGTACCTTCTAACCTGGTGTGTCTGAAGGAAAAAAAGGGCTTTAATGAAAGAGTTGTTTGACAAGTTTGGCTCTGCTTTAGATCAAATGCAAGAGATCCCAAATTCGGGCTCAACCACACTGTTGTCCCTACATGGCACACAGCTTCACTGCCTGGAGTTCTTCCCAGTTGTGGGACATCACATTTTCATTTCCTGTAAACTATCTTGCCTAACTCAGTTCTTCTCCAGTTTTACATCTCCATTAAGCCAAACAAAATCTAGCATTTCAAAGAACATTTTTTCCACATGCACATCCACAACATCCTTTGCATTTATTACTACAGATATGGAGTACTGTACACTGTAAAAAGATCATCTAGTCATAAAACAGTCTGCAATACACAAGTTGAAGGATATAACTTGCTGCTATAAAAATACTGACTGCAAATTCCAATCCAGTGTCCTGGTTTCTTATTTAAACGCATGGTTTTCCAAAATGCTAAATGACTCAACAGTAAAACACGGAGTGGGTTTGGGACCAGTTATTGAACCCAAGCATGTTTTTGTAGATTAATAAGCTTGTTCCACTGAGGGAACAGCTGGTGGGGAAAAATCACCAAGTTAACACACTAAAAGGCACTTGGATCCTTTGAAACCATTATGAAGTAAACACATACAGTTTTTTAAAGCAAAATGTCCAGTAATCCTCAGAGGAACTAAAAAAAAACCCACAGAGGAAAGATTCTTACCCGTAGTCATCAAAAGAATACATATTGGGAAGCTGGAGCTCCGAAGAAACCAAGGAGAAAGAAAATTCCTTACAGCTGGATGAAACAAAAATAAAACAGGGAAAAGGAGGGGGGATCAGAGCGAGAAAAGTCTACTTCTATTTCATCCCTCATCCTCTCAGCTAGGTAAAAAACGAAGTGCACTCATTTCTAAGATTCAATAATGCAAAAACAGGGACTGTGTGAAAGAAAAAGGAGGTGAGGGAGGGTAGGAGAAGAAACGAGAGAGAGAGAGAGAGAGAGAGAGAGAGAGAGAGAGAGAGAGAGAGAGAGAGAGAGAGAGAGAGACATGTGACAGATATGGACCAGTCACCTTGTCCTGCTCACATCCATTCTTATCCACTCAAAGGATTGGAACGCGGTCGGTGCCTTAAAGAAGTCTCTCTCCAACAAAAATACAGTAGAGAAACAGCCACATGATCCTTACACACACACACACACACACACACACAGCTTGCTAGAAGAAACAAGAAGGTTGCTGGTTTTCATATTTATATTTATCTTGCATTCTTGATGAGTTTAAATCACACAGTTTAGTCTAACAAGCTAAAATAGATGTTTATATGGTATGTTTGTTTAAAATTGATGTCTATATATGCCTGTATATGCCTATGTGTGTGTGTGTATGTATGTATAATATATATATATATATATATATATATATATATATATATATATATATATATATATATATATATATATATATATATATATATATATATATATATATATATATATATATATATATATATCATGCACTCATATAAGCATTAAATGTAACATGTTTGAATGCTTTTTCTTTTAAATATAAGAAAAACTTTCTGAATGTGTACCTACACTTACGACAATGTTAAGATACTTTATATGAACACAGTCATTTAAAATATTTCTTAATGTGGTAAAAAGTGAGTACATATAACAGTAGCAGCTCTTGGATAATTTTGATTCAGAATAAAAACCATTATGACTTGCGGTTCATTAATGAGTCTGATTGAGTCAAAAACTGCTTTGGCAGATTCAGTGAATGATTCATTAGAGTAATTTAAACTATAACTTTGTGAGTCTTTTTGACGATTACATTACAAGAATTGTCTAATAAGTACAGAGCCCTGTACATGACACGCAGAAAACGAATGAAGAATTTGTTTTTATGACGTATAAATTCATGGTCATTGTGTTTTATTCATTAGTTCCCTTATTTTCGTTAAGCTGGGGTCACTTTTGATTAATCCTTTTCCTCGTTTTAGGTAAATCATGGCCAATTTGTAATAATTTGTTCCCTTGTTTTACATTTACATGCGCACTTTTTTGTCATTCCGATTAAAATCATTCCGATTGAAAGATTCGGTGGACTGTTTACATGAGAGGTTATCTAAACCGATCTGGTGTTTGCATGTGCTGACTTTCAGTCGGAATCATTTTGTGACATGCGCACACAGATTGTCTGCCGCATCAGATTAGTAACGTTAGTATCGTGGATCAATAGTTCTGTGTTGGTAATTTTTATATTTATTTATTTTTCTGTGGGCGGACATGCAGTAGTTTAAACTAATTTATGTCCTATACAATGGCTATTTCAACAGCTGTGAATGATGAATGCAGAATCAAAATTAATTCAATTCATTTCTTTTGAAAAACACAAAATTAACTATAATGCACCCAAATTATTAGTAAAAACATAGGATATACGATGAAACATGAATGAAAGCATTCAAGCCGTGCTCCGCACATTACTAGTACTAAACGCATAGATATTTCAGATGATTAAGGAAAGATACCATAATTAATCACAAAGGTATAAATATTAACAAAAGTAATTAAAGTAGACTGTGGGTAATGTTATTTAACCAATTTGAAGCAGTTCTAACTTACGAGAAACAAAATGTCGACACATCCTCTCCAGCAGCTTGAATGTTCCCCTTTGCCATGGCAACTCTCAACGGCCACCAGGACTTATACAGTTTTATAAACGCTATTCATTATTTGTTGTAAAGTGTAGGAATCACCTCAGAAAAATACATTCTTCAGTCAGGCGCAGTTGAAGCCTAGGACAAACGCTGTCCAGATGAGATGGTGTAGCCAGGCTATGTCTGACTGTGTCATTATTCCAACATCATGTTCTTAACATGTTACGAAATAAAAAGTGTAATACCTCAGAAAAATGAACTTTCCTCTCTTGTACACATTAGCCTGGTGTGAGCGCGGCGCGTGCTCTTCAGTTGTGGAGGCGCGCGTGCTGTATATCACGTCACAGAAAGACGTCCACTCTAAGTAATCGGATCTGGTCATTTACATGGTGGAATTTTTTGTTTGATCGGTTCATGAAAAGGTTTATCCCACCCCTCTCAAACCGATTACAATTTCATTCGGTTTGGCCATTTTTATTCCGATTGAGGTGTTTATATGGAGCATTTTCATCCGGATTGGACTTTTAAACCGATTACAGTGCTCCATGTAAACGTACCTAGTGATTCAACTAAAATGAGGGATCTAAGTAATAAGCTGAGAGAACTGGGAAGAGAGAGAACAAATTCTTAAATCATGACCACAATATATGTTTTTTTGTTGTTGTTGCCATGTGCATTAGATTAATTTGTTTGTGAATCTGACAACAATGGTTGCATCATAAAACCTCCCCAAGGTGAGTGATTGTTTTCACTTCCCCTCTAGAGGCCGTGCTTGTACTGCCATGGACAAAAAAAATTGATAACCAAAAGCTGATAATGAAACTTTTAAGGCTCAGTAAGTGCCATGCTGTATCTGCAGTAAAAAAAATTTGTGCTGGAGGATGAGTCTCTTGGTTCTTGGAAAATCATGACAGCTGGATTTTATATATCTTCGGGGTCTCAGATAAATGAAACAAGAGGAAACACTACCAGGAAATACATGTGCTTCAACTCGACAAGTCAAAACTAACAAAACATCCTTATAAACAACAGCAAATAAATTGAGCACAACTAACAACTACTAAGTCTGACAGAAAGAAGTGTTTCAACCTGAAGAGACCATAGGCATTGTATCATTCCAATGTTTAACTGAAAACAGGATCTTCCACATACTGTTGAACTCATACACACAATCCACGTGTCCGTGCAATTCACCTAATCAACAGATTCTCCTTGTGCCGCCCTCCCCCTCACCACAGGATTTTTTTTGGGGAAAAATAGTTACATGCACAAATTACTATTATGCTCTGTATTTCTCTAGCCCGCCTCGTGGCGTGTGCTCTTACAGCCCTCCCTCACAAACATACTCAGCACTTTCTAGCATTCCTGAATTGAATCTAGTCTGTAAAAGTGAATGCCCTAACCTCACCATGATGAGCACTAGTGCTAAAAAAAGCTTATATTGTAAAGTAAAGACTTTTGCTCAGAGAGTCAAGGGTTGAATAAATCATTCCACCGAACCAGTTCCTCAGTTTCCTGTTGGCGAGAACCCAGTCCAGCACAATTTAAGACTTCCTTTTAGTCCAGACGGAGAGAGAATAAAGGAAAGGGAAAGCAGACATATGCAGAAAACTAAAAAGAGGCTGGAATAAATGCACAAAATATAAGATAAGAAAATGATAAACATGTACATCATGTTGATGTTGATACTCTGTATGTATGCTCAAAATGTTTACTAGCCACAATGGCTTAAAGGGATAGTTGACCCAAAAATGAAAATTCTGTCACCAACATAATATCTTATTTTGTGTTTAACAGAAGAAAGAAACAGAAAGAACAGGTTTAGAGTCGGTGAACATTTTTGGGTGAACCTTTAATAAGGGACTAAAATCAACTGTAGAAATCATTTTTATATTTAAAACACCACATGTATTACGTATTACAAGAGTAAACAATTTCCCCCTATAATAAGTACTAAATCAATTAGCCTACCACGGCGCATTTCATTCATAACTAAAAGTATATTTTCTTCATTTTAACAATTACATTTGCGTAGTGCTAAATATCGTGCTCGCTCTCTCTCTCTCCACACACACACACACACACACACACACACACACACACACAGTGAATATCCACTTCACGGGTGGAGACAAGCGACAGTAGGCTACCGCTCCGTTCGCTTTATGAATAAAAGACAAAATACTGTGTGGTCGTTTATTGGCAGTTCAGTTAAAATCCTCATGGCCATCGGCATCAATACTCTGCATCTCGGTACACTGAATAACACCCCAAATACTATCACTATCCGCTGATGTCAGCAGAACAGAAAACAGGTGAAGAATCTGCTCACTCATAAACGGCCTCAGCTCGAGCTTTCTGTGGCTGTGCGCCAAATAATATGAGCTGACTACCCCAGAAAGCATTTCTGTGGATCGAATTCTGGGCGTGCCCTAATGGTCGCTAGTGGTGTTTGATTAGTGAACGAATCAATGATTTGAATGAATCTTTTTAAGTTACCGAGTCGCTCCATGAACTGATTCATATTTTCAAATGCGAATAGTCAATCAAGCTCGCATTTATTTCGGTGGATTTTCAGAAGGAACTTCAAGGAAGAGGTCCATACTAGTACGCTAATCTTACTACTTATCTTAGAATAAAATGATACATGCTAGTTATCTTTATAGTTATTGATCTTGGTGTTAACAGGCCTTATATTCATTATAATGAATGAAAAAATATAGACAACCAATCAGAATCCAGCTACTTTAAGCTTGTGTGTTTAAAGTGGCAGATGCCATAACAGAGCACAGTTATACCTGTAATAAACACAATATTCTTTTTTTTTATCGTTCTTGGTGTGAATGGGACTTGAAATACCCTTTCTGGAGCCTCAACTGGCCGATCTGTAGCCACACATATTGTAATAAAGGCTACTAAGATTTATTTTGATCAGCGTTTACTAAAGGTGCAGTATGTAATATTGACTGCTAGTGGTCGAAATGGATACTGCCAAAGACTTTATATTTAGGCAGACAGTGCACTCCGTTTACTAATAATGGGAGAAAATGCAACGCCCAACATGGCGAATAATCCTGCCTTCTAAATGAAAGAGCCAATCGTTTTAATATGTTCTCATTTTTTAAATGGATGCCATATTAGGTGGGGTATCTATATTGAATCTGCAATATTTTTTGCTGGCTTCCATGGCGGCAATTCGCGGTGTTTTCCGGCAACTGGCAACCTGGGGGGATCTAAATACTATTGGGTAAACTGGCAACGTGCGGTATCGCACAGACCAAAACAAAAACAGACATTCTGACACGGAACGCACATTTCAAAGTAGAATAACTGACAGTAGCATTGTTTTTCAGAGCATGTTTCCCAAATATCTGCAAACACATTGAATTTTTATGCTTTAACAGAGTGAAAAAATTACATACAGCACCTTTAGGGAACCGGTTGAATGAATGATTCACATAACACACAAAAGGGCGTTCGCTTGTCGCTGCCTACTGGTGAACCGACCAGAAAGAGTCACTGAACGAATGAGTGAACAAATCGTTTTAGTGAACGGATTCAATAGATTCAAGTCACTGGGATGAACCAAAATCCCCACTATCATATAGGCCACCCAAAATGCTGTCTATGTAGGGAACTCACAAGATTTGAAACACACCCTATCAATAGCAGTGATTCACAGTGGCAAGTGCTATAATACATAAATATCTATAGCATGACATTTATTTATCACCTAATATATAAATTAATATACATGCGGTGTCAACACATTGGGCAGCTTACCTCATTTTCTGATGATATCCACACGAATATATGGATGTAATAAATAATTAAAAATGTGAAGGGAAAAAAACTTAGCAAAGCCACAGAGGCGAGCCGCTCTATGGAAAGATATCAGCGCATAAATGTCTATTTTAGTGAGTATTAATACAACACGTGTACTATTCCATAAAACAATGGTCAGCTTGAATGTTCAATGCTCATCCAGCGATGCACAGCCGGTCCTCGGATCAGAAACAATGCAGATGTCTCGAAAGATCTACAGCGTGTCGCTCTATGTCACCACAGCTGAATAAAACATATCCCATGTTTAGCTCATGGTCGCGCCTACAACATCGATCTGAATTGCGGACTGCAAACGCGCTCTGGAGTTGCCATTTTCCTCCTCCGTGTGATGACAATGAGAAAGGAGCTTATCGGGATAGTGTAAAAACAAACACGAAGAACAGCGACCACTGGTGGCCAATATGCCGCACTGCGACTTCCTCTGAGCCCTGCCTCATTGGGTTACTGTTATTATTTCTAGTCTTCCTGTACTTCATGCTCATTGGTTCTGTTGTATAAACAGGCATAAACTAATTACTTATGTTTGATGAAGACTTATGTTTATGAATGGGTGCGCTGCAGGTCAGGGCTTCGCTGTTTAGAGTGCAAAACACCATGTGTTTTCATATGACCCTGTTCCTTTCCTTTCCCCCCATTTTATTATACATTCATAAACCGTGAAATTGTCATGTGGTTGTAGATTTCAAATTCTGCAAAAGCTTCCGTTATCCTTCACTCCAACCGTGATCCTATTTGGTCAAAAACACAACTGTCTCATATTTCAGAGAAGAACTTTCCCTCTATTTTTCATGACTATGTCATATCTGACAATGAATATGGAAAAATAGGTTAGACAGTTACAAACAAGCTTGTGCATGCTTAGTTTTATTAATAATACTACAGTCATTTGACTGTAACTGTTCTTGTTTTCTCAAGCGGAGGTTATGAAAATGGAGCTTAACTCTAATGTAAATGTGCACTACATTATGACGTTCAGTTAAGCTAGTTGATGCACAAAAAGGATCTGATGTCAGACTGAGGATTAAACTAAATCAGAGATTGATGGCTGTAGTGATTTAACAAGTGAAAGTCATCGAAGGCCTTAATCAATTTGACACTGCAGTACAGTCACATTGTTTCCCATGCTTTTTTTTTTTCCTTGAGAAGATTTTGATAGCTGATACAGTTTTTTAAAAACCTTAAATACATTTTAAATTCATGGAACACACCATAAATATTTGAATGCAGCAGAGGATAGAATTAAATCAACTGTGGGAAGGTGGCTGCAGTACCGCGACATACCAGACGGTGGCAGCAAAGGTTAAAAAAGTATGATTATGGAAGCAGATTTTTTTAGTACAAAATTATGGTTAACGTGCAATTTATCAAAACACAGTCAATGTGATAGAGTATAGGCCTAATTGATGGTATTTTTAAGACTCTTTAAATGATGTTACAGTGTTAGTGCTTTGATCATATATTGGTCTTGTACTGGACTGGACAATTCATTCCAAATATGTTCCTCCATGTGCTTTGGCATCACATTTAACTTTGATTCTTTAGTTTGTTATTCAAAGACATCTCTTTCGTAGCCTAGGGAGTGTGTGAGACAGTCAAAACAGAGAGTCACTTCAAATATTTGGTGTCCTGAGATAACAATTAAAGGCAAATAAAATTGAGACTCCACTTCAGTCTGTAGCCCACTTTTGCTTTCCCAAGCCACTTGATCCCAGAAAACAGAAAGTTCGGTGCGACAGTGGGAGTTTT
Organism: Gobio gobio; assembly: GCF_949357685.1. NCBI lineage: Eukaryota > Metazoa > Chordata > Actinopteri > Cypriniformes > Gobionidae > Gobio > Gobio gobio. The sequence goes on from NC_137106.1 coordinate 17,307,678, forward strand.
ACACCACACGCCACTGCATTACACTCATGTCCTTCCCTCCTGTAGAGACTAAGTGGCTGTCATCAAACAAGAAGTTAACGTTGGTGACGTGGCTGCTGTGTCCACCGTAGATGTGACTAGGAGCCTGCAGAGGTAGATGGAGAGAAATAAGATCATATTTTAAGATCATATTTGATGTTAAAATGAATAATATCTATCCAGGGTCGTCACTAGCGCGGTGAAAGATGGTGACGATACTAAAAGGGTCCACAATTTCCCCAGAGGTGGACAAATGCATTTCATCTGATGTCTAATAGATTTAGTGCTGTTTCTTACTCGGGACTGAGAGCAGGGGAATGAGAAGAGGTGAACTTTGCCAAAGTCGTCTCCGGTGACAAGCAGTCTTTTTGCATATGAACTGCACACAGCATTGATGTCAGTACCATCTGAGCCATCCGGCCACAGTCCTGAAAAGTAACACAAAGAGAATGAACATGTCATTTTCTTATAGATTCATGGCTGTCACACTAACATTTACACCGATCAGGCATAACATTATGACAGGTGAAGTGAATAACACTGATTATCTCTTCATCACGGCACCTGTTAGTGGGTGGAATATATTAGGCAGCAAGTGAACATTTGTCCTCAGAGTTTATGTGTTAGATGCAGGAAAAATGGGGAAGTGTAAGGATTTGAGTGAGTTTGACAAGGGCCAAATTGTGATGGCTAGACGACTGGGTCAGGGCATCTCCAAAACTGCAGCTCTTGTGGGGTGTTCCTGGTCTGCAGTGGTCAGTATCTATAAAAAGTGGTCCAAGGAAGGAACAGTGGTGAACCGGCAACATTGATGCTCATTGATGCACATGGGGAGTGAAGGCTGGCGTGTGTGGTCCGATCATACAGACGAGCAACTGTAGCTCAAATTGCTCAAGAAGTTAATGCTGGTTCTGATAGAAAGGTATCAGAATACACAGTGCATCGCAGTTTGTTGCGTATGGGGCGGCATAGCCTCAGACCAGTCAGGATGCCCATGCTGACCCCTGTCCACCGCTGAAAGCACCAACAGTGGGCACGTGAGCATCAGAACTGGACCACGGAGCAACGGAAGAAGGTGGCTTGGTCTGATGAATCACATTTTCTTTTACATCACATGGATGGCCGGTTGCGTGTGCGTCGCTTACCTGGGGAAACATAGCACCAGGATGCACTTTGGGCAATGTTCTGCTGGTAAACCTTGGGTCCTGCTATCCATATGGATGTTACTTTGACACATACCACCTACCTAAGTATTGCTGCAGACCATGTACACCCTTTCATGGAAACGGTATTACCTGATGGCTGTGGGCTCTTTTAGCAGGATAATGCGCCCTGCCACGAACCAAAAATGGTTCAGGAATGGTTTGAAGAGCACGAGTTTGAGGTTTTGACTTGGCCTCCAAATTCCCCAGATCTCAATCTAATCGAGCATCAGTGCTCGTCATGGGATGTGCTGAACACGATCCATGGAGGTCCCACCTCACAACTTACAGGACTTAAAGGATCTGCTGCTAAAATCTTGGTGCCAGATACCACAGCACACCTTCAGGGGTCTAGTGGAGTCCATGCCTCGACAGGTCAGGGCTGTTTTGGCAGCAAAAGGGGGACCAACACAATATTAGTCATAATGTTATGCCTGATCGGTGTATAAAAGGTAACATTGCCATCAATGACATAAAACATAAAGCTTACCGAAAACATGGAAGCCCAGAGTACAGGTGAAAGTTGCCCATTCAATATCCCGGGTGGTCTCCACACTCACAACTTGCTTGCACACAGATGGAATCCCTGAAAGACAACAATGAATTTATAGTATAAATGGATGAATTTACCAACCAGGAGGCCGGGGTCCACTGGGGGGCCTCAAGATGACTTAAAACAGGGTTTCTCAACTGATCGGTCGCCAAGAACATTTTGAGTGGGTCGCGGAGTGTGCAGTCAAAGAAACAACAAAAACAAAACATAATTATAAATGTTTTTCTTTATTTTGAAAGATACACTTCTTTCAGATGAGAAAAACACATTTCTTTGCAAAAAAGTAGAAACGAAGTATCAGTCCTCACAGTAAAGATACTTACAGTAAAGGATCTCATAGTCTCCTGAGTTGGATACCAAGTACTGAGAATCCACAGACCAATCCAGATGGGTGATGAAACTAGAATGACCCTGTGAGCAATAACAGACATAAAAAGCAACCTTAATTTGAGGAGTCAGATGTGTGTTTGTGTGTGTGAACAGAAAAAATATATTAATATGGCAGTGTTTTTGTTTAAACTATTCAAAATCATTTTCTTGATTTAATCAAAATAAAGCTGAAATAAAATATAAATATTACAAAAACATTTAGGAAAAAAACGGCGGAAATTTGAAATGTTGCCTTTGCAATTAGCTGAAATAAAGCAAGTTTTAGTTCAAATGACTTGAACTAAAACTTAAATAAAAATTCATTAAAGCTATTAAAAGGAAAACTAAAAATATAAAAATAAACGCTCAATAAATACTATAATAGTATATAAATAATACTAACATAACACTGAAATGTGGTAGAATCAGCTGGTCTATGGTCTATAATAATCTATTGTGCATTAATTATACAAAACAAGTCATATTTTTGCATAAACACATACTTACAGAGCACTTTCCAACTCTACTGTATTTCTTGCCATTTTCTCCGACAGCATAAATGTAGATGTAGTTGTCATGTGACCCGACTGCAAGGAAATTACCATCTGGAAGAAATAACCGAGTGGTTTCAACTTAATCAATTGCAGAGACTTTAATGAGTGCTAGTTTCTGGCTAACTTCCTAATGTTTTCCCAGCAAGCAGTGAAAAAGCTGCTAGGAGAATTAACTCTAACCTGGAGAAAAGCGCATAACCGACAGCTGTTCGTTCCCATCCGTGTGCACCGTGACCAGATCCTTCGATTCAGTATCGAGAACAAGCCACCTGCACAGATTGATAATGAGTGAAAGGATGATATTAAACACACAACTTGAAACATAATGAAAGGTTATGAAGTCTTCCTCCAAGGTCTTTATTAGGATTCTTAGGGGGGAAAAAGAAATCAAAGATGGTTGAAGAATGCCGCTGGGATGGTATTGTGTTCCTGTGTGGCATTAGCATAATAATAAGTGTTTGGGTCTTTCATGTAACACTCTATTAGACCACTTTCCTGAATTGTAATGATGTGTCAGGGACCCCATTGATGAAAAGAAATGGCTCGCCTCACCTGCCCATCTGTGTTCCTATAGCAACCGTTGCCCCAGAAGGGTGGAAGCCAGCCGATTGAGCGGCGTCCTGTCCATGAGGGAAACACACATACATGCTCAATCAAACAGCCTGTCAACACAAATGCGGTTACATCTCAGCCTAAGGAACACCAGAGCTCTTTTCATTATAGTTGTAGTAGTGACATGGTTTTCAATAACAAGAAACTGATGTGCAAGCTGTGAGATGACACTATAGTAATGCAAGTGAATCCTACAGAGGCAGGTTGCTCACCTCCAGTGTTTTTGTCCAGATAGGCTGATGGGAGCCAGAGTCCCACAGGCAGACGTGTTTGTCATAGCCACAGGTGAGGAACTGATGCTGGAGCGGATGTACAGTCAGGCCCCATAGCTCATCTGTGTGGCCCTTACAATCAAATGGATGGGAACATCAGTCTGGGTGGCATCAATTTAGTTCCAAACTTTATAAAATCAATGATATTCTGTATTAGATCCACAAACTGAATTACTCTTTTACATTAAAAAGATGAATTTTGTTTCAACACACAAGGGAATAAATCCACACTCAGACTCATTAACTAACATTACTACTAGTGATGCACCGATATTAATATTCTGTCCGATACTGATTAGCCAATAATTATTTAATGTTATTATTATTTTATATTAAGGCCAGAATACAGACTGAATACAGAATTACTATGTCTAAATCATTTTAAAATAAAACATGAAAAACTAAAATCAATCGTTTTAAATGCTACAAGTGAATGTTATTTAATTCAATATTTTATATATTATATAAATTCATATTATATTTTTAAATATTTAAATGTCTCATCTTAATGTAAAAATATGGAGAAATCAGCATAATAAATATCCAGTATCTTATCTATATATTTAAAATATTGACCAATAAATATAAAGTATTTTTGTCAAAATAATTACATTTAAAAATACCAAATTTAATTAAAAAAAAAAACATCAAAACAATTGTAATGCACAGTATGAAAAATGTTTATTAATTTTGAGATTTATAACAATTTAACATGCATTGTTATTAATCATTCATTGTTATTACATTATTAATTAAAATATTTCAATAATTGAAATATAGTATGTAATAATAAATATATTATTAAATATGTCATATTAAACATTTAAATTATTATTGTTTTAATTTAAAATATAAACTAATAATTTTTTTATTATTTATTAAAATTATTATTGTAAAGACAAATTTTAAGTGAGTATTTGATGACAGCAAAGGTCTGAGAAATAGGAAATTAGCATAAGTCTCCAATATATATCCAATATTGACCAGTATAGACACACTCTTCCCTAATAATTATTTTAGTAAATAATTAGATAGAACTTAGAAATTAGTTAATAACTATGGTATAATGTAATACATTTAATTTAATTCTACATTTGTATTATATATCTTCTCAAAAAAAAAAAAACATGGAGTACTTAAAGGACCCTGGCAGACATTGGAAAACCATGATTCTTTTCTCAGTTTATTCTATATCCATTACTATATCATTTACTCTTGGGTATTGTACATACACTAGTAAACTTACCTGGGTGATGGGTATAAACTCCCCATCTAGACTGCCTTGTAGGACATAGTTTTTGGTGGTGCCAATAAGAACCGTTTCTCCCCGTCCTTCAGCCACAGTTCGAATAGGGCCATATAACTCGGGCACCTAAAAAAGTAACATGCAACATTGGTGGTAAATTATGGCTTGAATCTGGTACTACTATTCAAGCATATAAATGCATACTGCATCAAAATGATATCTATGTATGCCTTACCTCCACCGTTTGAATCTTTTGGTAATTCTCATCCCATGAGATGAGTTTACGGTCCTTCCCACCTGAGACCAGCGTCCCATTTCTCAACATGCAAAGTGCAAAGACGCTCGCCTCATGTGCTCCCTGAATGGCCAAGCTAATACGATTAGATCCTGTGAACCATGACCAGAAAACCAGGATTATATAAACCGACTGTAAACCAGCATCAGTATAACAATCAAAGGTGTTCACAGCCTACATGACAAATCTTATTGATTTGTGTAAAAATTGGAGCACAATCTCTCTTTTATTATCACTAAATAAAGAATGACTTGGTTGGTAGGAGCAGGGTCACCCTCAGATAAAAGACAGCTGTCATGCTGTACAAACAACATTCATATGTGCATTTTATAAAGAAGATATTTTACAAAGTTCAATGGAGGTGGTATTTTACCAAACATTCAAATAAATCAATAAATAACTTTTAATATTTTACCTTTGCCCCACACAAGTATATTTCCACTCGAGTCTCCAGTGATGGCGTCGCCATTTTCTGAAAAAGTCACACACAATACAAACTTGGGCTTCTCTTGTTTCTGCAAGAAACATAAATATGACTTTAATTTTAAATCAGAAATGCAATCATTGAATCACACAAAAACAGTGTTTATACAAGTGTTTATATATTCTACAACTACACAGTGAAATGTTTGGACACATTTGACCGAATTTATGTTTCTCACAATCTCAAGAGCCTTTAGATCTACAGCCTTAAGCTTGAATGCTAAAAATTAGTTTTGGAGACAAATATAACATTTTTGAAAGAATTTAATACTTTTATTCGGCAAGGAAGGACACATTCAATTGATCAAAAGTGAAAGTAAAGAAAAAATATTTTCAAATAAATTCTTCTTGAGAACATTTTTATTCATCAAAGAATCCTAAAAAAATTGTTTCCACAAAAATATTTTTAAAAAATCAGCTTTCATCATTGATAATAATCATAAATGTTTCTTGAGCAGCAAATCATCATATTAGAATGCTTTCTGAAGGATCATGTGACACTGAAGACTGGAGTAATGTTGCTGAAAATTCAGCTTTGCCATTACAGAAATAAATTACATTTTAAAATATATGTTAAATTTAAATATATTAAAACAGAAAACTGTTATTTTAAATCGCAATAATATTTTACAGTATTACTGTTCTTACTGTATTTTTGATCAAATAAATGCAGCCTTGGTGAGCATAATAGACTTCTTTCAAAAACATTACAAAATCTTATCGACCCCAGACTTTACAAAAGTAAAATTTTTGCAAAAATTTTCATTTTTTTAGTTAATCCCATTATGCACCAGTTGAAGCGAAAAGTTTTGATCTGAACACTTTTACTACATAAATATATTCATATATATGTATATAAGAATATGCTTGTTTTCATATATAAGAATACACACAGTATATTTACTTCATATACTTTGTTTTATTTTATCATTTTGATGTGTCTAAACTTTTGACTGCTAGTGCTAATGCTTTACCATATCTAAACATGCATCATACTATCATTCAGTTTGAATCAAATGGAAAAGTTTCATTGAATCTGACCAAAACAAATCTTATGGGAGATTACCTCGAAAAGACCCTGTTTTTTCACAAGAGACCCTTTTTCTAATGACCAGAAGTAAATATGCGACTTTCCACATGTAACAATTATATTAGCATCTGTCGGGTGGAAATCAGCAGCAAAGATCGACTCATTGGAGCACTGTGAGGGCAGAGAAAGAGAAGTTGTAAAGATGCACACACAAAAAAATGATCAGTTTACTTGTCAGTGTCCCCTTTTGACATGCAAGGTATGCCAACACAAAAAGTAGACACTGCTATCTGTCAAAATACCACATTACGGAGCACTTACCTTCACTTCAGCTAGTCTTTCTTCCCTCTGCCATTCCCACACAGAGAGAATGTGGTCATTGGAGTCATCCACAACACACAACCAGCTTCCACCATTCTGAAAGTTTAAAAGACATTTTTATCACTCTAAAGCTTTTTTGACAGGTATACTTACCATATAAATACCACCCAGCACTTTTTGAAACATTTGAGCTATGGGCTGTATTTTGCTGTGGCACATGAGAACGTTTGAGTGGTAACATAATATAGAGTGACAGGCTCTTACCGACTTCGAGAAGGAGAGGCAGACCAGAGCTCGATCAAAGAAACCGGTTCCAAGGATGTGCAACGTGTTCAAACTCACAGAGTCCCACACTCGCACGTGAGGAGCCAACTGCTGCCAGACACAGACAGACTTACTGAGCATATTAGACCAATTAAACTTCTATTTGAAGCATGTGGATTTGAGATTGTGATCGTTCACGTTTGTCACGACACACCCCTGAGGCACATGTTACAATTAGGATATATTGCTAGATCAAGCTGTATTAGCTGTAAGCTATTAATGTTTATGTTTGACACCTGTTTAAAATATCTGAGCTGAATAACCAATCTTACTTTTCCATCTGAGGATGTGCCAGCCACTTGTCCTGTTGCTATGGTGATTTTATCAGGATGGACAGCGAGGCTGTAGGGGGAGAGAAAAGAGGTGAAAGATGTAGACAGCTGGGACTGTTGAAAAGGCGATGACACAGCAGTGAGAGGACATTCACACGTTCATGTCACTGTGAGTCAATGCCGTCACAACACAATGATTTTGAGCCAAATAAGTCACAGGACCGACCATAAACACAGGAAACGGATCATCTACACCTTAATCACAGGTCTTTGGTTTCTGTGCTTTTCTTGCTCAAGGTCTTTGACTTTCAATGAATAGCTTTGACATTCTGTAAATTCCTATACAGATGAATGAGGTTTTCCGTGTTTAGAACAAAGTCTTCTGACAGCTTGTGTTGTAGCTGTGTGTTTATGTCTTGTCTCTCAGCTGGAGGTCAAGTGGAAAAGTACTCACATTGTCATATTTTAGTTTGTCTGCTTTTAAGTTAGGTCCCAGAGTCACCATTGGTATACACTACCATTCAAAAAATGTGTAGTCAGAAAGACCTTTAAAATGTTTCTGAAAGAAGTCTCTTACTACGGTTCCTTTTATTTGATCAAAAATACAGTAGGTTCAAGCTAGTCCCAGACTAAATGCATGTTTGAGCTGTTTTAACTGAAAACAACTTGCACTGAAATATCTTAAACTAAGTCACTGCCATTATTTTGTCTTAAGATGCACACCAGCTATTTTTTTGTTGTTGTCTACGGCATGTTTATAAATGTAACTTGAATGTCTTAATTGAACTAAGGCCTAATCCTGGCTTATGCCTTGCCTGTGAAACCGGACCATCGTGGAATATTACAATTTAAAATAACAGTTTTTTTTATTTTAATATATTTTAGAATGTTATGATGGCAAAGCTGAATTTTCAGCATCATTACTTCTATCTCCATTGTCACATGATCCTTCAGAAATCATTCTAATAAGCTGCTCAAGAAACATTTCTTATTATTAATGTTGAAAACAGTTCTGCATGTGATATTTTTATATGATTCTTTGAAACAGATATAGAAAACTTTTGTAACATTATGTCTTTACTGTCACTTTTGATCAAATGAATGCATCTTTGCTGAATAAAAGTATTCTTTTCGGTAACACTTTATTTTAAAACCCCTTAAATGTCACCGTCCCACAGGTGGGATGCCTGGTGCTCTTTTTTTGATCGCCTTTTTTTCGTATCATATACACTCTAAAAAAAAAAAGGTTCTATATTGCACCAAAAATGGTTCTTGGCTCGTAATCATAGGGGAACCTTTTTAGTGCTATATAGCACCAATTTTGGTGCTTCAGTGGTTCTTCAGCGGTTCTTCAGAGGTTCTTCAGCGGTGCTTCAGTGGTTCTTCAGCGGTTCTTCAGAGGTTCTTCACCGGTTCTTTGACTAAGGTGCTATATAGCACCTCTGAAGAACCGCTGAAGAACCACTGAAGCACCAAAATTGGTGCTATATAACACTAAAAAAGGTTCCCCTATGATTACGAGCCTTTTTTTTAGAGTGTATTTAAAGGGTTAGTTCACCCAAAAATGAAAATTCTGTCATTAATTACTCACCCTCATGTCGTTCGACACCCGTAAGACCTCCGTTCATCTTCGGAACACAAATGAAGATATTTTAGTTGAAAGCTGATGGCTGAGAAAGGCTTCAGACAGGCCTCCATTGGCATTCAGTACATTTACACTCCCAAGATCCATAAAAGGCACTTAAAACGTCGTTACAAAGTCCATCTCACCACAGTGACTCTACAATAATTTTACGATGCGACGACAATAGTTTTTGTGCGCAAAAAAAAATCTAAATAACACCTTTATCCAACTTGTTCTTGTCTTCCGTGTGTGCCTCCACGACGCATGCGCGAGAATATGACGTAGCGCCGGGGTTCGGGAATCCATGAAATGCACACTTTAACCCCATTTTGAGCACTACGCCGAGACCTAAAGCACGATCAATGTAGAATTCAACAGCTTAGATAGGCGCGTCTTCCTCTGCTTGTAAACTAATAGCTTCTGGGTCATGTGTCCGAACACCGGATCTGCTTCATATTCTCGCGCATGCGTCGTGGAGGCACACACGGAAGACAAGAACAAGTTGGATAAAGGTGTTATTTAGATTTTTTTTTGCCCACAAAAACTATTGTCGTCGCATCGTAAAATTATTGTAGAGTCACTGTGGTGAGATGGACTTTGTAACGACGTTTTAAGTGCCTTTTATGGATCTTGGGAGTGTAAATGTACTGAATGACAATGGAGGCCTATCTGAAGCCTTTCTCAGCCATCAGCTTTCAACAAAAATATCTTAATTTGTGTTCTGAAGATGAACGGAGGTCTTACGGGTGTCGAACGACATGAGGGTGAGTAATTAATGACAGAATTTTCATTTTTGGGTGAACTAACCCTTTAAGTAATTATCATAAATTAGGTATAATTTGAAAGCTTACAAACTCAAAATTCATCCTGTGAAAACCGTTTTGAAATCGGACATTGTGTTACCATGGAAACGGTACTCTAAATTATTCTAGCGGGCGGTGTCATGTTTCATATTACAACAATTATTTTAACTACTTTATAATTAAAATCTTTTCCAATCTTGACAAAACACATATTGTCGGAAAGGTCTGAGTCTCAAGGGTCCATATTTGGTGACTGTTTTGTGATGGAAGTGATATTTGGACAGAAATGTAAAGGAAAATGCATCAAAAAAACAATCAATGGAATTTGAATGACACTCGGTGGCTATTTTTGGTATAGCGCCTAAACAAAATCTCATGGGGACTTAAATTTTTGTGATATCAACTTCAAATTTGGAACACAACTTGGTTAGACATATGGCTTTGATTTTATAGTAATTTTAGAGTGAAACATTTTTTGTAAAATGTATATTTTATATGAAATAAAAAATATTTAGTACAATATTTTTCATTTAGAATGGATTTAAACTTACATAACTTTTTTATACTTTTGAATTGCTTTCACTTCAGCAATAATCTGCAGAGTGTCTTCTTTAAAACGAGACCAAACTTTAGTCTTTATTCCAAAGCATTCTTGAATTACAGCCCTTTAAGTTTGGATAGTGCATTTTCATGTGTATTCTCAAAAAGGGGGTGACAGTTAAGGGTAAGGTGACATTGCACGTTACTACAAGTACTTACTATAGTAATAACCGTAAATTATGCATAATTACAAGTAACTAACCCTAAACCATACCCTAACCATAACCATACGACAAGTACTAATTTAAGTAAGTACAATGTAACTACGTCACCTTAAAATAAAGTGTAACCTTAATTTATTTTAAATCTTACTGACCCCTCATGGAGGTTGAATAGTTTTATTAAGAGAATGTTAAGCAGAAAATAGGATATTCAAATAGGGAAAGTCATCAATATGAACCTGACACTTCAATGTTAAACATAACTTAACTCATTTAATTAGATGTATAAAGTATTAACTATAATTCTGAGCTTTAAAATGGCCTTGAGGTACCCCATACTCTTATCCCCCAAACAGAACTAATATGGTATGATAAAATACAGACTCTGAGATGGCAGTGCAATGAATAATAACCTTCAGTCACACAACTAATGATACATGTTCTGGAGAATTGCACATCAAAGCAGAAAATTAAACAGCATTGCTCAGAAATCCTTTATTCAGCATAGTTTTCAAAAATAGGCTGCAGAATATTTTAATTTAAGCAGCAGCATGTTCTTTAAATATGGAAGTTTATCATAATATCTGAGGTGATGAAAAGATACTGAATGTACAAGTCTAATGATCTTACATGAGTGTGACAGTGTGACAGTGAGTGTGACAGTGTATGATGATGACATCATACGGACAGAAATATAATTCTTACCACTTGATATCATCAGTGTGTCCAGTGTAGTGTCTTTGTAGTTGCTCATCCACATTATACAGCACGACAACAGAGGCGATGAAGTAAACCGTTTCCCCCGTCGGGAGCAAGTACAGGTTGGATCGACAGTCGCGGCCCCGGTAACCGTAACTGGGTCATAGTTAAAGTCACCATGAAATCAAAATTGACAATTCTTGTTTTTTATGGAATATTTAAGTATTTATTATAAATGATTTATCTGTGCACATCTTTAAAAAAAAAAGTGTTCCCTCGTAATCTTTAATTAAAGTAACTTTCCCATTTTTTGATGATGTGTTGTTTACAGGCAGGACGACTTGTCACTCGCACACTCAAAAAATAATTTTTAGCCTCAGTTTAATTAATTAAAATGAACTAAAGTAACACGATTTTTTTACATTTTGTTACAACTTAATTTAATTGTGTTCAATAAACCTAAAATATCAAAGTAGTCTCACAGCAATTCGTACATATTTTATGAGGTGGCTAATTTGTACGAATTCATACGACCTCACTCATATGTTTTGTCTAGACCCCAGTAAGGTTTATGGGCGGGGTTCCTGATGATGCTTTTTGAAAAATTGTACGAATGAATGCGGCCGTACGAATTAGCCACCTCGTAAAATGCGTAAAAATTGCCTTGAGATCGGGTTGAATATATTTAAAACTTAAAGTTTACTTAATTAATTTGTGTTAAAACTACATGAATATTTTTTGTTGACATAACTAACTGGGACTGTTAATGATGATAGTGGGAAAAAAAAAGATTGTGATTTTAACGGTAAAAATGCTACGGTGAAAAACAGTTAATTGGTTAACAGAAAGTTTCAGTACTATATACGGTGAATAAGTGTAATAGATCTAACCTTACATTTCATTTAATTTTTACAGTAAAATACGTTAATTTTTGGAAGTGAAAAAGAACGTAATTGTGTAATTTACAGTGAAAAAACATAAATTGACATTCCCAGAAATCCCTGCGTGACACTTCCCATTTGATGTATTTTCATTGAAATAACTGTTTCTTGTTTTTTTTTTCTAATCAGGATTTTATGTTACATCTAATGTTGTTAAATTAATGTTTATTGCATTTGTAAAATGTAATGTGTGTTACCATGATGGTGTTTAGTGTTTGTGTGAATGACACTGTGCACCTTCTATATATTAGTATTGTCCTCCTAAAAGCTGCTTGTGATGAGCTTTGATTCATCATGTGACTCTCATCACCACTGTAATTGGTGGTATTTCAATAGGTTGGTAATTTAACATTATTTCAGTTAATGAAACACATTTTTTACCGTAATTTTTTTATAGTGTACATGTAATTATTACAATATTAACCTTTAAATTATATGGTGCTGTCCTGTAAAACCTAAAACGTTTTACATTTTACGGTAAAACATTTTATGTATTTTTTACAGTAAAGTTCTGGCAAACACAACTGTCGTTTTATTTACCGTAAATCTTAAGGGGATTTTTTTTACAGTGTATGTCAACAAAAAGGATTAAGTTTTAACACAAATTGATTAAGTCTGTAGTTCCCAGTATGCTTTGCAAGGGACTGCATTAGTAGGAGAGTAAATTTAGGGATTAAAGCTTCACTATGTAACTTTTCCGTCCACTCGAGGTCGCCTGTTCAAAACAAAGGCGTAGTTTGATGACGCCACGTTTGAGCGCAGAATCTCGGGACATGTGGTCTTCACCTCACAGCCGGTGGGAAACAGTCAGGATAGGACTCGGGCAGAAATCATGTTCATGGATGCGATTATTAACATTACTGTAGTCTGAAGCAGAGCAGGACCGAGTGTTGTGGAGCTGAGCAAGGCCGCAGGAGCGATTGAAGAGCGGGACTGTTATTATGGCATAGTCGCTGGCGGGACTTTTATTATGACACGGTTGCCGGCGGCACTTCCTCTTCTCCAGTGCTGAGTGTGAGGTAACGCAGCTCTGTTTATCGTATTAGATATATCTGAGTGTGTTGAAAAGGAAGTTATGACGTTCGCTCGGCGGCTGCTATGACACTTGTTCACAATGCAGTGAGAGTAAAGTGTTTCACTGAATAAAACCGGAGACCGAGGGTGACGCAGATATGACGCAATCGACAGGCGACTCCCTCACACGCATAGCTCACACGTCCCGGCTCCTTGGTTAAAATAGCAATTTTCTCACGATTTACAAATAGTTGAAAACATTTGGGATATTCTAAGTACTCAACTGAACAAAATATATAACACTGGCCTAGTGGTTTCTGGATGTTTTACTGCAAAAATCCTACATAGTTCACCTTTAATGTGTTATTTTATGTTTTTCAGTCAATGTTAGATAATGTTCATTTTTAATGTTCAGTTATGATGGACATTTAGAGGATTTTCTGTATAAGGTTTTCTTATTTGTTCATTATATACTTTATGTATAACGATGAATGAAACTGCTTATAATTGATTGTGATAAGTGTTTGAGCATAAAAATTTCATTTTATCAATGTATCCATTTCATTTCAACTGTATTTGATCAAATTGAGTTGGACCAACTCAACTACATTGGACCAAATTGAGTTGGAACTTCTGATGAAGGGTTTTTTTCTGTGAAAGGCAAAAGGCTTCACATTTTTATTTTTGGAAAAGTGCCAGCTGACCACATAATATTTTATTTAGTTTAATTTTGTTTAGTTTTATTGGTTTATATAGCAGATTTAATAACGACAGAGTAGACTAAAGTGCCGCACAAAGTATTTTATATTTAATGTTTATTTTAAGTGGCACAGATTCCTCAGTTCTGTCTAACTAAGTCCTTTTCAGGGAATGTACCAAATTCATTATGGGTAAGAAGTGCAGAAAATATCCTACTCCAGAGAAACCAGGGTATATGATAAGACATCCTTCATGCTTCAAAATTCAGCAACTTGGAATGTGAATATGGAATTAGTACATCACAGTGAATAATACTTTCTTGTGAGGTCCACGTTTAAGAAGCTTTACATTATTCACAATAAGTTTAACATAATTTTGACCTAGAAACCATATCCATCATTTAGCTCATGACATTTTTACTAGCTCATTTTCTGTGCAATAATAAATCAACGGTTAATTCAATCATGCAGCAATGAGCGTTCAATACAAGAATCAATCTAAATGCAACTCTGTTTCTATTTCGCATGCAGCAATAAAAGGATACACCCAGTCTAGTTTCAGTTTTTTAGGAGGCAAGTCAGCCTTTGTTTCCAGGCAGTATGTGTCCACCAGGTCTTTGGGCATGTACATGGTGATGGGTCGTCCCTTCAAATACATTTTGACATACCCTTCATCTAGAAAAAGCAACACAGATTTTTAGAGCAAGAAAATGCATGGGTCAGGTCACTGAAGGATCGCTGTGATATCTTTTGTGGTTAAAGTCACCAGATCTTGATTGAGTTAGAATAATGAAGACATATACTGTTCAAAAGTATGGGGCCATTTTTTTTTTTTTTTTGAAAGAACTTAATACTTTTATTCAGCAAGGATGCATAAAGCTTTTTTTTTTACCATCAAATAAATGCTGTTGTTTTGAAATTTCTATTAATTAAAGTATCCTGAAAATATGTATTACAGTTTCCACACAACTATTTTCAGCATTGATAATAATAAATGTTTCTTGAGCAGCAAATCAGAATATTAGAATGATTTCTGAAGGATTATATGAGACTGAAGCCTGGAGTAATGATGCTGAAAATTCAGCTTTGCCATTACAGGAATTAAGTACTTTTTAAAATATATTTATTTTACATAGTTCACAATATTACTGTTACTGTATTTTTTATCAAATAAATGCAGCCTTGGTGAACAATTCTTTCAAAAACATGAAAAAATCGTACCGATCCCACACTTTTGAATTGTAAGAAGTGTTTATAAGTTAATCCAAGATAAAAAATAAAATGACTTTATCCCAAAAGGAGGATTAGAAGGAACTGTAACAGTGTTTAGAATATATTATTTTCTTAAAAAAATTAAATAAGTCAGTAAGATTTAAAATGAAATGATTTGATACATTTTATTACGTACAGTATTTGAGATACAGTCCATTTAAATGCAAAGACAAACAATGCGAAATCAAATGCAGAAGCATGTGAATACAGCAATTGGATGGTTTGATAAATTAGTAATAGACATAAAATAAAGTCACAGACAGGCATGCATGCAAACACAATGGAAAAGGAAATGTACAGTTAATAAAATGCACACTTGAACAAAAGCCTGTTCAAAAGCAAAAAGACAAAAGTGTGAACATGCAGCTTAACATATACACAACATGAAACTAAACCAAATCAAAGTGAGACGATCAAAACAAAAAGAACAAAACGGAACAAAAAAACTCACAAAGATCCTACGGCTTATATTACAGCTGTTTTGATTAGTAACAGATTTGAAAATACTGGCTGGGAGATTTGATTGGACTCCTGTAAGTGGGCATATCTAAGGGCGAGTGGACTGACTGAGAAGTACACTTTCCCAGAGGAAGGGTAAACGGAGGGATCTTTCGGCTTCCGAGACGGGCCACTCTGTCAGAGTGAATCTTGGCCTCTGGTGGGGTGTTCGCAGACTGCGAGGGCACAGTTGACGTGGATTTAGGGGGCTCGGTGGATCCGGTCCTTTTTGACGGTCGGTGCAGGTAGATTTGCACGGTTACTATAGGTGAAGTGGTCAAATTGGGCAGGGCAGGTGCAGGAGGGGGTGAAGAGGTGGGATGAAGTATAATCATGATCAGACATGGTCCAACAGCTTTAGATTCAACTAACAAGACGACAAGGCTTCCACAATACTAAGAAACCACTCTGCAAAACAATCTTTTTCGCAATCAGTATTTTTGTCTTGTTTTCCAGTATCACATCATCTTGAATTAATAACTTTATATATCTAACTATTCTGGCAAATAGTTTTTTTCCCTCTGTTTTAAGCAAACATTGAACAAGATTTAGAGATTTTATGCTTAAAGGGATAGTTCACTTTAAAATGAAAATTATCCTATGATTTACTCACCCTCAAGCCATTCTAGGTGTATATGACATTCTGATGAACACACAGTTACATTAAAAAAAAATGCTGACGCTTCCAAGCTTTATAATGGCAGTGAAGTTTGAAGCTCAAAAAAGTGCATCCATACATAATAAACGTACTCCACACGGCTCCGGGGGGTTAAAGGCGGCATGAAGTCAAATTTTACAATTCGTATTTTTATATTTAATATTGTAGTGTTTACTATTACTGATTTATCTGTGCACTTCATTCATTTTAAAAAATTAATTTACCCTTATAATCTTTAATCAAATACGTTAACTTTCCCTCCCCCATCGAAACGACTTCTCTTCTCTCCCGGTCATGTGCTATGGCGCGAGGGCGGGGTTATCGCCCCCAGTCTCGTTTCAGTACCGCCTCTCAGAAACCTGTCACTGATCGTAGCAATATGGTGGTTAGGTGCATTTTTCTCGGTGTACACAATACCTTCTTCAGGAAGGACTTGAGGCAAAAAGAGAGAAATATATGAGAAATAAAATCTTTTTTTATGTAAAAATTACTCAATATAGTCAGACGAACAGCTTGTCGTGACGGCTCGTACTTAGGAATCCAGCGTGTGTGAATGCGCTTACGGCGCAC
Organism: Gobio gobio; assembly: GCF_949357685.1. Classification (NCBI taxonomy): domain Eukaryota; kingdom Metazoa; phylum Chordata; class Actinopteri; order Cypriniformes; family Gobionidae; genus Gobio; species Gobio gobio. Next base: position 17,324,767 of record NC_137106.1, read on the forward strand.
CCCCTTAAAAGGGAGAGCTGAGAAAAAAGTTTTACAGAAATAAAGCCATAAAAGGCTTAAAATAAGTTACAATTGTAGCATAAACCAGCGAAAAGTGAGGAAATATGCTCAGTAACATGTAGAAAAGATTTAGAGAGAAAATAAATTTATTTAAGAGATAGATCGAGATTTCTCCACAACTGAGTGCAAACTTCAAATCTGCCTCCATTTTGTTAGCAACGCCCAACTTCCAACGATCCAATCAATTCCTGAAGGACGAAATCAAGCCCCGCCCTACATTTTTTCTAATTTCAGAAGCCGTTTCACTCGGATATACGTCACAATAAGGAGAAAAAGACGGTCTCAACTTCTGTTTCACGCCGACTTTAATGAAGGCCTTCTGAAGCAAATTGATGGGTTTTTGTTATAAAGTAAAAAATGTTATAAAGTAAAATACCTAGTTTCCGCCAGACCGCCTTCCACATTCAACTTACGAAAAAGCGTAACTGGCGTGACGTATCACTAGAACGCATTTTGATCTGCGAGAGGCGTTACATTTTCTTCGTAAGTTGAATATGGAAGGCGGTATGGCGGAAGCTAGATATTTTACTTTGTAGTTTTAAGTTTTAAATATGGATATTTTTCTTACACAAATGCATGGCTTCACTTCACCACTGTGTTGAGTAAGTTTACTATGGATGTATGCACATTTTTGATCTTCAAACTCAATGGACCCCATCACTGTCATTATAAAGCTTGGAAACATCAGGATATTTATTAATATAGCTCTGATTGGGTTCATAAGAAAAGAAGAAAGTCATATACACCTAGGATGGCTTGAGGGTGAGTAAATCATGGGGTAATGTTCATTTTAAAGTGAACTAATCCTTTAAAAAAGCCAATGAGATAAGAAAAATAAACTTTAATAAACTAAAAAATAAAATATCTATAAAATATAAAAAATAAAAAAAAATTATTATACATTTTGATCTGGTTTTAAATATATTTACTTTTATTCTGGAAATAATCTGGCAAGCCAAAAATGCTGATTACGAAAATTATTTTTGCAGTGCTGATTACAGTGGGTAGGGGAAGCGCATGGGAATCTATTATCTTAGAGGAAAACCAGGAATACTGGAAACAGGCTGAAAAAACATATTCTGAAGAAATATTACTCTAAATTCCCAAGTGATATTTGGTATTTTCATTTGCTTGCCTTACCGGCTTTTTGTGACTATAAAACACAGTGAGTCATTCATCATATGTTGCATCAACATTGAAGACTATAGTTTGGGGAAAATAATTTCCACTTAGTGACACACTGCACATCGACCTGCATGTGTCTGACATTTAATTTCAGATTTATGATAAGCACCGAACTCCAAAAAACCAGAAGAGCTGGTTGACGCAGGATGATGAATGCCCTTTACGGGACTGAAAGAACAAATATGTGTGCGTGGAGCAAAAACCATCCAGTGAGCTGCTGTGTGACTGCAGGAAACTGCTGTGCTCCCATGGTGCGGGTGGAAAAACAAGTGCAATGAGCAGTGAGCAAAACACCCAGGATCTGTCAGAGCAGCGTCACTCAAGAGTTAACAGCTTGTGTTTTAGCACCACTGCAATCATCCACAGGTTGGCTTCACTCAGAAAGGTGTTACAGAGAGTGCACATTAGTTTATTGGGAAGGTTTGCATTTCTGGACAAAGGGTGGGAATTTCTAATCACACACGCATTTGTCTATTCAACCCAGACCCTTACGCAAGACAGCTCTGTGGGTGCCGATTCTGTCATAATATGAAGCCAGAGCTGTCAAACTCAGCCAGATTACCATCTCAACAAGAATACCAGGAAATAAATTGTATAAAGGGACATTATATGATTCGTACAGCAGAAATAACCAATGTAAATATGTAAGACATCTCTTAAAGATCCCTTAAAAGGTTTGTAGCAATGATTTTTAGAAACGTACTCTTTATATTCTGGATTCATATGGTTTTACAAACATCTAAACCATTTTCAAAAACATTTACATTTAATTTACATTTACACCTACAGTGAACACATATGAATTATTATTTTCAAAATAGTTATATATATATATATATATATATATATATATATATATATATATATATATATATATATATATATATATATATATATATATATATATATATATATATATATATTTATTTTTTTTTTTTATTTTTTTTAAGGTAAAAGTAATTTTTTTTACAAATAACATTATTTTTTTATTCATAAATATCTTCTTTTTTTTTTTTTGTCACACCACATTACATTTTACCTCCTGCACTAACCTTGCCTTGTCGTAAAAAGCAAATTATCTGATATTTTAAGTGATTTATTGATCTTGACACAGTCGTAAGTCTGCAGGGGCCCTTTCTATGATGTACTTTCCTATTATATCAAACACTGGTTGTTCATAGGGTCTTTATTAAAATAATTTTACAGTATCTGGCACTTCATAAAACAGCTCTACTAGCTGTCATTGCATGTTTAAGCGGAGTTGTAATTGCCTTCTTTATTTTGTTGAAGTGATTTAAATAACTTCCCTCTGGCTATAAGAATCAAGTTATATCCACAGAGCTGCTCACACAAGGGGTAGTTGACAAACAATGCCTACCTTTGCAGTGTGTCACACGTCGCATCCCTTTGTGAACGTACAGAGACAAAGACAATCATGTAAGATGGCAGAAGACGGCTCATGGAAAGACAGACCCCTGTTCATAAGATCCCAGGTTGCCATGTCTGGGTAATTACTCTACAAGCTCCTCCGGGAAAGTCGTTTCATTTGTCAAACGCTCTATTTAACAAATCTCCACTGGTGTTTGATTAATTTGATGTACTGTATATTTAACATCTGGAATTGCTTTCTTGATGACTTCAATTAATCAAAGTTTTCTGGCACAGTTAAATACAGCAACTGGGTCAAATATACAGTAGGAAGGAACATGCAAATTCCGCCTTCAGGCAGAACAGTTAGTTTTATTCTGCCTCATATGGCTGTGCACACTAGGCGCTCTGCTTTTACACTGACACCAAATCCAATTTGTTTTGACGTTCCCAAGAACTGCTGCTGAATTCCTTTGTATTCTTTTCGAAACAATGAAGCCTGCACTGCTTCTGACCAGAACTGATGTATAATAGATAAACACAATGACTATAAACGCCTATCAGACCTTGAAAATGTCAAGTTTCTTTTGATTGAAAAAGTCCCTGTACTCTACAGAATTATGTTAATTACTCTCTCAGTGCATTTTCTATGCACAATAACTATACTTATATTACAGTAAATATGTTCTATCAACAGAATTTATATTATATTATAATATTATATAATATTATATTAATTGTGTGACCAAAGGCATAAAAATTATAAATACAAATAAAATGCAATAAATATATAAAACACAAAATATAAGTATACAAACACACACATTAAAATAAAAAAAGGAAATGTTTTTGGTAACGGATGATGTTACTAATAAAAGAATAGGGTTTTTTTTAGTGAAATGAACTGAAAAAAGATAGTACAGCACAATACAGACCAATGCAGTGACCTTCATGAGCCACGACTGGAGAGCACAAAGGCACAAAGCTCTGAAAACCTTTTTTTTCCTTGAATTTCTGTCCCTCATTTCAACATCTGTCCACCTTCTAAATGAGCTGCCAAACAAAATAACTTCTGGTTGGTCAGCCATTCATTTAGAGGACGTGTTTGACCAAAGTTAGCAAAGTTTGTACTTTTTGGAAAGTTTAGTCAAAAAGAGAAATGACAGTTTAACCATTGCTTTGTTTGTGACTGATCCAGTCTTGGTTCATACTCTATCACATGGGAAAATGGCACCTGGCTCTTACCTGCGCTGAAAACAGGCTCCCTCTGTTTGCTGTAGGGGGTGAGAAAGGAAACAAGTCACCCAAATGTGCTTGTCTATGTGTGTGTGTGTGTGTGCAATGTTTCATTTGTATTTCATTGTATCATTCTTATTCAGTTACCCATATCAGGTAAACATCATTTTTAAAATCACGTGTGCACAAAGTATATATTAAGTTCCATACTTTTCTGTGGCTTTCTTGCCACTGGAGTTGCTCCCTGTGGAACCAGTGCGTGTGCGATTGTTTTTGGAGTCCACACCACTGTCTTTCCTGTTGTTGGGGCCGACTTGCTCGGATGAGCTTGTTCTCTTCACAGTGCTATGAATGATAGAAGGCAAGATATTAACATTATTTTGGCTCTTACCTAAGAAAAGGCACAACAAAACACCAACAATTGATAAACCTAAAAATATTCCTGAAATGAAACATACTAGTGAATGGGAAAATGTGGAATTTTCTTTTTTAATATGGCACAAAATGATAGATTTGAAGATACTGTTTGAATTACTTACATTTTAGTATTTATTTTAGAATTAGTATATATATATATATATACACACACTACCGTTCAAAGTTTGGGGAAACTAAGTTATTTGATGAAAAATACAGGAAATAAATATTGAGAGATTAGATTTTTACTCCATCTATCGTATAAAACATTGGCGATTAAGGCACGGTTTCCATCCCATTGTGTGGGATGGAAAATTGTCACTTCCTGGGAAATTGGCACAAAATATCTGTAAGAATGGAAGTCGCTGCAATCGGGGAAGCCACTATGGCTCTTTTTTTCCAACATCATAAATGACTTGTGCCTCAGAATGTGCAGTCTAAACGTGATCATGTGATCTTGCGTTCGGATGCTGGTGTTTGGGAACACAATCATATGAGACACTTCTGGCAGGTTATTATTACACCATTCTTATTGCAGACTTTGGCTCAACATTGAGTGTCAGTGTCACATTTAGTTCATTGTGTTTTTGTTCATGTTCCTGTGTTTCTGTCTCCTTAGTTACTAATTCCTTCCTGTTTGTAACCTATAGGTTACTGATTACCTGTGTGAAGTTTAGTTCTCTGTGTATAAGTTAAGTACTCCCTCAGTTCACTTTGGTTATTGTCATAAGTGTGTTATTGACATAAGTGTGTTTTGCGTGCATGTTCTCATGAGATTCTCCTGTGTAGTTCTGTTCGTGAATTAAAGACTATTTAGATTGAATTCCTTCATCATTTGTGTTGGACTGCAACCACAACAGTGACATTAAGATGCTTTGCAATAAAATTGGTCTGCTGGTAGTGGCAAAGTCGCATGAGTTTTTTGTTTTCTTGCACATTGAGGGATTTATGAATGCACACCTTGCTGTAAAAAGTATTTGTTTCTTAAAAAAAGATTTGAACGGTAGTTTGTGTATACAGTAGTGGCCAAAAGTGATGTAGTATGACCTAGGAAAATTGACTTTTTATTAAAATTATTTTAAAAAATGTGTCAGTGTTTTGCATAGTTGTGCTTGGTGTCAATTGTTTTATTTGTGATAACGCAAATGATACATTCCAAATTGTGTAGACATCATTTTTAGCCAGGCTGTCAAGAAATTATGAACATGCAAAAACAAGAGAGAACCAACATAATATTAATAACTGATTATGCTGTGGTCAATGTATGCTTATTATTTTTGCATATAAAAATAAAACCTGTAGCTGTAGTTTACCCCTTTTTTGCCAAATAATTTTGTCAGATAAATACTTTAAACAAGTTTAGCGTTTTGTTCTTCCCTCATATTTAAAATATACAAAAATATACAAGATTTTCCTCATATTTTGATGGTTTAATTGTAGGGTCATTAAAAACAAATCCCCAAGCCAATTCCAAAAACAAAAAGTTTGAGCATTTATGTACCTAACTTGTAATATTGTCTCTAAATATCTTTCATGAAGCCTAATTTTCCAACAATAGCCTATACCACAAACAATAACATTTACACAGAAAAAAGGAAATGGCAATGTAGAGATAATACTGGCAACATCCCAGCCAATTATAACAGACAACCAGCACTGGCCACCCACAAAGAGGCATAGCAAACGCATATAAGACAAACAACCCAAAGAAATGTATATTTTATTTGTTTAGTTTAGTTTTTTCTCTGTTCATGTTCATGCCCTGTTGCTGTGTCTTTGTGCATTAGAAAGGAGTGAATTGAGCCTGGGTGCCCTTTAAAACTTGTCAACAAAAGAAAAGACCCCATCAGCAGTCCACTGGATGCCAGGCTCAAGTCTAATCCAGACTGCAGGGCTAAAGTTCATTTGGCCCAGCCATTGGCGGATGGTGTTATCCCATGTTAAATAGGCTGCAGGATCTTCATGCTTTGTGAGGCTTTTTGTCAATAATGGCACTTCAGGCATACAAGCAAGTGGGTATAGAGTTAGTCTATAGACTGCACAGGGCTCTCGCTTCAAGGCATGATGGGAATAGAAGCTTTACAGGCTGCATTGAAAGAGTGCCTGATGAGAAGCTAGGGAAAAAAAACACATGTCAAAGCCAAAGAGTGCCCAGTTTCACAAGAATCAAAAGCAAAGCTCATCTCCCAGTGCAGTGGTAATTCCTGTGGGATTCCCTCGGCTTGCTAGGGTTTTAAGCTGTTCTTGAATAATGGTTTAAAAACATACCCTTAAAGTCTTTTTATTATAAAAAATGTCAGAAGTCCACAGCACTTTTGAGAAGATTGCAGATCCCTTTGGCAACAAAAAAAAACCTCTCACCTGTAAGGTGGCCTTAGAAGAAACCTGGGCAGATGGGACAGACTAGAACATGCAACAGATAGGAAGAAGAGGAGGGGACAGAGAGGTCTCACAGGATGACAAATACATGTGACAGACAGTTGACACTCACAAACAAAGACAAGCAGGGGTCGTCAGCTGGGTTGTGTGTCGTAATAATAAATGTCTGCTTATTCATTAATTCGTCTGCATGATGTGTATTTATTAAACAAAGAAAGATTGATGCTGCACAGCTGGAGAATTTGTGAGAATGACTGTTTCATGAATATTGTCATTTTGATTTTCACAGTGACAAGAAAACATAATTGCAGAAGTATTTTTAAACTAGTGCATAATATCATTAAATCCGGATTGACTTGATGGATTTTAGAAATGGAAAAATTATCTGATTATTATTCATGGATAATAAATAAACTAATAATAATACTTTTATTTAGCAAAAAAGCATTAAAATGATCAAAAGTGACAGTAAAGACATTTATAGTGTTACAAAGGATTTCTATTTCAAATAAATGCTCTAATTGTAAACTTTTTTATTCATCCCAAAAAAATGTTTTAACTTGTTCTTTGTCATCTAAAACCTGGTTGCACTGCATAGCTTCCTACATCACAGATGACTCACTTTCAGGTTTAGCATGAACTGGTAAAGATGTGAGCTGACCTTTATAAGACAAAACCTGTTATCTTTGTATTTGCATGCACTGGATGAATATTATATGGAAAGCTGATCCAGAACTGCATGTCAATACAATACAAAAAATGTAATCTCCACTCTAAAGTGAAAAGACTGAGAATGTCTTAATTATTTTTATTTCTAAAATGAAAAGGAGTTTAGACTAAGCCTTCATTCATTTATACATTAACCAGGCAAAGATAAGACAGATATTTGTTGTTTAACCAATGATGAATTGACTACATGAATTGATTTGATAAGTGGTTGACATACAGAGGGGTCTGACAGGCAAAGTAGTCTTGATTTTTAAGGCAGGAATACGCCGCGTTTAAAATATGAACTGATTTCAAAATACTAGGCATCATACACTAAACAACTAGGGGTCACACACTACCATATTTTTTAAGTTGTTCCGAACACAACATACACAACAAACTCATGCAGAAACATGCGCCTCGCTTCTAGGAGACTCATGACAATTGAAAACGATCGTCTCAAAACTGGACGAAATCAAAGTCTGAAGCTTAAAAAAACAGAGTCTGTGCTCATCATAAGCAGTTTTCTGTGGAATCTGTCAACTCTGATCTGCACAGGTCAAAGTAAATTTGCCTCAACTGAACAACAGTAAAGAAGGAAGCACACTTGTGGTGAACTCCAATCTGCAGACTGACTTTGACTCAACTAGCATCAACTCCTCCAGACTGCAAATTGGGATAAAAATCTCAACAAAATGTATTCCAGTCTTTAGTCTCTTACCTTTTGGTTGCTGGTGAGTTGTTGTCCTTCTTGGAGCTGGAGGGTGATGGCAGTGTGCCGCCCTTCTTTGACAGGACAGTACCATTATTGACTGTGGGTCTCAGGGGCAGGGCTGCAATCATCGGTCTAGCTGAAAGATGGGAGCACACATGGGCAGAATTACACACAGCACTGCAGTCAGATGTTCATTGCCTGTTGTTTCTGTACTCTTTGTAAACTAGCTCCAGTTAATGTCAATCTGTAATAGCTAACTTTACATTCTCAAAGGCCCCATGAAATTGCTTGACAAGGACAAGTTTTTTTTTTTGTCCTGTGTGTGACGTATTTCCTATTGAAACATGCAATTTGACAGTTTGACAGTGACTCATCCCTTTTGTTTTAAACGACCAATAGGTTTATTCACATCATAGTCATGAACAATCATTTGATACTAGCTAGTTACTTGAATGTGGTATTAGGGAAGGGACATTCTCATTCTAGAGACCATCTGATTGGACAAAAATCTGTGGAGTGCAGGATGAATCAATGTTTTTGCTCTGTGGTTCTAAAAGCATGGAAGCTTGTTTCTGCCACAGAATAAAACATTTTAAAAGATAATTGCAACTTTTTATCTCACAATTTTAAATTTACAAAAAATATTAAGTCAGAATTGTGAGATATAAAGTCGCAACTCTGACTATTTTTCTTGCAATTGCGAGTTTATATCTCGCAATTCTGACTTTATATCTAGCATTTGCATGTTATAAAGTCAGAATTGCGACTTTATATCATGCAATTCTAACTTTATAACTGGATATTGCGACTTTGTGGCACGCAACTCAAAAAAAAAAGTCAGAATTGTGAGATAAAAAGTATTTTTTTTAAAGCTTTTTTATTGTTTTATTCTGTGGTGGAAACAAGCTTCCGTACAAAAGTAGTTTTGAGTAAAAAAAACATTAGCATATATATAAGTATATATGGAGAGTTTTGGAAAAAGGTAACAGAATTTTCATTTTAATTTCAATTGAGCTTTTATATAAGTTATTTATATACAGTACACTACCATTTGAAAGTTTGGGGTCAGTAAGATTTTTAAAACCATTTTTAAAATCTTACTGGCTCCAAACTTATGAATAGTAGTGTATATATTAAATAATTAATGGACCTCACAGTAAACATTTCTAGATGCTGAATTCCCAGAATAGAACGATGACCACAGAAATCCAGAGTAGTTTTTTTCTTGTTTCCTCAGTCCTGCAAGAGGCCGATCCACGAAAAGACTCCATTAAAATGCATTTGTGGTTCACAAAAGTCTTGGGATGGGGAATGTCCTTTTGTGCAATTGAAGTACTTAATAGTGCATCCACACCTGCAGTCTAACTGCTGATGGCATAGACTTTGGAGAGCCTTTATTTAGTTTATCCTATGAGTCTGCATTATTAAATATTCATCACAGCAGAGCTGCTTGAATGCGTGATGAATGTGTAGGCAGTGACACAGAGATAGTAGAAAAAATAAAAGTAAGAATGAGGCAAAATTGCAAGTGAGAAATAGAGGAGGACTTTTTGTTTCAAAGATATCAGCCTGCGTGGAGCGTGAAGGATTTTGCAGAAGCAAAGCATGACTCATCTAGCACACACTTCAAACAGGCAGAGGAACGGATAAACTGAAAATGAGCTAGCCAAAGTACAACTAAGCTAAGCGTTTCTTTAACGGTTTAATGGAGGAGTCTTGGAACCCAGGTTGACATTTGGTAGCACAAATGCAGTCTGGCTAATTAGTGTCTGACACCAAAGCAGAAGTCTGTTTCAAACCTTTGAGATGGTAAAGACATGTGACTCTAAGTATCCAGTTTATCCTACAGTTCAAAGGATTATGTGGATGTAGGAAAGCTTTGTTAAACAATCACCAAAAAAAATCTAGATTCTCAAGACAACAAGCCACTTTCCATGTCTGTTAGAGCAAAACTGAGCTCATTCTAGGATACTTTTTTGAGAGATATTACAATATGGATGTGGTAGATTGTCAGTCGAGCATTGAATGTAATCAGGGCGGCGTGTTTGTTAAGCACACTAACAAGCATCTTATAGTGTTAATCTCACTTAACTCACAGGAACTCTAGACGTGTGAGTTAGGGCTTTATGTCACACAGGCTGGAGTGAAATTAGGGACGCACAATATGTCAATGATCATAAGAGTATGAGCCAATATTTGTGTTTTTGAATGATTAGGTTGATATTGAAAGAAATACTGTAAGATCCATTCTTTCCTGAGCTAAGTATTTTTACCATTTATTTTTCAACTGTATGATGATTCTATCCATGATTCCACTTACGTGAAAGTCCACGTAAATATGAAAACTTTGTCATCAATACTCATCAATATGTCGTTTCAAACCTTTATGAAGATGTTTTGAAGTAACCAAACAGTGTCAGTTCCCATTGACTGTTTGATTGTATTTTTTGTCCATACAATGAAAATCAATGGGAACCATAGACTGTAAAAAAAAACGACGACGCACCATCAGTCTCTTCCAATGTAGGAAAGCTACCAATGTCCCATTATGGCACTGATTCGGGACCTGAGTCTGCGCAGTAGTGAACTTGGGACCCGAGTCTGCGCAGTAGTGAGCGTGAAGTTGAGCCGTGGTATCAAGGCGCCCATACTCCTGCAGAACCGGTTTGTACAGTTTACAGCAGAACAACTAATTTTGTCGGTGTGAAATTAACAGTTATGGAAATGTAGAAATTAAAGTTAAAGCTCCAATCTCCTCCCGAAAATCCAGAAAAAAGTAAGTTGGTGCCTCAGTGACTACTTCGCTCAGAGAAACTGCCAATCATGATGTGAATGCTTCACTTTTCAGGACTTGTGCGGCACACTTGATGGGAACCGAAACCAGCATTCTTAACAAAATACCAACCTTCTTCAAAATATCTTCTTTTACGTTCCACAGAAGAAAGGAAGTCATTCAAGTTTGGAACTACATGAGGGTGAGTAAATGATGACAATATTTTCATTTTGAGTGGACTATCCCTTTGATTGAAATGTAGTGTGAATGCGGTCTTTAAAAAATACTTTAAATACTATAATTTAAATTTTAATCATAATCATCATATTGGTTATCAGCCATAACAGTATGTTCATTCAAATGAAAATAATGAATTTTATTGTCATTTTATTGTCAAATTGTAATAAATTTGAAAATAATTTAGCATGATGTAAATTAAGCATCTCTAAACTAAAGCCAGTAGATTAAGATTTAACCTCTCTACAGGATTTCTGTTACATAACTCATGATTTATGCAGATGAGTTGAACTTAACAAATGGAGTCACTCAAATACCTGCATTGTATAATATCATGTAAATAAACATCAGATTGAAAATGACTGTATCCGCTTTGCATATTAATAAACACTCAGTAAATCAACATGCCTTAATTACAAATAAATACCAACATTAATGTGATTAAGATTTCAAATTAAAAAGATGGACTATCAATATCAGCCAAAATGGCTATATCGGTGCATTCCTAAGTGAAATATAATTAATATAAAACTCAGTGTTCATGCATTTTAAAGCACGGTGAAGAACACAGTTCCAGTGATGCGACTGAGACACAAGCCCCACTCCCTACCTGGCTTCCCAACACTGCTGTCAGAGGAGGGAGAGTCTCTCCTCACTGCTGCTTCTAAACACGCTCACGGTATGAGAGAACAGTTGAAGGCAGGGAACAGGAGGATAGGAAAGTAGAGAAGAGCGAAAGAAACGAAGAGCAACATGAGAGAAAACTGTAGCCGGAGCAAGGATGGGATGGAGATGAAAACAAGAAATGGCACACAGGTGGTTCTGTAGAGAGCTGTTTTTCCAGTAAGGCTTATAACAAACACTGAACACCGTCTAGCAAAGCAGGTGAGATAGAACGCAAAGTGGAAATAAACAAACAGCGCAGTCTGGAAACTCTAGGACTTTCCACCAGATGAGGTCTTGTGTGAAGGTCTGTGAAGTACCTTTGGTTGGTCCTTTCCTGCTGAGCATGGCCTGCTGCTCCTCTGAGATGTTCAGCCTCCTCACCACGTCAGCCAGCGCCGACTTAAGCAGCTGAATCTCATCCTCCTGCATCTGAACCCGCTGCTCCAGAGAGGCGATCCGGTCCGTCACCTCCATACTGCTCGTTGCCGAGGCACTGTCATCTATAACACACGAAAAACCCTCAAACATACGAAAAAGCAATGGTGAAATAATGCTGCAAACATCTTAATTCTAGCTCCTCCTTGAACTGCCACCTTAACGTGGTGGAGGGGTTTGAGTACCCGAATGAACCTAGGAGCTATGTTGTCCGGGGCTATATGCCCCTGGTAGGGTCTCCCAAGGCAAACAGGTCCTAGGGGACGGGTCAGACTAAGAGCAGTTCAAAAACCCCTTATGACGACAATGACAACGAGGACCGTGACGTCGCCCGGTATGGCGCAGCCGGGGCCCCACCCTGGAGCCAGGCCTGGGGTTGGGGCTCGTATGCGAGCGCCTGGTGGCCGGGCCTTCCCCCACGGGGTCCGGCCGGGCTCAGCCCGAAGGAGCGACGTGGGGACACCTTCCCGTGGGCCCACCACTCACGGGAGGGACCGTAAGGGGCCGGTGCGGAGAAGATCGGGCAGCAGTCGAAGGCAGGAGCCTAGACAACCCGATCCCTGGACACGGAAACTGGCTCTTGGGACATGGAATGTCACCTCACTGGCGGGGAAGGAGCCTGAGATTGTGCGTGAGGTTGAGAGGTTCCGACTAGAGATAGTCGGAATCACCTCTACGCACGGCTTGGGCTCTGGAACCACACTCCTCGAGAGAGGATGGACTCTTCACCACTCTGGAGTTGCCCATGGTGAGAGGCGGCGGGCTGGTGTGGGTTTGCTTATAGCCCCCCAGCTCTGCCGCCATGTGTTGGAGTTTACCCCGGTGAACGAGAGGGTTGTTTCCCTGCGGCTTCGGCTCAGGGATAGGTCTCTCACTGTTGTTTGTGCCTACGGGCCGAACGGCAGTGCAGAGTACCCGGCCTTTTTGGTGTCCCTGGGAGGGGTGCTGGAAAGTGCTCCGACTGGGGACTCCGTCGTTCTACTGGGGGACTTCAACGCCCACGTGGGCAATGACAGTGACACCTGGAGGGGCGTGATTGGGAGGAACGGCCCCCCTGATCTGAACCCGAGTGGTGTTCAGTTATTGGACTTCTGTGCTAGTCACGGTTTGTCCATAACGAACACCATGTTCAGGCATAAGAGTGTCCATCAGTGCACATGGCACCAGGACACTCTAGGTCGTAGGTCAATGATCGACTTTGTGGTCGTTTCATCTGACCTGCGGCCGTATGTCTTGGACACTCGGGTGAAGAGAGGGGCGGAGCTGTCAACTGATCACCACCTGGTGGTGAGTTGGATCCGATGGCGGGGGAGGAAGCTGGACAGACCCGGTAGACCCAAGCGTACTGTAAGGGTCTGCTGGGAACGTTTGGCCGAGCCCCCTGTCAGAGAGATCTTCAACTCCCACCTCCGGCAGAACTTCGACCGGATCCCGAGGGAGGCTGGAGATATTGAGTCCGAATGGACCATGTTCTCCACCTCCATTGTCAAAGCTGCCGCTCGGAGCTGTGGCCGTAAGGTCTCCGGTGCATGTCGAGGCGGCAATCCCCGAACTCGGTGGTGGACACCGGAAGTAAGGGATGCCGTCAAGCTGAAGAAGGAGTCCTATCGGGCCTGGTTGGCTTGTGGGACTCCTGAGGCAGCTGACATGTACCGGCAGGCTAAGCGGACTGCAGCCCGGGTGGTTGTGGAGGCAAAAACTCGGGCCTGGGAGGAGTTCGGTGAGGCCATGGAAAAGGACTATCGGCTGGCCTCGAAGAGATTCTGGCAAACCGTCCGGCGCCTCAGGAGGGGGAAGCAGTGCCCTACCAACGCTGTTTACAGTGGCGATGGGCAGCTGTTGACCTCAACTGGGGATATCGTCGGACGGTGGAAGGAATACTTTGAGGATCTCCTCAATCCCGCCATCACGTCTTCCATTGAGGAAGCAGAGGCTGGGGGCTCAGAGGAGGACTCGTCCATCACCCGGGCTGAAGTCACCGAGGTGGTCAAGAAACTCCTCGGTGGCAAGGCACCGGGGGTGGATGAGATCCGCCCTGAGTACCTCAAGTCTCTGGATGTTGTGGGGCTGTCTTGGCTGACACGCCTCTGCAACATCGCGTGGCGGTCGGGGACAGTGCCTCTGGGATGGCAGACCGGGGTGGTGGTCCCTCTTTTTAAGAAGGGGGACCGGAGGGTGTGTTCCAACTACAGAGGGATCACACTTCTCAGCCTCCCCGGGAAAGTCTATGCCAGGGTACTGGAGAGGAGAATACGGCCGATAGTAGAACCTCGGATTCAGGAGGAACAGTCTGGTTTTCGTCCGGGCCGTGGTACACTGGACCAGCTCTATACCCTCTACAGGGTGCTGGAGGGTTCATGGGAGTTTGCCCAACCAGTCCACATGTGTTTTGTGGATTTGGAGAAGGCATTCGACTGTGTCCCTCGCGGCATCCTGTGGAGGGTGCTCGGGGAGTATGGGGTCCGGGGTCCTTTGCTAAGGGCTGTCCGGTCCCTGTACGACCAAAGCAGGAGTTTGGTCCGCATTGCCGGCAGTAAGTCAGACTTGTTCCCGGTGCATGTTGGACTCCGGCAGGGCTGCCCTTTGTCGCCGGTTCTGTTCATAATTTTTATGGACAGAATTTCTAGGCGCAGCCAGGGGCCGGAGGGTGTCAGGTTTGGGGACCATGCGGTTTCGTCTCTGCTCTTTGCGGATGACGTTGTCGTGTTGGCCCCTTCTAACCAGGACCTTCAGCATGCACTGGGACGGTTTGCAGCCGAGTGTGAAGCGGCTGGGATGAGGATCAGCACCTCCAAATCCGAGGCCATGGTCCTCAGTCGGAAAAGGGTGGTTTGCCCTCTTCAGGTTGGTGGAGAGTTCCTGCCTCAAGTGGAGGAGTTCAAGTATCTAGGGGTCTTGTTCACGAGTGAGGGGAGGATGGAACGGGAGATTGACAAACGGATCGGTGCAGCTTCTGCAGTAATGCGGTCGATGTACCGGTCTGTTGTGGTGAAGAAAGAGCTAAGCCGTAAGGCGAAGCTCTCGATTTACCGGTCAATCTACGTTCCTACTCTCACCTATGGTCATGAGCTTTGGGTCATGACCGAAAGGACAAGATCCCGGATACAGGCGGCCGAAATGAGTTTTCTCCGCAGGGTGGCTGGGCGCTCCCTTAGAGATAGGGTGAGGAGCTCAGTCACTCGGGAGGAACTCGGAGTAGAGCCGCTGCTCCTCCACATCGAGAGGGGTCAGTTGAGGTGGCTCGGGCATCTGTTCCGGATGCCTCCTGAGCGCCTTCCCGGGAAGGTGTTTCGGGCATGTCCAACCGGGAGGAGGCCCCGGGGAAGACCTAGGACACGCTGGAGGGACTATGTCTTCCGGCTGGCTTGGGAACGCCTCGGTGTCCCCCCGGAAGAGCTGGAGGAAGTGTCTAGGGAGAGGGAAGTCTGGGCATCTCTGCTTAGACTGCTGCCCCCGCGACCCGGCCCTGGATAAAGCGGAAGAAGATGGATGGATGGATGGATCTTAATTCTAGATTTTATTCCGTATATCTACTATATAACATGGCATTTTCACTGTCACACAAGATAAAAATGAATATAATTAGCATTGTCATCATTTAAAATGCAGTAAATGGTTAAAAATGTATTTGTCTTACATAGACCTGTTGATATAAAAACTGCTTTGTTATTAAATATTTTTTTCAAAAATTGTCCAATGGTGTGACTGTCTCAAGCATGGTTCAATAAATTACAACTTTTATCAATTAAAAAGAAAACCATACAAATGTTATACCTCAGGCATAATTGAACAAGTGTCTATTTTAGTAAATGACAATCATTATATTCATCCATATATTTCTAAAAGCGTAGGAACTTTTGTCACTGAAAAGTTGAAGTTTAATTAGTTGAAGGACCCCATTCAAGGTCATGTTACTGAAGCCCATGATATGTGCACATGATAAGTTTTTGACTCAGAATTGTTGAAATACTTTTTGGAACCACTATAAAAATGTGAAGTTTTGTTGTCCTTTGGTGCGACACCCCTATATTCTTACCTGTTGCCATGTCACACCATTGGACACATTTCAGTTCAAATGGTCAAAAAAACAGTAAAAGAATTGACAAAGTTAGTGACCCCTTATATTTTCTCAAACATCAGACTTTACACTACAGAATAATATATTATTTCTTCAAAAGTGGTTTTTACAAAGAAAGCATTTTTTACTGCATATTTGTCAACTACCCAAGTACCACTGTTCAAGTCAGCATGAAACGGAAATTCCCTATTGTGATGTATATCCCAGTGAAACTGCTTCTGGAATTCAAAAAAAAAATTTGTCTAGGACTGGATTTCATCCTCTGGAATTGATTGGATCATAGGAAGTTGGGCATTGCTAACTAAAGGGAGGTAGATCTGAATATCAGTCAGTTGTGGGGGATATAGTCCCACCCTCTGCCAAGAGATGCGTCATGAAGAGAACAGATGCTGTTTCGAGGGGGAGGTTAACATTTAAAAAAAATAAGATTTGCACGGATATTATTTATGATAAAATAAGAATTGTCAATTTTGATTTAATGTGTCTTTAAAAATGAAGTTATGTTTCTTGAGGCACCACATGTTCAGAATGAATAATAAGACCCCAGACCCCAGTTTGAAAAATTTTGCTTTGAAACACCAGTACATAGTATACTTTGAAAGACGCGCGGACAGGGCTGCGCGCGTGACGCGTCCGGGCGCGGTTAGTGAAGTATACCCGGGCCTTTAATAGTACAATAGATGTTCTGGGCAACTTAAAAAGCTTCATAGAAGCCTGAATGTCAAAGAAAAGCTAAAAATGTCAACCAAAGCAGACATCACACATCCAGCATTATTAGTAATCCCATCCATTCCAGTTAATTATACCATAGGTGACCATCAAATTTGAACTCTCTCTCTCTCTCTCTCTCTCTCTCTCTCTCTCTCTCTCTCTCTCTCTCTCTCTCTCTCTCTCTCTCATAAAAGTGCAGATTCCTGTTTGGTGATTAAACACCATTGTAAAATCATAAAACTTAAATGAGAACCCTTCCCTGAGAAAAAAAAACATCTTCATTAATTATACACTGAGAGGAAGCAGCTGGTAATTAAAGCAATAAAAAAACAGAATTTTTTTTTCTTTTTGAAATATTTATAAGGAAGTCATTCAGTTAGCTGGGTGTTTTAAATCCACATCTTTACAACAATTAGAATCACATTCATTGCACATTATTTTTAATATAGTTTTAGGTCAGATTTGTACAATGAAATATGCGGGTAACACATTTTAACAGTTAATGTATTATAAACAAACATGAATTAACAATAATATATTTATAAATTAACAATACTCTAGAATATTAAATGCTGTAAAAATGTTTCTTGTTTAATGTTAACCAATTAAACCTTGTTGTAAAGTGTTACCAGCATTTGATTAATAGTAATGTCCACTAAAATATCTTGTCTTTGAATGAACATTTAGCAATAGTGTTTAAAACATACATTCATAGTGAGTGTGACCTGAATTTTAAAAATGCAAACTATGAGTCATATTAGCCTGAGTAATTGGCAGATGGGTAGCTTCACGCAAAATAAAAAATGGATAGTTTTGAAACTGAAATTAGATAAGTACCTTCTACTGCAAACATTCAATCACTCAATCTTTCCTTACCCCAGCAGAGCTGTATAATTATACACTAACACACATACACACACATCAGCTCAGCACATTTAATGGCCTCCAGCCATTTCACTTAAAATTCAGTTGCTCTCCCTGCAAAAAAGATCATAGTCATTAATGTTCAGCTGTGATTAATCATCTCCTGAAGATAGGGCTCTTTAAGCAACACTAGTTCACCAAGTCAGGATATTCAGATAACCCTTAGATTTATACTAACCTGCACAAACCGGCACACCTTACCCCTGTGTATTGGGAAAACCATCCCAATATCCCAACATTCAAAAGGTTTCTGTTGCTGGTTCACTGAAGGCTTTGTTAATCACTTTTTTTCCCCACGTTTTTTTTAGTGCATTATGAACAAAGGAACATATCATGTGAATCCACACACAACCACAAGACAAAACCTAATAAAAAATGACTACTAATAATTAGAGACGCAAATCATGCTGTTTGCATAGAAATTGCCTCTTTGATGGATGAAATTAATCACTGATTGAAGCCTTCCCACGGCTTCTTCTTTTCAAAAGCTCCATGGGGAGATTATTCTGTCTTTTCTCCAAGTACAAACCCAGTTTGCAATCGTTCTGAAGCCACTGGTGGCATAATTCTAATAACCAGCACAATAAATGACTGTCACGTCTGCTCAAAGCCTAAAAGTCCTTCCCATTCATTGAACAATTGCACAAAATTATATTGCCCCCTGCAAAATCGCATCTGAATGGTCAGCGATAGAGCATGTAAACACACACTTAAACACATATTTAATTAAATTGCCTGTAAAAGCTAATGTTCTCCAGTGAACTTCTGAGCTACGCATGACTGCATGCATCAGGGAGCGTGCGCTTTGACCACATTAAAAAGCATTAGCGGGAATATATCAGTGCAGCATGAACGGACACAAATTGCAATTCTTGTTGCTGTTCGTTCTGCAAAAACAGCAGGATTGGCAGGCATCCAGATCTCCTAATGTGTTTCAGAAATCAAATTAACTGCTAAGACTGAGGATGCACTTCCCTTGCCATTGTCTCTCTATCTCTGTCTTTCTCCTACTTCCCCTGAATTCAATCTCGTTTTGTTTCATTGTGATTGGACGTCGGCCCTTCTCTAGTTTCATGTTCCGCTGGAAATTACTGTGTTAGATAGCACATCACTATCCTAACTAGATCTCCTTCTAACTTCTGTTAGTTAAACTCCCAACACTGAACAGCTCATCTCAAACTATTATCTGGTGGTAATAAAACACAACAAAAAAGTTTAAAAAAATAAATAAATAAAAAAGCGTTCATACACTGAAAATCTTGAATTATACCCTAGCTGAGAAAAACAGTAATATCCTGCAGGATTCTTTTCAGTCAAGTGCCCTTTTTTGCTAATCTTACCTTACCAGTGTGTAATATAGTTTTGTGAATGTAAAAGCTCTGCAAAGATGTAAAGATCAAAGAAATAAAGTTACTGTCTTCTAAAATAAATAATTAAGAACTGCCAAAATGGGTCGTCAGCAATTCCAGTCTCACTTCCTTATACCTACCAAATTTGCATAATGCCAGAAGGTCTTCATTGGCTACCCGCAAACGACGTATACTTTGACCTGCCCTCAATAACTGTAGTTGTAGAGGAGGCCTGGAACATTTTGGTTCATGTTGTCGACTGTTTTCAGAGCTGCGAATCCACTTTGCATGCACTTCAAAAGGATAAGGAATCCATCATTCGCATCACTATCAAGCAGGAAGCCTCAGGAGTAGACTTGCTGCAGTAGTCAGTGTTACCGGATCCGTCACTAGGAAAGGCTCTATCCTGTTTCGCTTCAGACAGTTTGATACATGAATTGAAGTCAAATGCAATACCTGTCCCTCTTATATTTTCTATCCTCCTAAAGAGAGACAGAACTGATCTTATACAGACAGACATGGCCACCAAAAGATAGATTGTGCTCTTATTACACACAAAATGAGATGGAAACTGAAGTCCAATTCGTGACCTACTGCCCTAACTATAGGCACAGACATTCCTTCTCTTTTTTTAAAACCACTGCGAAGACATGTAAATGTAAATTGAATCCACACTGCTAGGAGAAAGTCCAGGAAGTGCAATCTTAGCTGCAAGATATGTAAATCTACTCAGTGGGCAGCTGGGCACAAACTCTAAAAGCAGCACATTAAATACTTATACGAATACATATCAGGTTTATTATCAGAAACTAAACATAAACAGCTTAGAAATGGGAAATATATTTTTTTACTAAAATATTTACAACAAAACCAACTAAAATGAAGTAAAAATGTATTTAGTAAAAAGTATTTAGTAGTGCTGTCAAATGATTAATTGTGATTAAACAGTACACGCATAATATATTGTGTGTGTACTGTGTATAATTATTATCTATATATAAAATACACACATGCATGTATATATTTAAGAAAAATGGGACCTACTTTATATTAGGTGGCCTTAACTAATGTGTATTGACATTTTTTACATTAATAATTTGATACAATGCACTTATTCTGTACATACATGTTTTTAAAATTGTAATTACATAAAAAATTACCTGCATGTAATTCAATCTGTAAATAATTTATGTAGTTACATTTATAACTACACTGTTGACACTTCCCTTAAACCTAACCCTACCCTTAAACTTACCCATTTCACCACACCTGTCCCTAACTTTACCCGTATCCCACCTCAATATCAGCAAAAGTAATAATAATACATTGTACTTATTTTTGATGTAAGTACATAGTAGTTAAGGCCACCTAATATAAAGTGGGACCAAAAAATCTGTTACATTTATATATATAAAATAAAAAACAATCTCAAATATATACATGTATGTATGTGCATTCAAATATACTGTACATAATAATTGTATACAGTACACACACATATATTACGTAAAAACCAACTTTTATTTTGGATGCGATTAATCGCTTGACAGCCCTAGTATTTAGTATATATTTTTTAAACAATACAATCAAATAAAGAGAACTTTAAACCTCTAAAGTTTGCCAGCTAACGTATTGCTCTTCAAGAAATAAAACCCAAAAGAATGAAACAGATGTATTAATTAATTTTAAAATTCATTTGAATTAAGCAAATGTGTTTACTTCTAAATACATATCTAAACAGTTTTAAACGTGTTTTAATGTAAGATAACAATTCAAACTAAAATAAAAAATAAATATAGAACCTAAAACTACCAGAATTACAAAGTGAGAATTTACATTTAAAAAATATAACTGTTCTGATACACATCAATGTGCATAGTCACAATCTGACATTCCAAAAATAATGCCAATAAAACAGCTTTGTGAATAATATAACATAAAAAACGCATAAAAGACAGAAGGGCAGGGTAGAAAGTGTTTGTGGATTATCAAAGCAAAGCGGACTCCCTTTAATGTCTCCCTCAAAGCACTGGGGCTGATTAATAATGCATATCTTTGGTCTCTCTCTCAGTCTGAGCCTACTAGCTGACTCATTCAAGCCCTGTATCTGCTCATAAATGAGTCTCAACAGAAGCAGGGTGCAAAGATTGGTAAGGATTATCATTATGCTGACAGTGAATGTGATCATGTTTCTTCACATTGGAGGCTTGTCTAACTATACAACAAATCTCTAGACAATCCCATATCATGCTTAAGAGCTCCAATACAATGCATGTCATATTTTTCTAATGGTGCAGTCACATTTTAGTCAGATTTACCATTGCTTTGAAAATTTTCATGGGTGAAACCCAGTCATTTCAATGGGAATCCATCCAATCTGGAATTTCGTGTGTTAGGGTGAAAGATTTCCCCCACACAGATTTCGCAACAGGTTCAAGTTGATCACACAGATTTGCTGCGTTGAAAAACAGAAAGCTGATTGGTTTGGTTGACTTCTGTGTGAGCAGTGCTTCATACATCGCTACACTATTGACAATAGACAATGGACCTTTTTGCTTGCTAATGTGACCACACCTTAATAGGCAGTCTAGGGAACCCCCCCCCCCCCCCCCCCCCACAATATTTTTAGCATTCAAAATTAGGCTATTTGCAAGTCAGCACCATTTCTAGGCCGCAGTCATCAAGGAGGGACACATGTACTCTGTTCCAAAGCCTAGTGAGTTTACTTATGCTGCCTTCTAAGATATCATATTTTAACCAAATTCTAATCCCAGAATGCATCGCAACAAGCTCATTGAGAAATAAGTCCAAGATAGCAAACAAGGCATGTTGATATTGATTATAAACATATTTCATTCAATACTGAAAAGTATTGATTGTATAGATTACAAATTAGCACAATGTAGTTATTTAAATTAAGTAAAGCATGTATTTTTATGCTTATTAAGAATATTGTGCAGTTAGTTTAGCAACATGTAAAGGGCAAACTTAAAACTGATTATGTAAGCAGTAACCCCATTTGGCAAAAATATATTTTAAATAGATATTTCAGTTATTCTATTAGCTGTGAACAGCACATCTTGTGGAAATATATATATGTTCAAGCTGAAAAGATATTTAATTTAAACCTTATATATTTTTTAAAACATACGTCATGGGGCAAAAAAATACATTTCTAATCTTAAAATGAACATCAGATAAATGCAAAATGTACATAAAACAATTAATTGGACAAAATAATTATATATAAGATAAATATAAGTAAATTTACTTATATTTATTATATACATTATATATATATATATATATATATATATATATATATATATATATATATATATATATATATATATATATATATATATATATATATATATATATATATATATATATATATATATATATATATATATATATATATATATATATATATATATAATGTGTGTGATAAAACATATGCATAATTTCTTTTTCTTTTTTTGCCATATAAGGGCCAGCTCACTAGGTTTTGTAACAGCCTTTGAGTAAACAAAATGCATCTGGTCTCAGTGAGTATCAAAGTAAATCCTCCCAGAGCTTTTCACAAACAATTCTCATCAACGAATTGGCCTTTGAGATTGGCCTCTTACATAAAGAGTTCACACTGAGAGACACAGGGAGGGTCTCTGAGAGAAAGTGAGTAAAAGGTTTGTGTGTGCTTTAAGAGGATTACAACCGCCTGCTTTCCTCAAACGCTTTGTTTTTGCAACCTTAGGTCATAGATCCAAGGTCAGTTCATTGAGGACCCATCTGGATCTCTGGTGATGGTAAACCAGTGTGTTGTCTCGAGGTGTCAGTGATTCAGAGATGGTGACTGGACTGTTACATAATCCAGCACAGTCACAAAACGAAGCAAGAGAATAGTTTGCTGCAAAACTATTTCCCAGATTACAGGTACAATGAGGAAAAAGGATGGCCTTCAGTAAATAAATAGGACTTAGGAGATAAAAATAGACACATGAGATCATCCCAGAAACCTCACTCGTGACCTCTGGCATGGAAAGAAAAAGAGGAAGAGGCAAGGAGGAGGAGAGGGCAGGGAAGAGGTGATGAGCAGAGCCAAATTGTCCCCATGAGAGAGCCAGAGTTTCAATCCACTTGACATCCGCAAAATCTTCCTTCAGGTCAAGCTGTAATCAACCTATTAAAGCCGACACCTTCTCCATTCTGTCTTTAAATCCCTTGTTCGGTTTTTATTGTGCTGCTATATGGTTGCTACCATATTCTGAGTTGTTTTAGAGTGTTGCTATGCAGTTGCTACAGTGTCTCTTAGCATGTTGCTATGCAGTTGCTAGGGCATTCTTGTCCTTGCATTAAAAAACAGCGAGTTACATCACAGCAAAACAGAACAGGCTTCTTCAGAAGTCAAACTTCTTTAAACTTGACACAACATCTTAATTAAAACGTGTCACTCATGACGCAAGATGCTAAAAAAAAAAAAGTAGACTTAGACACATTGGTCAAAGACTTTAGTGCATACTCAAAATTCACCCAATCCATTTTCTAAATGCATGTTATTGGTCTTATTGTGAATGATTCAAGCATATTTTTGACCAGTCAAAAATGTTATAACTCGATTTTGTACTAAAACATCTGGTGACTTGTGCCAGACTTCTCCAATCATTTAGTCTGCTTAAACTCCGCCCCTCTCTTACAACCAACTGCAAGCTTGCATTCAGATCTGCATCCATCCAATCAACAACCGAAGGACAGAACCATGTCCAGCCATACTTTTTTTTCAATCCGTTGCACTTGGATGCACATAACAATAAAGAACAGAAGGTCTGTCGCTATTTCCATAACATTGTGACTTTTAAACAGAAAAACTATTTGAAAAACAGTGCAGACAGATTGAAGAATATGTCCTGTGTGAATGGCCCCTTTAGCAAGCCACCGCTAATGAGAATATGTTGGGAATTATAAAAAGAGGACATAGAGGAGAAGGCTTGCCAAATGGCTTGATAGGAAATTCGAGTATGTCTTTCTGCCTCTCTTTCACGCACTGCTTACTAAAAAAGCCAACAGAAGCTGTTAGCATGCTGCCGGCACCTTGCTAGCACGTGTTAGACAGGCGGCAGTAGCTATATGTGTTTACGAGTGTGTTTATTAATCACACCAGCCTCCATCCCCCAGAGAGACTCCAGACTGGACCGAGTCAGTGACAAGTGATGCGGAGATGCCCGCAGTGTTGTTGCCTGTTAATCTCCTCCAAGCAACCAGGGAGGCAGAGAAACAACTTTGTGTGAACCGCAGAGGCAGGGTGTTTTTTCACCCCCCAATACCACTCTGCTCACTGGCTTGAAACCAAAGAGGGGGTATTTTAGAGACAACAGGGCTCAAGCCACAAGCCTCGCTGTCGGGATGCAGGAAGTGGTTGGGCTAAGAGCGGATTAAAGGGATACTGAGCCGATCTTGATCAGCGGTTATCCCTGTGCCCCGGGAGAAAGTGCACAGGCTTAACACGCTCTGATGTACGGGTGCATCAGACTATTGAAAACAGAGCTTGTGTGTTGTTTTGGGATCAAACCAGCCAAATGTTGGTGCCCTACAAATGAGTTGCTGGCCCAAGATGAGATGCGGCTTAGCAGTTTAATGTGAACATGGCAAAATATCAGCTGATTAATAATTTTGGTTTGGGCTGCTTTTTTCTAAAAGTATCATAAGCATTGCCACCCAATGTGCTCTATGATCCTCTAGCTCACGAGTTACGATGCTTTTGGGAAAAGCAGCCCTGGCCTATATAACGGTCTATCACTCTTATGAATAACTATAAAAACTACTTAGACAGAAATTCTTTCTACTCATGTTTCATAAATGAAGCCCATTGATTATTTTAACGGTCCAACAAGTCGTTCAAAAATTGGGTTTGTTTTTGAAGTCTTTAATGCTCACCAGGACATTTATTTGATCTATTTGATATTTTCATTGTAGGGTGAATTATTACTTTTAGGAGACATTATCATTAAACACATTTGTTTTATATTTCTATATTTACACGTTTTTTAAACATTGTAAGATAAGGTCAAGCAAGGCAAACATAGAGTTCATCCAAGCCTGCCAATAGCTATGTTTCCACCAACTTTTATGCACATTTTGGGATACTGAGTCAAAACCTGCTAACTAAGGGGTAATTAAATGTAACAAATCAGGTAAAAATGTATGATCTTTTATTGGAAAGTTAAAGGGGCACTTCAGCACTGGGAAGATGAATGTGTATTTAAACTGGGTTGTTTATGTAGTAGAAATGTGAAATTATTTTTTAATTTGGTGCCTTCTAGACTGAGAAAAGACAGAAAATGTATTTTTGTCTCATGTGGATGAAAGACAACAACTCCCAGAATGCACTTGCTTCACTGCCCTACGAGGCCACTCCCAAAGCCATGACTATTAGTTATCACTTGCCCACCGTGGCACCGCCCCCAACGTCGTTTTGATATTCATAGTAATAAAATCATTTCGTTCAGTTATTGAACAGACACTACAATTAAAACATTAACATTTACATTTATGCATTTGGCAGACGCTTTTATCCAAAGCGACTTACATTGCATTCAAGGTACACATTTTACATTTTTTGTCAGTTCTTGCTTTCCCTGGGAATCGAACCCATGACCTTGGCGTTGCTAGCGCCATGCTCTACTGTTTGAGCTACAGGAAATTAAAATTACACTTTTCAATAAAGTGTGAGTGAGCCGAACGAAAGGCACGACACAAACGCAGCAGGAGTCTTCATGAGATTTCACTCATCACGAGAGCAAAGATCTGAGGTAAGCGCGGCATCATTCATGACGCGTGTCCAGTCTGGCGCGTTTTCAGTTCATGCTTATGGAAGCTTAACTTTCATAGGAATTCATTGAAAAGTTGAAACACTCACTTTGCTCCGCACCGCTCCGTTATTAATGCCCGAGCCGAGCGGCCGTGCGCATTTACATTCTGTGAGTGAGATCCCACCCCTATGGGCGGGTTAAAATCATGCGGAACTAGCTCCTTCTACTGGCTGTAGTCTATAGTCTCTGGCCAAAAAATCCTTGGATGACGCAAAATGACGATATTTGCGTCATCGGAGGATTTTTTCTAGAAATAAAATGCATAATTCTCTCATCTCAGGGGGATATGAGGGGGGGGGGGGAGTACTATAATTTGAATATACTACAGAGTTTCTACTGATACAAAGCTTAATGCTAAATCACTGAAGTTACCCTTTAAACTTTTAATCAAACTTTGATAATTGCCTTGCGGAAATTAAACCTTATGAAAGTTATTTAGTCGAGAGTTGTGAGTGATTTTTTGTTTTGTTTTGTTGTTTTATTAACATTAAAACGCAGACAGCAGCGCAGCAGGAATATTACATTATAATATTGGATTATGCAGCAGACATTATACAGTTCAGTGCCTTCACGCAGTTAATTAATAAACCATCAGTTTGTTATATTGGCCTTTTTCATGCTATAGCCGATATGCCGGTGGTTGTAAATTGATCAAAAATCGGCCGATACATTGGTGCATCTATATTTTTTTGCTTTAGCTACATGCACTATGATACAATCATTGGATGGCTGTTGTCGCAGTTTTATCTATGTTCATTGTATCTGTCCCTATACAAATAAAACCTTAAATAAACATTTAATGCAAGTTGTTTTTATTGTCTCTTGTAATATTTTTTTTTATTTAAACCCGTGAAAATGCAGATCCTGTTGTAAATAATAGTGAAAATCACTTTTTAAAACTTGTTCCATTATTACCCCATAACAGATTTTGACTGTACTACTAAAAGCGCCAAGATGTGTATAAATTCGAAAAATTATAATATTTTTATCCCATAAGAAGGCACTTTCCGAATAAAACCTGTTCATTCAATGAATGCATCCAAACAGTTGCTCACCTGTCTAATAAAACACATAATATATTAAAGCGTCTTAGATATTTCCATGGTTTCTACCAAATAAAACCGGAAATCGAGGGTAATGCGGGTATGATGTCATTGATAGGCGACGCACGGTTAAAATTGCTTATTTCTCTGGATTTAAACATTCTTGGAAAAATTTGGGATAATGTAAGTATGCAAGTCAACAAAATATATAACATTGTTCTAGTGGTTGTTGGATATTTTAATCCAAAAATCTTACATATTGTGCCTTTAATTGCAAATGTTTTATGCAATATTGTAATTTCGCAGGGACTTTGGATGGAAATATAGCTAGTAGTATCCAAACAACATTTGCAGTCAACAAAACACACTTATAGACAACATAAAGAAAGCTCCAAATGATTCAGTGCTGTAATAGTGAAGCTACATATCATGTCATGCTCCCCACCCACATGCTCCTTGAACTCCATTTCAACATACTAATCATTGAATACTAAAGCCCACTCGCTCAGTCACAGGTGACCTTACTGTCAACCACAGTAAGGAACAGCACACACAACCCTCCAAACAACAAAACACTTATCTGACTCCATGTTTAATCAGCCAAGGCCTCTGTTCATGAGACCCACCCTGTGGCAGACCTTCTAAGTCCAGCACAGTCACCATAGGGATGAAAATACAAAACCGACCTGGAAAAGGCACGCTGGAGTAGAGCAGTAACCGCGGGTTGTGCTGACTCATGCTCTCCTGAGAAATGGCACAAACGGCAGGGAGCTCTGGTGGCAAACGAGGCAGGGAAGGAGGAAGGGAGAATTGTGAAGGAGTCGCAGAGGGTCTGACTGAGAAAAGTAGGGCAGCATTAACTCATGGCTGGCTCTGCTCTCCCGCTTCTAACACAATGCTCTTTTCAGTGTGCTTGAAAGCCAGGGCTTTCTTCTCCTGCAGAACCCAGGGCATTGTGCACACATAACAAACAGCCCAGAACAGTGGGTGGGAGGGTGGTTTAAATAAACTGAAGTGTTGTTCTTGGGGTGGGTTGCGGATGCCGTGCGGTAATGACACTGGATGTTACATGCGGAAAATCATATGTCAAGCCCCTGCGCAGCACAACTGAGCTGATGGAAAACAGAAAGTGTGTCAGTTTTGTTATTGTTAACTTAAACTAAAACTACTACAAATCCTTTTTCCTTAATTGAAATGAACCTGCAATGTTTACTTAAATTTAATACAATTTAAACAAAAAAACTGAATATGTTTAATTGACAACTAACTGAAATAAAATAAAAGGTTCCTAAAACTGAAATAAAATCAAGCTAAATAGAAATGTATATTAAAAAAAAAACTAATACAAATTACAAAAGCATATAACAACTTTACTAAAACTTAAACTAAAGTGAAAACTGAAAACACAAAAAAATAACACTGTGTGTACTTTCAAGCGTCTGCTTTCTTGTACAACCTGTTGTGAATAAAAGTACGTTGGGAAAGGCTTGCCTTGGCTCTCACTTTCCCAGTGGTACAAATTACAGTTCTAAAATTTCCATTGGATAATGGACATTCAAATTACAAATACTGAAAAATGCAAGTACTGTATACAATCCCGGAAAGCCTTTTAGCTGGACTTATTATTGTCAACACAACACACACACACATACTATACGAAAGAAATGCACCATGTTTTGCCATCACAAAGCATTAGCATATTTTGAAGCAAAATTTGAATAATCCTGTCTGCTTGACACCTCCACAAAGGACTCTTTGTTTTGGAAGCCCTTGAGAGGGAATGAGCGAGTGAAATATTCCAAAAATCTCCTTGAAATGTTCAGAAATAGCACAATACTACGCCTTCAGCGGGACATGTGTGCTTTAGATATGACACCGTCAACACTGCACTGCTCAACATGACTAAAAGGCCCAATACAGTATGTCCAGCAAAAACATCTTTTGGTAAGTCACATAAATGTTTCATAATCATGAATTTGATGAATAGTTTAGAAATTATTAAAAAGTGAAAATTTAAATTAAAAAAATCATAAGAGATTTCTTTCAAAAACACTGAAAGAATATCTTACAGACCCCAAAGTTTTTGACGGAAGAGTATTTAGAAAAAGAAAAACATGCGAGAGAGAGAGAGAGAGAGAGAGAGAGAGAGAGAGAGAGAGAGAGAGAGAGAGAGAGTAGCACCAATACTGTAGCTTTGGTCTTCTCAGAAGGCCATGCAGATAGTTTCAGAATTGTTATCAGTAGCGTAATGGGAGAGTGCGCCAGATAAAGAACCAATGCAAGTCATCTGGGCTCTGCTATATAACAGACAAACAACGGCCATGTCAATATCTCCCATTATGGGGAAGACGACTTTTATCCCTCAGTCTGCAATTTTTAAGAGACCACAGATCAATACATAACAGCGCAAGAGCCATAATACTAAAGGAAATCGATGGCTAGCTTTGAGCGAGTTATGTGTATCAAAATTTATCTCCAAGTTCAAGTGACAGCCTTGTAAGGTCAATGAGACAATGATGAATACATGATTTCTTCCACCTGTGGCTCTTATGAATTGCATTAGGATTTCCAACTTTTACATCCTTGCTGCCAAGGTTGTGGAGAGCTGAAGTTTAGAGACAAGTGGAAGCTTTTGTTCATGACACTTTGTGTTTCGGTCGGTAACGTGAGCAGGTCTTTAATCCTAATCCTGTTGCACATGCATCCATCAGTGGCTCAAAGGACAGCCAATAAGAAGAGAGAGCCGAGTGCCAAGAACACTTCTTTGGCAGCAGCGGCTAAATGAGACAACAGCAGTCAGAAAGACTGGGACGTCTGGTAGAGGTTTAGATGCCAGAACAACAGATATCCCATTACTCCCTTTGCCAGAACTCACCGTCAGTGTTTAATCTGAGTAAGGACATGAGGTTATTTTCACTCCAGAATCCTTCAGGAAATAACCAGGATGATGGTCATGGTTTGGCTGAATGAAAACAATCATTTAAAGATCTATCTTGAAGGAATAGTTCACTCAAAAATGACAATTATTTCATCATTTATTCACATTCGTGAACTCCCAAACCTGTATTAATTTCTTTCTCTTGAGGACCACAAAAGAAGATATTTTAAACCATTTTTAACAAAACAACATCAGAACCCCATTGACTTTCATTGTATGGACAAGGAGACATTTTTAAATCTTTTTTTTTTGTGTGGGTGTTCCATGGAAGGAAGTTAGACAGGTTTGAAATGACATGAAGGTGAATAAATGATGGATATTATTTCATTTTTGAGTGAACAAACCCTTTAAGATAAATATTTAAATGATTGGTTTTATCCGAGATGAAAACTCGGATTCAATGATTTTGGAGGCAAAATAACAATGTCCTTAAAAAATATATATTCATTTTCAGATGAACTATCTCTTTAAGTGTCTATCTTTTCTTTAAAAAAAAAATGAGTATGAGGCTGTGAACTCTTTAAATGAAAGTTAATATAATGCCTATAGAATCTGCCTAGGAAATTGGTTTGCTGACCCAGTATCCCTACATTAGTGTGGTTGGCTGACCCGAAACTCGTGAAGCGTTTAAGAACAAATGACTTCATACCAGATCCAGAGCTTCAGCTGAGCACTGTACTGCCGGATGACCTCACCGCAGCGCTCTCCAGCACACCCTCATTCAATTACCCACAGTCCTACACTGGCCTGACAAGCCAGAATACAGGCCAGCCACCACAGCATCTCTCACTCTCATTCAGCCAAACAGACAGAAAAGCAGAGAGATTGTCTTTTTTCAACTTGTAAAACACAATGTTACGAAGTGTAACTGATGAATGAGGCATATGGCAGATTAAAAGGCTGTTAGATGCTGGATGGACGACTTCTTATAGGCTACATGTCTTTCAAAATGATGAAAAAGAAGATGACACAATGATTTGTGATGTCACCCCAACCACACAATCTTATCAAAACTCAAGTATGTATGCTCTCAATATCCACTCAAGCGCATACATGGTAGATTTGCAGCTATGCCACATGACCCCAGAA
Organism: Gobio gobio; assembly: GCF_949357685.1. Lineage (NCBI taxonomy): Eukaryota > Metazoa > Chordata > Actinopteri > Cypriniformes > Gobionidae > Gobio > Gobio gobio. The sequence goes on from NC_137106.1 coordinate 17,355,944, forward strand.
AAAAACATCCCTCTAATATTTGATTTTCAAACCGAAATATGAGCTTTAAAGGAGTGAACACAATTGAGATGCACCAATATTAAAATTATTTTAATGATAACCAATCAATCCTATTTGGTCTAAATCAACTGAAATAAATGAAAAACAAAATGCTAAAAATAATTGTAAAAAAATGTCAGATGCTACAAATGGATATTCATTTTAAGGATTTGCTAGAGATTACACTATTACTATGAAATTATTATAATATTAATTAATAATATTAAATTTAAATATAGTCTTCATAATAAAATTTTATAAAGATTACATTTAAAATTGTATTAGGTGTGTAATTTGTGTAACTTGTTGAGTGTTAGCTGATGGCAATTGGCAAAGGTAATCTTAATGTAAAAATAAAGGAAATGAGCCTAAATATCCAATTTCAGAATATACAGCTCTGGAAAAAGATTAAGAGAAATCAATGTTAAGTGGTCTCTTAGTTTTTCCCATAGGTGTATGTGTAGGCTACTGTAAAATCTCTAATTGATAACTGATATGGTACAAATATACTGTGCATGCATAGACCAAAACAGAATTATAAGAGCCAACATTGATCTTCTGTCAAAGGACACCGGACTTACTTGTGACCCCGACCAATCAAGAGTTAAACTACAATTCAGTAAAACATTTAATGTAGAAACTCAAGCAACAGGACATAAGAGCAGGGAGAACTTCAGACTGCTTTCTCGAGAGCTGTTATGTCATATGAGGTTTCTTTATGCAAGAGATTAATGGTGTTTGACAGAACAGTGACACACACTTTTATTCATCCTGGAACAAGGAAATCCCTAACTAACCCCCCAATCTCCTCTCGTCTTCTTTTATCATCAGCCCTTACCCAAAAGCCTTGAAGCACCAGCCAGCATACACACACACACACACGACTACAGATCACAATCAGGATGACAGAACAACCAAAGCAAAAACACCTCAAACAAATCAAAAACGACATCCTCATTCTTTCTCTTGTCAGAAAGGTCTTCCGTTTCATTTTCCGTGTAGAACAGTCTGATGTAATAAGGGGTAAGAGACTTTTCACTGCATTGTTTCGTTCAAAACAAATCTGTCTCTCTGAAAATAACATCAAACACCTTCAACCTCAGGAGTGACTAATATGTTGGAGCTTCAGGCACCTAAAACAATCTTGAAAACATGACATTTTGAGGGATTTCCTTCAAGAAACATTTGCTTTGGGATCGTATCGGCTACAAGCCTGTATGAAAACTGTAAGCTAATATCAATCCTTTCAAAATGATTCATCGCACTCAGGAGGATTGAAAATCTTTTTGCCAAAGTTGAGGGACTAAAGAAGGTCAACAATGTTAAGTGCAGCACCTGAGGCACCACTGTCCATCTCCAGGCATCATGTTTACCTGAACTTGAAGAGATATTGATCATAAGAAGATTAACAAGTTTGAAGATTAAAGACAAAAAATGTGATGGGTTTACCATTGCAGAACTGCAGCAGTGAGGAGGTGTCATAGAGACTGCTGTAGCTGGAGAAGCCGTCCTCCATTCTCTTCCTCTCGTCTTCCCTTTCTCCTATAACTCCCTGTTACTTTCGCTGACTGGCCACTGCAGCTCTCTGTCCATTCAACATCCAGTCTTCTTCTGGGGTCAGCCTGCCAGTGTCAGTCACCATGACAACCCATTCACCCAATGCTCAAGTCACGCTAACTCAGACACTCTCCTCGAATAGTACTCCAAAAAAAGAAAGTGAAAATATTTATGAAGTTACAAAATGCGGCTCTTCTTGTGCACTTTTTCTTCCCTGATCCTTTCTGGGGGGTGTTCCTGTTGGAGATCTCCAGAAGAAAAATAAGCCAGTACAGCTCTCAGAGGAGTGCGTGCGAGGGTTGAGAGTGTGTGAGTGTTTGTGTAATGCCGAGGACTCTCTGTTGAGCTTGTCTGTGAGTCCCGGTCTGACAGTGGGGAACGGGCCAATCAGAGCACAGGGGGTGGAGCCTCTCTCAAAACATAAATCCTCCCCCTCCAGCTGACTGAGACTCCACTCTGATGCTGTAGGAAACGAAGCTTTATTTTTTTACTGCACTAGAGATGTTCCTAAAATTTGGACACAAGTTGGTGTGAATCGATATTTAGAGTTGGTAAAGGGCTACAATTGATTAAATGTATCTGTGTGTGTTTAAATACACAGATTCAGACATTCATTTGTACTTACATCGTACACTGGAGTAAAGAGGATTATGACTTTGTTGTTTGTGGGTGAGGGTAAATTTAAGCTTTCACGTTTCACGGAAGCAGAAAAGACTCTGTGAAACACATGTCAAGGCTTTGCTATGAAAAATGTATATAGCACTCAAAAAAACCTAAATCATAAATCTATACGACCATTCAAATCCATACATCTATACTACCTATGGAAGCAGAAAAGACACTGTGCTGTGAAACACATTTCAAGGCTTTGCTATGAGAAAATTACATAGCACTCAAAAAAAACAAAATCATAAATCTATACGACCATTCAAATCCACACATCTACACTACCATTCAAAATGTTGAGAACTTTTCGAGTTTAATATATTTTAATAAGTTATACAAATATTATATTTTTTATATATTTTAAAGGGTTAGTTCACCCAAAAATGAAAATTCTGTCATTAATTACTTACCCTCATGTCGTTCGACACCCGTAAGACGTCCGTTGATCTTCGGAACACAAATGAAGATATTTTAGTTGAAATCTGATGGCTCTGAAAGGCCTCCATTGGCACAATGCACGGTTCACTCTCAAGACCCTTAAAAGGAACTAAAGACGTCGTTACAAAGTCCATCTCACTACAGTGGTTCTAAAATAACTTTATGAATCGGCGAGAATAGTTTTTGTGCGCAAAAAAACCCTAAATAACGACTTATTTAGTGATGACGATTTCAAAACACGGCCTCATGAAGCTTCGAAGCGTTATGAATCAGTGAGTCGAATGAGCAGTTTGGATCGCCAAATTTCAGCAGTTTGGCGTTTTGACACGCGATCCGAATCATGATTCGACGTTTTGAAATCGTCATCACTATATAAGTCGTTATTTAGGGTTTTTTTGCGCACAAAAACTATTCCCGCCGATTCATAAAGTTATTTTAGAACCACTGTAGTGAGATGGACTTTGTAACGACGTCTTTAGTACCTTTTAAGGGTCTTGAGAGTGTACCGTGCATTGTGCCAATGGAGGCCTTTCAGAGCCATCAGATTTCAACTAAAATATCTTCATTTGTGTTCTGAAGATGAACGGAGGTCTTACGGGTGTCGAACGACATGAGGGTAAGTAATTAATGACAGAATTTTCATTTTTGGGTGAACTAACCCTTTAATAAAATGTCATTTATTCCTGTGATTTAGTTGGTTTTATTTTTTATAGCGCATTTAAAAACAACTCGAATTGGCCAAAGTGCTTTCCATTAAAACAATATTTCAACAACATTAAACAAAAACATCAAACACCAAACCAAAAAGACAATTAAAACACAAGACAACAGTAAAACAAGGTGCAATCAACTGCTTGCTCAACCATAAGCCTGGGCAAGTAAATGCGGGGTGCAGCAACAGAGAAGGCACGATCCCCTTTTGGACTTTAGACGAGATTTCGGGATCTTTAAAAGTAATGTTTGAGATGACCTCAGTGGCCTTGTTGTCTGATAATCCTGTAGAAGATCCGAAATATATTCGGGAGCTAGACCATGCAAGGCCTTAAAAACAAACATTAAAACCTTAAGCTGCAGCCTGAAATTAACTGGGAGCCAATGCAGTGAAGCTAGCACTGACCTGCATTATTTCCAGTCAAAAGCCAAGTTGCTGCATTTGGAAGAGTTGAAGGCGATTCAACAGAACACAAGGAAGACCCAGATACAATGAATTGCAGTAGTAATTGAAAAAAACCTGTATAAAAGCCTGTATAACCTGCTTCAAATCTTTAACCGACAAAAAGGGTTTTATTTTTTCAATGCGCCTTAAATGAAAGGAGCCAGCCTTCACCACAGAATGTACATGCTTATCAAATGTTAGCCCTGAATCAAATATAATTCCCAAATTCTTTTCTTGCTTATGTACATTGGAGGCAAGAGGGCTTAGTGACCTAATGGAGCCAAACACTAGGTATTCTGTGATGGCAAAGCAATCTGTGAACTGGCGACAGGGGTCATAGGCGGCCAAGGCTCATTGATCCACATGGGGAGCGAAGGCAGACAAGCTACTGTAGCTCAAATTGCTCAAGAAATTAATGCTGGTTCTGATAGAAAGGTGTCAGAATACAAAGTGCGTATGGGGCTGCATAGCCTCAGACCAGTCAGGGTGCCCATGCCTGTCCATTGCCGAAAGTGCCATCAAGTGGGCACGTGAGCATCAGAACTGGACCACGGAGCCATAGAAGAAGGTGGCCTGGTCTGATGAATAAAATTTTCTTTTACATTACGTGGATGGCTGGGTACGTGTGCGTTGCTTACCTGGGGAACACCTGGCACCACAATGCACTTTGGGAAGAAGGCAAGCCGGTGGCAGAGGCCTCTTTTAGCAGGATAATGCGCCCTGCCACAGAGCAAAAATGGTTCAAGAATGGTTTGAAGAGCACAACAATGAGTTTGAAGCGTTGACTTAGCCTCCAAATTCCCCAGATCTCAATCCATTCGAGCATCTTTGGGATGTGCTGAACAAACAAAAACAACAATCCATGGAGGCCCTACCTCGCAATGTAGAGGACTTAAAAGATCTGCTGCTAACATCTTGGTGCCAGATACCACAGCACACCTTCAGGGGTCTAGTGGAGTCCATGCCTCGATGGGTCAGGGCTGTTTTGGCAGCAAAAGGGAATATTAGGTCATAATGTTATGCCTGAATGGTGTATGATATCCTTAAAGCTGGCAGACCTTTTATTTTTACTTTGAACTAGACAAGCTACTAACAAAAGTCAATACATTGAAGCTACTGTATACGGAAGTATCTTATTTTATTATTATTCTTATTTATTCTTATTGTGCAAAAAGAACAATAACAACAACCCACTAAAATTACTGTCTTAAATAGTTATACAAGAGTGTCAAAATAGTGATTAATGGCAACATTTAACTAAATATTTCACTACAACAAAATACAGAATTGTAATCTTTTTTTAAATCAGTTATTTAAAATGAATCCCCTAAATAATCTGATATAAATAATGAATCAGATTTCCAAATGCTTCATGTGAAATTAGTGCGTTTTAGTAGATATTTAGGTAAGCATGTTTGATTTCACAGTTCCCTCAGCTGTAAATGCAACGCAACAAAAATAGTGACGTACTGTAGAGTATTGTTACGCTACAGGTAATCGGAAAAAGTAGATACACACACACACTGCTCCAATATTTCAAAAAGCTGCTGTCACATTACTTAAAAATTGCAGTTAGTTACCCCAAAACTGCAGACACTAAAGCAGTGTTGTGTTTGGGATTATTTGCTTATCAAAAAAAAGGTTGGGAAACACTGCACTAAAGAAATAAAACAGTGCTTTCCACATGAGGAGCAAGTTTTTTGGGGACTTTTCCACATATGAGACACAATACATGACCTCACACTTTCCACCCTATATTCCACAATCCAAACAAGCTTGTAGTGTAAAATCAGAGCTACGCATTGACTATTCAAACCTTATCTGCCCTCAGACAGACAAAGCTGTCTGGAAGACCATCAAAGAGAAACCAAGGTTGGCAAAGAGAGAATAAGAGTGTATCTCAGTTTTGACTGTGGGTCGTCACAGGGGAAAACCTTTTTTAATAATTCAGGAGACAGGCGCATACGGTGGAATATGCATAAAGATCACGACGTGGCCTATATTTACATGTCTTCAAACAGACAAAACACAGTCAAAATGAAAAAAAAAAAAAAAAGCTAGAGGAGCGTCTTTAAAGATTATTCTCATGACCCCTTCCCCCACTATGAAATAATGGTAAGTGGGCGAGAGCTGTGTGTTAAATGGATTTCTGGGGTTTCTGTGTTCAATTCGGCCATGGCTTTACCTCAGAAGCCGAAAAAATTAAATGATCCAAGGTGGATGATGAGACATTTTCATGTCCCATTGGTGTTTCTTTCTCCCTCTTGTCCTGAGGCCAGCAGTGCTTCGTGAATCTGGCATCAGTGAGCCTAGTGATTATTCTTAGGCCCCATAACAGTGCTGATACAGACACTTCTGTCTGTTCGCTAAAGATCAAATCGAGGAATAGCCCCAGAAGGCGACCATCCAGTTTTTTCCTGCATTTTTCACATGATGTGCTCTCTTCCTCTGAAATCATTAATAACGGGACCTTTGATCAAGTCAACTAATTGTTTTCATTTTAAGTTTTGCAATTTTATTTCATTTTAAGTTCATTTACATTTTTAATGCCATTGCACCAGTAATACATAGTTTTTGTTTTATAATGTAATTAAATAGAGGTAATGTTGTGCATGTTCATGAAGGATTTCTGGTTAAATTTTTTAGTTAAAGAATAATTATTGAGCCAGTGCACAAAAATATTTTTGCCTTTGCTAGGCTACAATTTTATTTTATTTATGGAAGCAGTTTATTTATTTTTTTTAACCTAAACTGTGTACTAGTAAACATGGTTTTATTCAAAAAAAAAAGTGCACAGGTATCTTTTTATTCTTAACATCTTAAAGATACAGAACCGAATTCTGGGGGAACCTTTTTTACGTCAGTTTAGCTTGAATCTGATTATTTGACTGTTTCCTGTAGGGCTGCCCCCTAATAGTCGACTAATCGTTAGTCGACTAGAAGAGGCTTGGCCGACCAGAATTCTATTAGTCTGTATACACAGGATAAAAAACTCCACAGAAAGTAAAGGACAGATCGTTAATGGCAGGAAATCCAAATATTCGCCCATCATTCACCGAACTCAAATATGGCTTATCACTTGAAGCATGTAAGTAGAAGCAACTTTAAAAGTCTGCTCGCTCTAACGTTAACCTAGATAAGTGTGTGCCATTATTGGGCACATAGAGAGCACGCTTACTGCATGACATATAGGCACCGGCACAATTTAACTTTAAATACTCTGTCATTTTTGGTCATACAGGAGTAATGCAAACTGTAAAAGGCCTACTTTCATTTCTGTAATCTCACAATAACAACAAAACGTTGCGCTTTTGAAAAATAATGAAAATAATCAGGATGCGCTTGGTCTCAGTAAACTTGAGCATGTAACATAAATGAAGCAAAACTCATATATCTACCATACACACGGCACAATGCGGCGCCAGGCGTGACGCAAGTGTTTTTTTACTAGTTTCAGCCCGATATGGTAATCATTTTGACGACTGCGCCATTGACCAACAGAAACCTGTAGTATTTTTTGTGTTATTTAAATGCCATGTTATTAATATGCACCTATAGGCGGGTAATATAACCTGCTTATTACACACTGCTTATTACACGCAGCAGTACACAAACATTTTTAAATATTACAAATAAAAAGATTCTTTCCGCTCGCAAATCTGCCATGACGCGAGCGCAACTGGCTTTTAAAAGGAATGGGACTCTGATTGGTTTATTGCACATTACACCCAAAACACACCCATGACGCATTAAGAGAAGAGAGACAACCCTTTTAGACCATGCGCCGGGCGCGCCAAGCATTTTTCCCGTCGTTAAACTAGCAAAAATGGATTTGGACACGCCCTAAGTGCACTTTAGACTATGCGCTTAAATCTTTAAAATAGGCACCATAGTCTATCTATAGAAAGATTGAAATGTCTAGTTTTGAATTAACCAATTAGAGTGGAAAACAAATATTCTCAGATTATGTCATCTGTATGAAACGTGCATATTGGCGCGTCCACTGCGGAGATGACGAGTCAGCTTCATCTCTGCAGCCGAAAACACAGAAAACAACATTAATAAATTATTAAAATGTTTAAACGGTCTCCTTCTGGTTTTTTTCACGGCACATTCATAAACATTACGTTTGCCAGCGCGCTGCGGCAAGCTTTATGTGCGCATTTGAGCGCTGATTAGGCTATGTATTATATATAGACAATTAAAGGCTCATTATTATGATTTAGGCTTTTTGATATAAACGTACGATTAGTCGACTAATGGCTTAAATGAACGACTACTAGTCGACTAGAAAAGCCCTGGTTTCCTGTGATCACCAGCAGTGCAGCTGAGAATATAAATCATTATTGTAGGCAATAATGTAATTACATACTTATACTTTACATTAAAAGTAATAGCGAAAACATTAGGATTACAGAAAAAAACTTGAACTACTTTATTTAATTTCACTCTATTCAATATTCTATGATTTCCTTTTCCAATTTGACTTTTACAGGTGACATTTTCATTTGGCTACGGAACAGCAAAGCTCTTTTTGATTATTTTTTGGCATCGGCTGCCTGCATGTTAATCGAGGCCCAGGGAAAACAGAGACACGTATAGTACAGTGTCGGTGCTGTGAGATTAGAGCCCCCTGGAGAGAGACACCAGCTGGGGGAAGGGAGAGAGGCTGGGAGAAGCACTTCATCATCTCTGTGTAAGTCTGGGGATCCCTCGGGTGGCAGCTGAACAGAGCTACACCCTCCCATTGTTCTCCAATTATGCTGGCTGCACCTTACTCACTCAAACGCATATGCACATGCACAAACACAAAATGATATACAAATATACAAAAAATAAATAAAGGAGCTTGTTGTGGATCAGTTATAGTTCCCTTTCAGTCGGTCACTACGACGTACGTCGGTATTACCGACGAATTGGGATCACTTTAGAGAGCCCCTATCAGCTTCGAAATTTAGAGAACAGGCCAATGGGCCATTGGCGTGCGAGATTTGCATCTCGCGCTCCGCCCCGCGCCGCGGGTATAAACAGGAAGCGAGAGCATCGCACTGACGTCATTCACTTCGGAGCCGAACGGCGTTGATGAAGCAAGCCTGCTTTTCTAAAAGAAAGCCTATCTGCAAGAGAGATGCTCCAGAGAACGAGAAGGACGCTCTGTGTTGGCGAAAAGGCACAATCAGTGCGACCGCATGTTCACCGCTGCATCAGCATAACAAACTGCTGTTCTCACAGCAACTGTCGGTCTGGTGAGGGCGTTTGTTTCAGTGAGCGCAAACACAGGACTGCACTTACCACCTGTGTGTTGCCGCGGTCTTCCCCTGGGTGCTTCAGCACTGTTTAAAGAGCGTTTCCTCACAAAAGAGCAACACGGGTGTGACACTGCGTCTTTTTCAAGACGTCATTCCACTCGTGCGTTTCTGGATGCGGTTGTTTCCTGTCCTGGCGGCCACGATCCCTCTCGCATAAACATGTTGAGACTGTGTTCGTGGGTGATCCGTGTTCTCTCAGGGGAACGGGATCACGTCGACGCGCTGGTCATCTCGCCTTCCGCGTGAGGGTTTGAGTGTTCAGCGCGCCGTGTGCCGTCTAGCTGCCGAGTGACAGCGCGGGTTGCCACGGCAGCTCAGCGCGCGTTACTCGGCGGCTACGCATGTTGAGACTGTGTTTGTGGGTGATCTATGCTCTCTAATGAGAGATGCCCTGCTTAGGGCATGAGGGTAGTTCTCAGCCGAGGTTGAGCTGCGCACAGCGCTGGCCCTTGGCTAGACGATGTCCAGAAACACCATTGACCCGGATTTGGTTCGTGACTGTTCTTCCCCCGGAGGAGGGCCGGGTAAAAACCATTAGTAATTCTGTTCCGCCACTGGGGTTAAAAAGAGCCAGTGGTACCCAAATATATATATATATATATATATATATATATATATATATATATATATATATATATATATATATATATATATATATATATATATATATATATATATATATATATATATATATATATATATATAAAAAAAAAGAGGAGAACAGTTCCAATATCTCTGGGTCTCGGGAGTTCAGGAATGGCAGCGTGTGACGCTACAAGCCTCGCCGCCCTCATTCCCCTCCCCACAAGAGGGCGAGAATGGCAGTGTGTGACGCTACAAGCCTCGCCACTCTCATTCCCCTCTTCTCAGCGGTGTGTGGACGACAGTGCGCGACGCTATGCCTCGCCGCTCTTGTTCCCCGCTGAGGAAGGAGGTGAGGCAGACCGTGTGCAACGCCACAAAGCCTTGCCACGCTCAGCCCCTCCTTCATTTGGAGAGCGCGCTGGGCGGTGTACAACGCTCCCATGCCTTATCAGCCTCTGGTGCCTCTCCAAATCGCCAGCAGGGGGTGCCGGCTGTGGGAACGCACTCAAGCGGCCTTCCCACACTCGCGCACCCCCTCAGCGGATGCAGGTCGTGTGTCAGACCCAGACCCCTACACGGACCACTCCCATGTCGTCCTGGGGTCCCTGCATTCCGCCTCGCTGCCCTGCTGCGGGTACGTCTGTGGTACCGATGACCCCGCTTGTTCGGTCTGGGGGCCTGGCTAGCGCTCCCCGGCCCATCTCGCTGGGTCATCTGTACCATCAGACTCGGCTTGCGATTCAGTTCGCCCGGCGTCCGCCCAAGTTCGGGGGCGTTCACTTCACGTCTATTGCGTGGGTGGATGCCCCCGTGCTTCAGGCGGAGATCGGTGTCCTACTGGCGAAGGACGCGATAAAGCCGGTCCCTCCAGCCGATATGAAGTCCGGGTTCTACAGCCCGTACTTCATTGTACCAAAGAAAGGCGGCGGGTTACGGCCAATCTTGGACCTGCCTTACTTGAACCGTTCCCTCCACAGGATGCCGTTCAGAATGTTAACGCAGAAACGCATCTTCAGGTGCGTCCGTCCCCAGGATTGGTTTGCAGTGATCGACCTGAAGGACACGTACTTTCATGTCTCGATTCTCCCTCGACACAGACCGTTTCTACGCTTTGCTTTCGACGGACGGGCATGTCGGTACAAAGCAGTGATGCGCGGGTCAATGTATAAACAACCCGCACCCGACCGACGTTTTCAACTAACCCGCCCGCAACTCGGACCGCAAAAAAAAAGAAGAAAATATTGTACCCGACCCGCTTCCTGACCCGCATTTTTTAAAAGTAGTAAATGCTCATCGTAGCTCATTGGGCCATTGAGAAAATGTTTCAGGCCCTGACGTGGTGCGCTCAGAGGTGCAGCAGCGAGAGCAGGAAGTTCTTGAGGCGGCCCATCATTTTCCATTTCAGCTCCAGATGCATATTATTGATGAACGCGATGTTTATGTTTCGACCCGGCTTGAAGAATTCATCAGCCCACATTTGGAAAACATTTGGAAAAGTGTGAAAGCCCTTAGGAGCGCAAACTGTTATTTTTCTGAATGCTGTATGATATAGCCTAGTGTTATGTAATACAGGCTTGATTTATTCATTTATTTCGTTTAATTTTCTTAACAATTAAGATGCTGCATGTGTTTATCCAGTCTAATCGAAGTGTGCGTCTCTCCCCCGACTTTCCCAACAAAAATCCCGCCCCCTCTCAGAAAATACATAAAACTGACTTTAAATGCGTTTAAAAGTAGCCTATTAAAATGGTACAATGGCATTGCTCAGTTCAACGTTTTGGGAAATCGGGCATTTTGTCCCGCGTCAGCATTTATTCAAAAGTTAATAACGCTCAACATTCAAAAGGTAAATAAGGATTTATTGACGATCCGACCGACCGTGACCCGAATATCATTAAAAATATTTTTGGATGACTCGTAACCGCGGGTAACCGCGGGTGGCCGCGGGCACCCGCTCATTTTGGATCAACCCGCGCATCACTGGTACAAAGTCCTGCCCTTCGGGCTGTCCCTGTCGCCCCGTGACTTCACGAAAGTCGCGGAGGCGGCCATTGCTCCCATGAGAGAGCGTGGTGTTCGTCTTCTCAACTATCTCGACGACTGGCTGATTCTTGCCCAGTCGCGGGAACAGTTGTGCGAACACAGGGACATGGTGCTTCGGCACCTCAGCCGGTTGGGTCTTCGGGTCAACTGGGAGAAGAGCAAACTCTGTCCCGTACAGAGGATCTCTTTTCTCGGGATGGAGATCGACTCGGTCGCCATGACAGCGCGCCTCACCAAGGAGCGCGTCCAGTCGGTGTTGAGCTGCTTGAATACGTTCAAACGCAGTACAGCGGTTCCACTGAAATAATTTCAGAGGCTCCTGGGGCATATGGCAGCAGCAGCCGCAGTAACGCCGCTAGGGCTGCTCCATATGAGACCGCTTCAACACTGGCTACACGACAGAGGCCCGAGATGGGCGTGGCACAGCGGGTCCCTCCGTGTCCAAGTGACGCCGAGATGCTGCCAAACCTTCAGCCCGTGGTCGGACCCTTCATTTTTACGGGCAGGAGTGCCTCTAGAACAAGTGTCCAGGCATTCTGTTGTCTCCACGGATGCCTCATCCACGGGCTGGGGTGTCACGTACAACGGGCTTGCAGTATCGGGTCTGTGGACGGGGCCCCAACTGCAATGGCATATCAATTGCCTGGAGTTGCTGGCGGTTTGTCTTGCTCTCAGCCACCTCAAAGGGTCGCTCAAAGACAAGCACGTTCTGATCCGGACGGACAGCACTGCGGCCGTTGCGTACATCATCAAACAGGGTGGTCTACGCTCCCGCCGCATGTCCCAACTCGCCCGCCATCTCCTTCTGTGGAGTCCGAAGCATCTGAGGTCCCTTCGTGCCATTCACATTCCGGGCCCGCTCAATCGTGCGGCCGACGAGCTGTCACGGTTGCCCGTGCTGCCCGGGGAGTGGAGACTCCACCCCCAGGTGGTCCAGCTGATTTGGAGTCGCTTGGGGCCGCACAGATCGATCTGTTTGCCGCCCCGACACGACCCACTGCCAGTGGTACTATTCCCTGCCCAGGGGAACCCTCGGCACGGATGCCCTGGCACACAGCTGGCCCCGGGGCCTACGCAAATATGCGTTCCCCCCCAGTGAGCCTTCTTGCACAGACACGGTGCAAGGTCAGGGAGGACGAGGAGCAGCTCCTCTTGGTAGCTCCGTACTGGCCCAACAGGACTTGGTTCCCGGAACTAGTGCTCCTCGCGACAGCACCTCCTTGGCCCATTCCTCTGAGGAAGGACCTCCTGACTCAGAGACGCGGCACCCTGTGGTACCCGCGTCCGGACCTCTGGAAACTCCATGTCTGGTCCCTGGACAGGATGCGGAGGTTCTAGGTGACCTACCACAAGCGGTAGTTGACACCATCACTTCCGCCAGAGCCCCCTCTACGAGACGGCTATATGCGTTGAAGTGGAACCTGTTCGTCGACTGGTGCTCTTCTCACCGAGAAGACCCCCGAAAGTGTTCGGTCAGATCTGTGCTCTCTTTTCTTCAAGACGGGTTGGAGCGAAAGCTGTCTCCCTCCACCCTCAAGGTGTATGTTGCCGCTATAGCGCAATCATGACCTGGTTAATGGTTAATTCATTAGGCAAGCACGATCTGATCGTCAGGTTCCTGGGGGGGCGAGGAGATTAAATCCGCCTCGTCCTCCCTTTATACCCTCTTGGGTCTTGACTCTGGTGCCCACGCACTTCAGAGGGCGCCCTTTGAGCCTTTACAGTCAGCGGAGCTTAAGATCTTGTCTCTAAAGACAATACTCCTGATTGCATTGGCCTCAGTTAAGAGGGTAGGAGACCTGCAGGCATTTTCGGTCGAAGAATCGTGCCTGGGATTCGGGCCAGGTGACTCTCAGGTAACCCTGAGACCCCGGCCTGGATATGTGCCAAGGTTCCCACTACTCCCTTCCGGGACCAAGTGGTGAGCCTGCAAGCGCTGCCTTCGGAGGAGGCAGACCCAGCCCTGGCTTTTCTCTGTCCAGTTCGCGCCCTGCAAAGATGTTGACAGAACGCAAAGCTTAGGACCTCAGAGCAGCTCTTCATCTGTTACGGAGGACAGCAGAAGGGAAAAGCTGTCTCCAAGCTGAGGATGGCCCACTGGATAGTGCACGCCATCGTCTTGGCTTATGAAGCCCAAGACGTGCCCTGCCCGCTCGGGTTAAGAGCCCACTCCACTAGGGGTGTTGCTTCTTCCTGGGCGCTGGCTCGTGGCGCCTCGCTGACAGATATTTGTAGAGCTGCGGGCTGGGCGACACCTAACACGTTCGCTAGGTTTTATAGCCTACGTGTAGAACCGATGGCTTCTCGTGTGCTCGCTTCCCATAGTCAGCAGCTGAAGTGCCCGTTCTAAGTGTCGGATTGCTGCGCCATTCCCTTCCCCATGGAACGGATACGTGCGCTTATTTTCTCCAGTCGAGTTCCCCAGGATTGGCGAACCCTGTTGAGTCCTCCGCACCCCTCGGCAGTCGGATGTGGCGGAGCGTCTGACGCCAGGCCTGGCACTTGTATGCATTGGTGGAACTTGTGTCGGACTGGGGTCCGTATGTCGTGACCCCTACGGCGGTCCCATACGTGTATTCTCCACGGTACAGCTCCCTATGGTGAGCTTGTGTCTTTCCCTTGGCAGAGTTCCTCTGCCGTCTCAGTTCGGTGTCGTCCCCCGTCTGTATAGGCCGGGGCCACCTCTGGGACTTCCGTATGTTGTGCTGCCCACGGCCAGCCCATACGTGTTCTCTCCACATGGTAACTCCCTCCGGGCATGATGTGGCTCCCGCAGCGTCCTTCGGGCACGCTTTCCCAGCGTTATCCAATAAGTCTGCTGAATGGGTCTTGCGGAACAGCAGTGTGACTCTCCCTGCGTGAATCTCCCCGCCCGCATCAGAACGGGGTCTGAGGGGCTCTCGCTGGGCGCTGGAAGTGGTAGTAACTGTAGCGTTTTCCATAGGGATCCCAATTCGTCGGTAATACCGACGTATGTCGTAGTGACCGACTGAAAGGGAACGTCTCGGTTACGTATGGTAACCCTCGTTCCCTGAAGGAGGGAACGGAGACGTACGTCCCGTCGCCACAGTTCCTTACCATCACTGCATGGCCGAGTCACTAGTTCGGCTCCTCAGTGAAAAACGTCAGTGCGATGCTCTCGCTTCCTGTTTATACCCGCGGCGCGGGGCGGAGCGCGAGATGCAAATCTCGCACGCCAATGGCCCATTGGCCTGTTCTCTAAATCTCGAAGCTGATAGGGGCTCTCTAAAGTGATCCCAATTCGTCGGTATATGTCTCCGTTCCCTCCTTCAGGGAACGAGGGTTACCATACGTAACCGAGACGATTTTCTGTAAAGGAAATTATATGGTATAATTCAAAGACTACTACATTAACATTCCTGCACATCCACAGACGCTTATATTCACAGCACTTTATTACTAAGGAAGAATTGCCTCTGAACTATTCAGAGACTTATGGCTCCAAAGAGAATATTTTTTTTTTTAGGGCTGTCAAAAGATTAATCGCGATTAATCGCATCCAAAATAAAAGTTTGGGTTTACATAATATATGTGTGTGTACTCTGTTAATTATTATTTATATATAAATACACACACATTCATGTATATATTTAAGAAATATTTGCATGTATATACTGTATATACATTTATATAATCTATAATATATATAAATATAAATGTTTTATATATAAAAAAATAAAAAATAAATCTTAAATATATACATGCTTGTGTGTGTATTTATATATAAATAATAATTAACAGAGTACACACACACATATTATGTAAACACAAACTTTTATTTTGGATGCGATAGATTGCGATTAATCTTTTGACAGCCCTAATTTTTTTTTTATGTATTTTGTTTCATTGTGTCTTATTGTATTTTCCTTTTTTAATTTTATTTTAAGGGGTGCTGTATCCAAATAATAATTTTCCAGCAACAAATGTGAAGCTACATGGCCTTTTCTTTTACATTTAGCTCAAGCTATTGTATAATAGTACAATAATATGCCTACTGTACATGAAAAATTGCATGTTTGTAATCAGCAGACATTTTTCCTCCACCAGTAGTACAACTGCATTAATGGCATGTCATAAGCAATGTCAGGAGGTTGTGCTGATAATCTCAGGGTAATAGACCATGCCAGTGCCTGAGGTTTAGACTAAAAAAGCATCTGCAGCTTTCTCTGCTCCAATGCTTGTTAGTGATTTAATCATATAAAGCACAGACTCAACCAGCTCATTATTTATTTTTTTACATGTGCAAGCTTCTTATTATGTAACAACTTATAATCATACATATCGTGAATTAATGACTCTTTGTGAAGGGATGACATAATCCCCAGTGACACTGAAATCTCTACACAGGTCAATTGGAAAAGGAAAAAAACCCTGTTCTAATGAAGTTTAAGCTTTCTGAATCGCTATTCTTAAATTAAACTCTGAGCTGCGCTACTTTTGGATACTGGATAATCTCATGTTAGGTTAGTCATGCATTATGAATTTGTCCCCAATGGCATCTGCCCCACAGCATTCACACAGCCATCTGAACACTTTCTTTGTAGCATGCCCCCCGAACAAGGATGAGACTTTTACTGATGGTTTTATGATGTTTAATCCCTTTTTCTTAAACTTTACTCCTTTCACCATATCACCAACGTAAGAGCTGAAATGAATACAAATGACATAACTGATCAACTAACATTGTTCACATTCATATGGTCTTACATTTGTGCAAAAACGAACATTTACAGACAAATTGCTCAACTGATTTACATTAACACACCTTTTGCCTCTTCGGAGGGGCTGCAAGCATGAAAATCAATGTTTATCAGGTCTCCGTGTCGAAGTGCCGTAGCTGCTATTTGGAATGACAAGCTGCTATATGCTATAAACTGCGCTAGCTTGAGAGCGCGCATTCAAAAGGAAAACAAAAGCGCGCAGCTCAAACCCGGAAGTCAGCCACCTCAACACAAAATTTCAAAATAAAAGACTTTTTTTGATCACCTTTTCTGTAACAAACTTATGGTTATTTACACTCCCACCAAATTATGAGAGTTTGTTATATCAGGATAACAACAACGAAGAATTTTCAACATGAAATAACCATTTCTCTTAAATCAACTTATGCGCATTCCAATATCAGAATTAGCTTTTGCA
Organism: Gobio gobio; assembly: GCF_949357685.1. NCBI lineage: Eukaryota > Metazoa > Chordata > Actinopteri > Cypriniformes > Gobionidae > Gobio > Gobio gobio. The sequence goes on from NC_137106.1 coordinate 17,372,897, forward strand.
CAGGACGCTCTACACTAGAAAGCTTATTACTGCGTTGACCTTTGTTATTCAGTCTCTTATCTCCAAAGGATATTTTCACTCTTCTCACGAGACCGTCCTTTCCGGTAACAGTCTCCAGGACTCTGGCAAGTCTCCATTCACCTCTGGGTGACAGTTCATCAATGTCCAAGACAACATCACCTACTCTTAGATTTCTTTTTGGGGAGTGCCAGCGCTGCCTAGCAATAATGTTGTGCAGATATTCACGCCTCCACCGGCACCAGAACTGCTCAGTCAAAAACTGCACACGACGCCATCTCTTTGCTCCATAGAGGTCCTCCTTTGGGAAGGCACCAGGTGGAGGCAGTATTGTGCTGGATTTCATGTGGAGCAGGTGGTTGGGGGTAAGTGGTTCCAAGCTGTCGGGGTTGTTAAGGTTGTCTACAGTCAGTGGGCGACTATTAACTATGGCCATCGCTTCATAGAATAAAGTCCTTAATGAAGCATCATTAAGTCTGCCGTGTGCAAGGGACAGAGTAGTATTCAATACACTCCTGACAGTTCTTATCTGACGCTCCCACACTCCACCTGCGTGACTGGAGTGTGGTGCATTCATCACAAAGTCGCACTGTTTTTGGGACAGATAAGTACTCAGCCTTTGGGTGTCCAGTTCACTTAGGGCAACTTTAAACTCATTCTTTGCACCAACAAAGTTTGTTCCCTGATCACATTGGATTTGGCGAATTGCACCTCTGATAGCAATGAAGCACCTTAATGCATTAATGAAAGTGTCAGTGGATAAGTCCTCTAATAGCTCAATGTGAATGGCGCGAGAGCAAAAGCAAGTAAATAAAAGTCCATACCGTTTATGTTGTTTTCGGCCTTCTGTGGTTACAAAAGGGCCAAAACAGTCCATTCCGCAATATGTAAAGGGAGGAGAGGGCTCTACGCGCTCTGCAGGTAAATCGCTCATTCTCTGACCTTCCGGAGCTTTGCGGAGTCTGCGACAGATGACACACTGGCGTACGAAAGAAGCAACGGTTCTGCTCATCCCTGGGATCCAGTAGCCACTGGATCTGATTTCGTTAATGGTGAATCCTTTTCCTTGGTGTTTTACTTTGTCATGACAGTGAGCTATTATGAGTTTGGTCACATGATGTTCCTTTGGAATCACAATAGGATGTTTGAAAGAGTCCTTGATAGATGAAAGTCTCCCTCCGACCTTGATGAGACCGTCCATGTCCCTGAAAATGTCTAAGTGGAACAGTTTGTTGTGATGTGGAAGCTGGTTGCCTTTGGTTAACAGTTTTATCTCCTTTCCATATGTTTGTTTTTGTACATCCTGAATGATGACATGCACTGCACTTTCTTGTTCACTCACTGTAGCCGGTGCATTTGATTTGACTTTCTTGGCCCTTCTTATGAGACGTGCTACAGCTTTGACTGCTTTGGACCATGACGAGAACTTGGACAAACGTTCTGCAAGGCTAAATGTCACTGTAACTTTGGTTAACATTGTCTGTGTCCTTCTGACTTCTGGATCTCCAAGGGACGGTTCCAGCTCTACACTTTGTGTTGTAGGCAGGTCCCTCTCCCAGAGAAAGGAGGGGCCGGTGAACCAGTTGGATGAGAGAAGCTCAGTGACCGATTTACCCCTAGACGCACTATCGGCTGGGTTCTCTTCCGATGGCACATAAAACCATTGCTGAGGGTTTGTACTTTGGCGAATCTTTTGGACTCTATTCGCTACAAAGGTATGGAAACGGCGCGCCTCATTGTTTACATAGCCCAAAACTACCTTCGAATCAGTCCAGAAATACTCTTTGACTTGAGCGTAGCAGAGCTCATCTCTCAACATGTTGCTAACCGAGACTGAAACTACAGCTGCAGTTAACTCAAGTCGGGGAATTGTAGACAACTTGGTAGGAGAAACACGAGCTTTGGCTATAACCAGGGAACAGTGAATTTCCTCTTTAGCGTTTCTGGCTCTTAAATAGGTGCATTGTCCATAACCACTCGTGCTCGCATCCGAAAAGTGGTGCAACTCTATTTCTTTAAGCTCACCAAAACTAGCAGGAAAGTAACAACGAGTTATGTTTACCTTGTCTAAGTTGGCAAAGTCACGTTGCCAGCTCTCCCACCTTGGCCTCAGTGCTTCTGGCAGAGAGTCATCCCAGTTGATACCTTGGTGACACATTTCCTGCAGGATCCTTTTTCCGCGAAGCACATATGGCGCCAGGAAGCCAAGGGGGTCGTAGATGGATGCAACAGTAGATAAGATGCCCCTACGTGTTGCTGGTTGCTCTTTTAAAGTGTTGTCAAATCTGAAGCAGTCCCTTTCAACGTTCCATTGGATGCCTAAGGCCCTTTCTTGTGGCATGTCTTTGAATGTTAAGTCCTTTGTTTTTGTCTCTACTGCACATTCAGACGGAGGGATGCTTTGTAGAACAGCAGGGCTATTTGAGATAAATTTGTGTAGACGGAGCCCTCCTTGCTTGCATATCTCTGCGGCCTCTTGTGCGAGCTGTATTGCCTTTTCAACTGTGTCTGTGCTTGTGACTCCGTCGTCCACATAAAAGTCCTTTTCCATGAACTCAGATCCTACAGGATGTGTGTGACAGTGTTCTTTAGCTAAATACTTTAGTCCGTAATTTGCACACCCTGGAGATGATGTCGCACCGAAAAGATGTACCTTCATTCTGTATACCCGTGGCTGTGTCTCTGTGTTGCCGTTTTTCCACCACAGAAAACTCAGGTAACCTCTGTCGCACCGCTGGACGTGAAACTGGTGGAACATCTTCTCTATATCGCACATTAGAGCAATAGGATGTCGTCTGAACCGTAGGAGGATGCCTGTAAGATTGTTAATCAGGTCTGGCCCTTGGAGAAGATGATCGTTTAGACTTGTACCATTGTGTTTGGCTGAACAATCGAATACAACACGAAGTTTGGTGGGCTTTTTGGGGTGATAAATCCCGTGATGGGGAAGGTACCATTGTTCACCTTGTTTTCCTTCATTGTGTACTTCTTCGACGTCACCCCTTTCAATAATGTCTTTCATGTAGGTTATATAGTCTCTTTTGTACTTTTCATCTTTGTTGAACTTTCGCTTTAAGTGTTCGAGTCTGATTTCAGCAAGCTTTCGGTTGTTGGGTAAGTGTGGCCTTTGTCTGAATGGTAGAGGCATCTCACAGTGTCCTTGTTCGTTTTTCCTTATTCCCTCCTTGAGCTTGTCCAAAAAGATGAGATCCTCTTGTGAGACTGTTTTGTCGCTTGCCTTTGTGTCCTTAAAATCTAACTCTAGCACGTTAATCACGTCCATGGGAGTTACAGGGGGTAATTCCTTTATTGTGATTCTATGACACAAACTTGACTGAGTTTCGTTGAGCGCTGGTGTGGAGCCTCCAACGATACTCCACCCTAGGTCAGTGCGGATGGCATATGGCTCCTCACCTTCTCCTAATAGAACTTGTCTTGGAGCTAAAGTTCTGGGACAGTTAAATCCGATAAGAAGTCCAACATCACAATTCAGAAGAGGTGGTATCTTATCAGCAATTTCGGTCAGGTGGGGCCATTGTTTTGCTGTGTCACTAGTGGGAATGTTGTCATAGTTAACTGGAATAAAGTCTTTGGTGTATGAGAGGGGTAGGTCGATACAAATGTCTGAGTCATAACCTCTCACACGCAGACCAGATACTCTGTTACTCTTGACAATAGAGTGAACACCCAGCATGGTAGTTAATTTTAACTTTACAGGGTGAGTGTCCGCGCGTAGCTGGTTGCTTAATTCTTCACAGACAAATGTGCTGTCACTTTGTGTGTCTAATAGTGCGTAAACTAACTGCTCTTTAGACGGGCTCTGAACTGTAGACACCCAAACAGGAACAATCATGGATGTGCTACTTGACTCACCCACCTTAGTAACGTTGAGAGCTGTGACTGTTGCGGTTTCATTAGGAGTGCTTGGAGCGGTGTTGCCAGAGCTGCGAGATCTTTCATATGCCTGGTGATTGTCATTGTGCAGACAAGTGGGATGCCTTCCTTTGCAAATGTCACAAGTGTGGCGATGGCAACAATCTTTGGCGTTATGGCCCACCTTTAAGCATCCATAGCACAGTTTATTGTCCTTAACATATGTGCGCTTCTCCTCTAAGGGCTGATCTGAAAAGTTAGGGCACTTTGACAACTGGTGTTTTTCATCTTTGCAAAACATGCAGGGTACCTTTAATTTTGTGTTGCTTGTCCTTGCCTTGTTGTTTTGTACCATGGTTTGCGTTGTGAAGACTTGTGAGGATCTGTTTGGTTTAAAGTCCTTTGTGGTTCTTTTTTCGTAGGATGAGCTGCATGAGTGAAGAGCATATGAAGAAGTGACCGGGTTGCATGCGATCTCTGCTTCGACAGCCACAAATTGTGCAAAGTCTTTGAAAGAGGGAAAATCCTTGCCATCCATAAGTGTAACTGTGACCTGGCGATTCCAACGGGCTGCCAGCCAGTCAGGAACTTTCTGCAACATCTTCTGATTTTCCTCACAGTCACTTAGTATTTCTAGACCTTTCACATATGGTGTGGCTTGGAGACATGCATTTAGAAAGTCTGAAAATGCCCTTAATCCTTCCGCATCCTTTGAGCTTATTTTAGGCCATTTTGACAGCTTGTCTCTGAAAGCTCTCTGGACCACAAAGGGTGGTCCATAACGTTGGTCAAGCTTTCGCCATGCATCCTTGTATGCCTCTTCATCACTGCGATAGAATATGCCCTCAAGACATTTTTGTGCTGGGCCTGTGACATACCTTTTGAGCAAGTGAAGCTTATCAGCAGGTGAGATGCTTTTGCAGTCCACAAGTGAAGAGAATGAAGCTTTCCATTCAATGTAGTTAATTGGATCTCCACTGAACACTGTGGGCATTGGCACTGGGATTCTGTTTATGGTTATACTGTTTTGAATTGCTTGGGCCAACTGGGAAATGTCCGTGGGAGGTGCTTGAGTGACAATTTGAGGGTTTGGATTGTTCACTGTGGGATTTAACATATGGATAGACATGTTTTGTTGCATTAATGGTGGTAAGCCACTAGAGAGCGCTGGTGCTTCATTAACAGATTGGTGGTCAACAGAGAAAGGCATATTATTTGGTTGAATTTGCAGATTGTCCATATCCATGTTCATTTCTCTGTCATAGATCTCAAGTTTTGCGCGAGCAGCTTGCATTTCCCTTTCTGCCTTTAAACGCTCAAGTTCAGATTCTATATCTTTCATTTTTTCCTTTTGTTTAATTTCCTCCTGCACAATTTTATATTCTGCTTCCTTTGCAGCCAACTCCGCAGCTGCATCAATCCTTTTGGCTGCGATGCTTGAAGTGTCTGACTGCTTACCGACACTAGACTGAGAGGCGGTACCGTAGATGGAGCGGGCGTACTGGTGTGACAGTAGCTGATGAAGACGTTGTCTTTCTCTATCTGCTTCAAAATCACCATCTATTGCTGTTATACGTTCATTAAGTATTTTCATAATGTCTCTAGTTACTGCTTCACAAGAGTCCATTTTGCGTCTTGTGTCAGAAGATGGCATAGTGTGCTCCCTTATTTCACTGTACACCTTCATCATGTTGTTCAGACCCTTTTCAATGTCATCGGCCATTTCACACAACTCGTGCTCAGATAAATCAGTCTTTAGGCTTTCTCTGGATGTTCTGATTAGCCCTTTCCATTGTTCATAGAGACTTAGCAGTTTTTTGTCCTTTTTTATCAGTTCGTCCTTTTGGTAGGCTAGCATTTTCTCCGTTAACACACTAGGCCGCTCTGAACGCCTGGGTAATGATAACTCGGTCGCAGCCTCCATTTTATGTAGTTCAGCTAATTGGTTTTCTTTGCGTTCAATATCTTCCTTTAATTCCTGCCTTGACCTGCTCTCTGTATCTCCTTGATGTAATAAAGCTCTCGTTTCATTGATTTCAGTTTGTAGCTTACGCGTTTGCTCTTCAATGTTGTCCATTTTCCGTGTTGTCGTAACGTTAGCTCGCTGCCTGTGCTGTTGCCGTTGTCCTTTTGAATTCACAGGCCGCTCGACGTAACGTTAGTACTCTGAGGTGAAGCTCTTACTGTAGCATGCCCCCCGAACAAGGATGAGACTTTTACTGATGGTTTTATGATGTTTAATCCCTTTTTCTTAAACTTTACTCCTTTCACCATATCACCAACGTAAGAGCTGAAATGAATACAAATGATATAACTGATCAACTAACATTGTTCACATTCATATGGTCTTACATTTGTGCAAAAACGAACATTTACAGACAAATTGCTCAACTGATTTACATTAACACACCTTTTGCCTCTTCGGAGGGGCTGCAAGCATGAAAATCAATGTTTATCAGGTCTCCGTGTCGAAGTGCCGTAGCTGCTATTTGGAATGACAAGCTGCTATATGCTATAAACTGCGCTAGCTTGAGAGCGCGCATTCAAAAGGAAAACAAAAGCGCGCAGCTCAAACCCGGAAGTCAGCCACCTCAACACAAAATTTCAAAATAAAAGACTTTTTTTTTGATCACCTTTTCTGTAACAAACTTATGGTTATTTACATTCTTAATTCTAACATTTCATAACCAACCATTTTACACTATAATGCATAGCAGAGCAGACCATTAGTTGACTTGACCGGCAACAAAATCATCCCACCTAAAAATTAGCAAAAATGTCTATCAGTATTTATACTAAAATATTATGCATACAGTATTATTAGAACAGTGCCCTCCACTAATATTGGCACCCTTGGTAAATATGGGCAAAGGCAGTTGTGAAAATAGACACACGTCCTCTTTCAAGCAGATTCTTAACAACAGTTGATTGGAACTTCTTAATTATTGAAATGGAGATTTTCAATGCTTTAGCTGTTATTTTCTTACAGCCACTTTCTATTTTGTGAAGCGCAAAAATCTTTTGCTGCACATCAGAACTATATTCATTGTGATGAATGATTAAGGGAATTTGGCCTTTGTGCTTCCTCATATTTATACTCCTGTCGAACAGGAAGGCATGGCTGGACAATTTTATGCTCCTAGTCACCCTGGTGTGCTAAAAAACGTAAATATGAATATGATATTTTACTTATAAGAATTTCTGGGGGTGCCAATAATTGTGGCCAACATGCATTGGAGAACAATTAATTTAAATAATGTGAGTTTCCCCCACTTTCAATTGTTTTACTTCAATGAAAGGTTAGAATTTTGTGAATTTTTTTAATCTAAGATCAAAAGGATAAATAATGCAGATTTATTTTCATAGCCGCCTTTGCTTATATTTACCAAGGATGCCAATATTAGTGGAGGAGGGCACTGAATGTCAGTATGTTACTGAAAAGTTTGGGGTCAGTAAGATTTTTTTTAATAAAGAAATTAACACTTTTATTGAGCAAGGAAGCATTAAATTGATCAAAGGGACATTTTATATTTTTACAAAAATAATACATTTTTAAATAAATGCTGGAAAAAAAATGAATAAATCCTTTAAAAAAATATCAATGGTTATATTATATATATATATATATATATATATATATATATATATATATATATATATATATATATATATATATATATATATATATATATATATATATATATATATATATATATATATATATATATATATATATATATATATATATATATATATATATATATATATCCCTGTATTTTTGATCAATTAAACACAGGCTTGGTGAGCATAAGACAAAAGACTTCTTTCAACAATATTCAACAATTGTCCCAGTCCTAAACTTTCTGAATGGCAACAACGAACCACCGCTATGGATCTATGAGTCAGACAGTATATCCTATAAAATGCATAATGCATAAATATGAGTGTCCAACTTACCACTGCTCTAAAGCTAATCAGTTAACATCATTATGAGTCAAACAATGTTGCTGAAGCCACAGTGACATCATTTTAAATGACATCATACACAACTGCAGTTCATTTGTCCATTGAAAGAGTACCAGATCAGTGGAAAGAAACAGATCAGCAGAATTTGCAAAAAGACTAGTTTTATTGGGCCAAACAAAGTTAGCTTTCTGGCGTCAATTTTTTGTTTGACACATCATGAAATATTGCAGTATAATCATTGTCACACATCCATATACTCATAACAAACACAAGGCCAGTCCACCCAGATTCAAAATCATGATCTGCATTTCCCAAAGCTTTTACTATTCACTTCCGGTCCGTTTGGACTCGTGAAACAGCTGGTGTGGGTGGGAACCTGGGCAACCAGCCATGCGGACTCCCCGGAGGCATCATTCTCTACAAACCCCGGACCACCACCTGGTCAAGGCCCTGCTTCCATCACCCCTGTAGTCTGGATGGTACCAGGGAGGATGGACCAACAGGCAGGCAAATGGGGATATTAGGGAGCAGCCAGGGACACAGAAGAACGTGACTGCGCCACCCCCTGCTGTTCCCATTCAGATGATGATGTCATTAAAGCTTACATCAGTGCTCATAAATTCACTCATGCATCCAGCCGGCACAGTTAAAATGCACTAAATGAGATGAAATACCCAAATATGATACTTTTTTATTATGCTGAATCATATGGCCAAACAAATTGTGGCTGTTGTTCTTATTAAAAGATATTTGATCTATGTAGGTTGTATGACACATGTGATTTGAATGTTATTTCCTTTGTGATGATTATATAAGGGTATGTTCTCCTGCTTGCACAGCTCTGTATTCTGTGAAGCAGGGAAAACATTAATCATATCTGACTTGGCTGCTAGAAACAAGGAAACCCCCCTCCCCCTTCCCACAGTTACTATATTAGGAAGAACATACATGATGCTCTATATACAACAAATACAGAGCTCTTTCTAAATGCACATATTCTTTCTCATTTAACACTCGGATCCAGAAGTTTTTAATTGTAGTATACAGTTTCAGGTCATTATTAATAATGGCTGCACTGTAAAGTTGTTATCTTCAGGATCTATTTCTACCTGTTCTGACCTTCATTGAATTTAAGCCAATATGGTGAGGTTGATTAAGTCACAATAAATAATATATTTGACCCGTTTATTTAGATATTACCACATGAAGTACATTTTAAGGTTATTTTTAGGAAAACGCTATTGAAAGTCTGGCCGATACAACAAGCTGATAAACTGTGAAATGGTTTAAATTAAGAATAAGACATATAAAATAAAGCAACAGCCATACAGTTTATTTATATATAAAGAGATTTGCTTGAGATTACATTTAATATTTTAGAGAGTTTTAAATTATTTTTAGAGTTTAAAGGGATAGTTCACACCAAAAATTACCTCACCCATATTTGGCGCCCATTGTTTAGTCACGAGGCGTTAAACGTCGGCGATAAACGCGCGCGAAAATCGTCCAGGTGTGAACAGGCCTATAGGTGTATATGACATTCTTCTTTCAGAGGAATACAATCAGAGTTATATTAAAAAATGTCCTTGCTCTTCCAAGCATTATAATGGCAGTGAATGGGAGCCCAAAATTTATAAAGTAAAATATCCACCAGACCGCCGTCCGTATTCAACTTACGGAAAAAAAAACGTAACTGGCGCAGCGTATGACGTCATACGTAGTGTAAGCGTTTTGAACTGCGAGAGGCGTTACACTTTCTTCGTAAGTTGAATATGGAAGGTGGTCTGTCGCAAGTTGGATATTTTACTTTATACCGCTTTACATATCGATATTTTTCTTACAAAAAAACCCAAAAAACATAAATTCGCTTCAGAGGGCCTTTATTAACCACTCAGAGCCATGTGGAGTACTTTTATGAAGGATCATATACACCCAGGATGGCTTGAGGGTGAGTAAATTGTGGGATAATTTTAATGTTGGGGGTGAATTATCTCTTTAACTCAAAGTGAGTGTTAGATGATTGGAAATGTGATCTAGATGTAAAAAAAAAAAAAGGCAAAATGAGCATGCACAAATAAATATCTAATATATATTCAATAGATAAATAAACAAATCTGCCCATACAGTACCAATATATCATGCATCCTTAGTTATTTTGGAAAGAGGTTATATTCTGTAAATTATATAGGCTAGTCCTCATAGACTTACACCTTAATTGTATAATGCTACAGTATAGCCAAATCCAATAACATAACTAGTTCACAGGTCAAACCAATTAGTGGACAGTTCAAAATACAGGGCTCATAAATCACATTACTCTAGTCTAATGGGATAGAACAAAAGTAACTGTGCTTTTCTCCACAGTGTGAACATACCACTTGCTTTTACCTCACGTAACCAGTCTGACTGTCAGGATTACTCTGGTCGATCAATATACTATCTTGAATAACTCTGCCCACCAACACTAAAAGGCTGAAATTGCATTATGGGTGGAAATGCTCCTCCCCAGCCCAGCCCAGATGAGTGAAGTCATTATAGAACATATTGCAATGGAAAACACAGCATGCTTTTCAAAATGACAATACACAATTACCTTCTAATGCAGCAAAGACAAACATGGATCATGGCATGCCATGACAGATGTCTGCAATGTAATGGCATAAACTGCACTACTTGGGGATTCTACACGTATGAGATGAGATTATTTATCATCTCATATGACAAGAGAAACCAGGGTGGGGCAGTAAAGCAATGAGAAATTCTTGTTGTCTAGCCTGCCAAAATATTCAATAAAGGCTGGACTGCTAGCTGTTTGTCACATGTCCACAACTCAGCTCTCCTATAGTGTAAATGTCCTCTTTAAGGCCCAAGCCTACTCACCCAATGAGAGATGACCAGAGGCCATTGTTGTGTCCTTCATAGAAAGTACCATACTATACTATACTAGTCTGGTTATGTCAAGTATTAGTACGGCACACTTAAACTAAACACAACTAAATGTCATTCTGCCACAATATAAATCTCCCTCGTTATGAATTATCTGGACTTTTACCAGGTGGGCGTACTGTGCACTATCGTTATTTTAAATGGCTGTACAGTGACACCTTGTGATAATTTGCAGCAAGTACGTGCAGGAAATTTCCCCTATGAGCACTTTTGTCCCTATACAAATAAACTCTCTTAAAAAACACTTTCGCTAGCTTCTTTGTGTACCAACAATGCCAACAACAATGAATATAGAGAGGAATTCTGTCATTTTTGACAGCATCAGTATTTAGACTTATTATGCGTTTAATAGCAGGATGAAATGACAAGGTAATATTTTTTTGGTGGGGAGAATGACCGACCTTGCTAACGCTATTATCATAGCTAGCATTATATTTATCCGAATTAAAATACAGCAGCATTAGAAATATTGCCATGCGTTTTGCGTAATTGAAAAACATTGTTTCTTGACCTGTAATAAAATAAAAGTGAAATTTACCTTGACTGTTATTTGTATTTCCACAGATACCGTGTCATATTTAATCTCAAGCTAGCATGCTCATCAGTGAAACGTGTTCTCCTTGGTAACCGACACTAACTAACTAAAAAAAAAAAAAAAAAACCTGCTGTGGGTTTGCTGTGGGACAGGTGTGTTTTTCTATTGTTTAGATATAATAAACTGATAATATATAGATATGAAACAATAATAAATCAAATGTATTGTATGTAAATGTTGTATGTAAAACAATAAATAGTTTTGTATAAAAAGAAAAGAATAAAAAGACAGCTCTGTGTGCGGTTTATCTAACAAAATATGGTTCATTTAAAAAAAAAAATTGAATCAAACTCTAGGAAATAATAGTGTATTACATCCAGTCAACTCAGGGACAAACAGAACACACTCGACAAGTTTTAAATTTTGTATTGGACTGCATTGCTTTTAATTGTGACTGAGAAATAACAATCACAAACAATGTAGGCTACATTAAATCAGATTATTTCTGATTACTTATTTAGTGCAAGGCCTGCAGTTAATTTGGGACATTTAAAGATTCAGTCAGTATAAACAAATGGCCTTCTGTTACACAGAGGCTCAATAGTTATACAAAGTGGGTTCATTAAACTCTGAGCTTCATTAAACAAAGACGTTCTTCACAATTATGAAAGGGATTCCAAAGTGCAGCCTAATTAATTAGTTCTGTAAACAGCTGAAGGTTGTCTGTTAATGTGCCGTCTCATGACTGCACAACTTCTCTAAAGAGATTTAATAACAAAACAGAGTCACAGGATACTTTATAGTCAAGTTACTATTGTTGTTGTTGCAGTTGTTAGCTCATCTTAATTCCCTGAACAATATGATATAAACTGAAAAACATAAATATGTTAAATGGCTCTGCTGCTCAAACAGCTTCACTGAGACCATTAATGATCACACACTAAATTCACTGATAATGATCACGGAAATTCTAGATATACACTTCTAGCACACTCCAGCACTAATATAACAATAACAGCACACTAACTGAGTGGATGGTAGACAATTATAATGTTTTAAAACTCTTTTTTTAATTATTATTATTATTATGTTTTCAAACTCTGATGCATGCAAATACCAATGCATGCCAGATTCCTAACAACACATAATGCTGGCCTTGGCAAACACATAACAGCAATGAGTTATCACATGTGACTGCTGATAACACCAACAGAGAATGCATTGACTTAATTCCCATAACAAACCTTTAAATATTAAACATTCTAATATGACATAATCCTCATACCTGGAGCCATTCGTGGCAAAACAGAAGGGCGCAAACCATTTCATTACAAATCATTAGCAATTTAAAATCAATATCCTTGAGTTTATTATATAACAGAACAGAGCAGGCGTTTTACCTTAGACGGCAGTGTTACACTAACCAGGCTATAATTCTTGAGCAGGTCAAATGCCTGCAAACAGTACTGTTCCCCGCACCAGGAGGGAGAAGGTCTATTTATATCTGATTGTTTTCACTGTGCAGACAGCCAGCCAACATTCAGACTTTCCTAGACTCTCCTCTATGTGAAGGAAATGATCCTTTCAAGCGTGGATTATGTTTATGTGTTATAAATTGTACTGCCATGAAGACACCCATGCGGGAAGCACTGTTATGAATAACAGCTGCGATGTATGATACAGATAAAGTATTTGTGGAGACTATAACACATACTTTGCAACAGATACACACATAGAACTGAAGTACACTGGTAAAATGATAGTCTCTCTCTTAAGTTGTCCTATGATAGAGACGGTCAGTCTGAGAGCAGCCATATATGGCTAAAACCTTTGCACTCTCATCAAGCAGAATATGAGAACATATTTGCGGGATGAGTTGTCAGAGTGGAGCCAAGCCAAAAACAGGACAAATCCAGAATTCCCTGACAATGGATACTCACCCATTGGAAGCCCCTCACAGTCTGACATTATGGAGTAAAGTGGAAAACTTTCTCTGAATGGATAGTGTCCAACACAAAACTCTGACGATGAAACAAACAGCTCTTTGAGATTGCGTACACCATCAGACCTCTCTGCTTCTGTCCTGCTGAGAACCATGGGATGCAAAGAATGCATATCAAGCGCTCGTGGCCCCGGCCACTATTGGACGATAAATATGTTTACACCCTCCCTCTTCCCTCTGGAGGCAATCCATCTAATCTAACCGGGCCTGCTAGTACTGCACTGAGAGGCTCCGTTCCAGGATATAAATGCTGTCACTCTAGCTATTTTGAAGCCAGCTGAACCCATCCGACTCTAAATTTACCAGTGGCTACAAATGAGCGACAGCAATTTGAAGTTTAATTTCTTGTTTTAAAAAATACTCAAAGACAAAAGGAAATTGTTTATGCAATGACTGTATTGTTGTATCAATGTCATTAGGTTCAGAATTTATACACCCTAAAAAATGCTGGGTTATAGCAATTGTGTTGTTTTAACCCAGCGATTGGGTGGTTTTAAGCAAACATTTAACCCAACCGCTGGGTTAAAACAACTCAATTGCTGGGTTAAAACAACCCAATTGCTGTGTTAGTCCATTTTCAACCCAACTTGGGTTGTTTTTAACCCAGCATTTTTTAGAGTGTAGGTAACCGTAAACAGTAAATCACTGTTATAAGGGGATATTTTATTGGTTATATTGTTTGAATTATTATTAGGTTGGTAGACACTTTCCTTTATTTACTTTAGTACTTTATTTACTTTTAATATTTCTAACTATAACTAGTTATATATATTTTTTATATTCTATTGTTTGCATTATTGAATTTCTGTATTTACTTTATAATCATCACTACAGTTTTTCTGAATTGCTAAAACACATTTCTTGAAACCATCACCCACTTTCTCAAAACCTTAAACAGAAAACCAAACCTTAAAGGGATAGTTCACCCAAAAATGAAAATTCTGTCATCATTTACTCACTCTCAAGTTGTTCCAAACCTGTATGAGTTTCTTTGTTCTGCTGAACACAAAAGAAGATATTCTGAAGAATGTTTGTAACAGAGCAGATAGAGCAACTACTGACTACCATAGTATTTTTCCCCTATGGTAGTCAATGGTTGCTCTATCTGCTCTGTTACATAGATTCTTTAAAATATCTTTGTTTGTGTTCAGCAGAACAAAGAAACTCATACAGGTTTGGAACAACTTGAGGGTGAGAAAATGAAGACAGAATTTTCATTTTTGGGTGAACTATCCCTTTAAAACTACATTCAGAGAACATCTGACTCTTCTGGCAAAATCAAAAATTGTATCTGCGCTCCAAATCAAACAATGCTTTCAGATCTTTCACACAGCGAGTCAATATTATAAACACTACAGATTATTTATTAGACACTAATGGAGAACACAAAATCCAAAGCATGCATTTATACAGAAAAAAGTATGTTGTAAAGTAAACCAATTTTGAAATTAGCCTACATAAATCACAACTTACAGTAGTAAGGTGAATAAATTGTACACTGCACTGCAACTATTGTACTGGCTATTACTGAATGTCTGCATAATTCAGCACTTGCATAATGTAAAAATACAGTAGTCCAACAGTAAAAGCCAAAAAGGTTCAAAAACTCTAAATGAAAAGCATGTTTACTACAAACTGCAAAACTACAGATTCTGCCTCTCAGCATAATGTCTTCGTGTTGGTTCTGGCCTGAGGACTTGGTCCACATCACAGGCAATGTAGTCTCTTGCCAGGCAAATAGAAAACCCTCTAGTGTGCCAGATCCAGCCTTGACAACACTGTCCACACCTTGTTCTTTCTCGTCCTCATCCTCTTCCTCCTTGTTCATCACCTCTTCCTCCGAGATAAAGTGCTTGTGATACATTTTGATAACGCGTTCATACGGTGGCTGTGTTGAGACAGTTCGTAAGCACACCGCCAGGTGGCACTGTTGTAGCAAAGTTAGATTTGAGAGCTCTATTAATGTGGTTGTTTTGGATCAGTGCTTGAAATGAAATGTAAAACACGTTACACTTAGAATCAACTGTATTCAGCTAAGGGAACTAATAGAATATTCTCTACGTTTTAAGTAACTTAAAATACAATAAAGGGAATTAATTCAGTGTTTCCCGGCCGTTTTGTCTTATCTAGCCTAGGCTACCACGACAACCCTATCAACACCCTTCATTACCACAAAATGTGTTCCTTTCATCTCATATTTTTTTTGACATCAGTTAGCATTACCATTAATGCTAATTAAACGTATTGCAATTCTGTGGGTAAAACCTGACTCACCAAATAGGCTACATTTTAACTTGAAGGCTAGGCTACACATTGCACATATTTTATTTTCTCTCCTTTAAACCAGACTATTGTTTTGTTTTTTCTTCAATTTTATAGGTTTCATAAACAAAAGCAACATTTTTCCAAGTAGCTAGCCTACTTCTTGGAACCTTCTTTAGTCCCCCCTGCTATTGACCCTGGTTAGAAATCACTGGATTATTTGACATAATGCAGTTTTTTTTTTAATGATTTAGAATCTTTTAACAGGTCTTTTGATATTTTTAGATTTGATCATCATCATCACTTGTATTTTGCATTTTAGAGAGTTCATGAAAGGTTACAGTGAACTAGGCCAATGTTTGACTTTCGAAATGTGTTTGCTTTAGGGGAGTCTCTCTGAAAACACTGGAGGTCAATCTTAGGTCCCCATCAACACCTTGGTAGGTTTCATCTGGGATTTTTAGATGTCAGACTATAATATAAAATGTGGATATTGTCAGGAACCTACATAAGAAAGTCTTTCACATGACTCTGAATCAGTGGTCTTTGGCTCAGTCCCCGTTCTCTGCTGGACTTCTGTAGATCCTTTGAAACCTCCACATGGTTGAATCCTTATTTGCAAAAGAGCATGGGGGGGCTCACTCTCTCCAAACGTAACTTCACCCAACCTCAACCCCCACCTCCAACAGCAACCCCTCCAGCCTCTCGGAGTTTGGATCAGTCCAGCTTGTTTTCTCAGAGTAATCACTGAAAATTACTTTTACTGCTCTAATGTACCCCTGGAACACACAAAATTGGTGCCCATTATCACAAATTGATCGTAAAAAGTCTGAGAGTCACGCTAAATAGTGTTTAAAGAGGCCCTTGTACACATGACAAAATTTACAACACAAAAGATTACGTGTCTTTACATATTAAGTGCACTTTAAAAACAAGGTGGACATTTCACCTCAGCCAAGTCTTAAGTCGTACGGGCAACCGCTGCCAGAACCTCCCTGACAGGAATGACAGAAAGCCAGTTTCGTGATTTGCATTGAATTAATATTCCTGAAAGAAATGCACTGGCTCTATTGTAACAATGCTGACTAATGAACTCCTAATGGTGTCAAATTTAACAGTCTTCTGACTGATTCCTTAACTGTTTTATGGATATTGGGGCAATCTGCTAATTACAGTATACTTAACACTTTGTGTCTGTGTCTGAAGGTTTTATGCAAACTGTGATGATAAGACTATTGGATAAACAACCCAGGATTTCTGGACTCTGTTACAGTAAAAGGAAACAAACAACAGTTCTTGTATTTGATTTGACAAATAGATGTTAATCAGTGAAGATAATGTAGAGCTGGAACATCTGGAGTAACTTGACATAAATATGAATTCAAATAATCCTTTATTTTGTCATTCTGACACTGAATGTTTTGAAGGATTCTGTTAAAAAACATTTTATTAAAAATGTATTTTAATTCTGTCATAGCTGCTATTTAAATATTTAAGACTTTATTCATCTTTATTAAAACATTTTATTAAAAATATTCTTTATTCTGTCATAGCTGCTATTAAACTTTAGTTCAGTTCAATCTTTATTTATCTTTATTAAAACATTTTATTAAAAAATTATCTTTATTTTGTCATGGCTGCTACTGACTTTTTGATTTGGTTAAAATTGTATGAATCTTTATTAAAATGCTTACTTAAAATTAATCTTTATTTTGGCTGCCACTGAAATTTTTGATTCAGTTAAAACTTCATTCATCTTTAAAAAAAATAATAGAATAAAATAAAAATGAATTTTTATGTGTCATAGCTGCTACTTACTTTTGATTCTGTAACAGTGAAAAATGTAATCTTTATTAAAATATTTTATTTAAATCAATCTTTATTTTTTCAAGTCTGCTACTGAACTTTTTTATTTGGTTGAAACTTTATACATTTTTATTAAAATGCTTTATTAATATGAATATTTACTCTGTCAGAGCTGCTGTTGAACTTTAAAAGTTACATTTCATGAAGAAACCAATAATAAATAATAATCAGTAAATTTGAAAAATAAAATGTATATATTATAGTAAGGTATATTTTCTCAGATATACGGATAATAAACTCTGAGATCAATAAACTCTGTTGATGTCAAAGAGATCAAGTTAGCAAGTCCCCTGAGTAACTGTCAAATAGGCATAAGGTTAGAAGGCCTTCAGAAACAAAAGGCTTCCAAGCTTTGATTTCTCTACCAGCTGGCCCAGCAGCAGAACCAGAGCCTCCAGCTCTCTGCCGGCATCTCTAGCCCCGAGCGCTTGGGCCAGCCAGACCGAGAATGATTTACAGAAGCTATGTGTCAGTCCACAACAGTGGAAAGGAGACCTGGTGGACCCACTATGATGGATGACCCTTAACTGTGGTACGACTTAAAGGCATTTGAGGAGGACAGGGAGGAGGAGGGGGCGTGAGCTTCAAACACAAAGCACATTAAGTGCTTTATGTGGGAGTACGAGTAGATATATCTAGACTTTGCTGTGTTTCTGAATTTGAAATGCATAAATATTAAACTTGAGGGTGTAAACAAAAAGAATGAGAGAGGGGTTAAGATGAAGATGTATAATTAATTGATGAATTCTTTCATGACCATGTGAACTTGTGTCCTCTCATTTGTTGGGTTGAATCTGATTGGGGAAACTGATTTTTTTTTTGCGTGCCTCATGAAAATTTTTTTAGTATAGTATAGGCTATAATTTAGTATAATTTAGTATAGGCTACTTTTGGATTTGGCCTACTTATTGTGGAACTAATACTTGCAATATACTTAAGTGCAAACTGAATGCAGAGTTTTTGGACATTAAATTGCATGTTATTTGCTATTAAATGAAAATGTATTAATTAAATGTATTTTTAAGTTAAATTGCATTTTACTTTTAACTTCATAATTATTTCTATTGTCTTTGAATGTATACTGACAAGCATTTATGGTAAATTAAAATTGAATGTCATTTGTATTAAAACTTTAGTAAAAAATTTAGTGTATTTAAATATTTGTAATTGCACATTTGTAATGATGAAGTTGCAATTTAGTATATTTAAATATATTTAGACTACTTGAAATGTAATTTTTAATAATAAACTACATAATTCTCTAATTCTACATAAACTAAATCCACGTGATTTAAAAGAACACATGAATTCATCAGACCAAGCCACCTTCTTCCATTACTCCGTAGTCCAGTTCTGATGCTCAGGGGTCAGCATGGGCACCCTGACTGGTCTGCGGCTATGCAGCCCTATACGCAACAAACTGTGATGCACTGTGTATTCTGACACCTTTCTGTCAGAACCAGCATTAACTTCTTAAGCAATTTGAGCTATAGTAGCTCATCTGTTTGATCGGACCACACACGCCAGCCTTCGCTCCTCACGTGAATCAATGAGCCTTGGCCCCACAGTTTCTTCCTTGGATCACTTTTGATAGACACTGACCACTGCAGACCGGGAACACCCCTCAAGAGCTGCAGTTTTGGAGATGCTCTGACCCAGTCGTCTAGCCATCACAATTTGGCCCTTGTCAAGCTCGCTCAAATCCTTACGCTTGCTCATTTTTCCTGCTTCTAACACATCACAAAATGTTCACTTGCCGCCTAATATATCCCACCTAACAGGTGCCGTGATGAAGAGATAATCAGTGTTTTTCACTTCACCTGTCATAATGTTATGCCTGATCGGTGTATATATATACACACTATATTTTCAAAAGTTTTGGGACTCCTGCCTTTACATGCACATGACCTTTAATGACATCCCATTCTTAATCCATAGGGTTTAATATGGAGTTGGTCCACCCTTTGCAGCTATAACAGCTTCAAGGTTTAGGAGTTATGGGAATTTTTGACCATTCTTCTAGAAGCGCATTTGTGAGGTCAGACACTGATGTTGGACGAGAAGGCCTGGCTCGCAGTCTCCGCTCTAATTCATCTCAAAGGTGTTCTATCGTCTTGGGGTCAGGACTCTGTGCAGGCCAGTCAAGTTCCTCCACACCAAACTCCATCATCCATGTTTTTACGGACCTTGCTTTGTGCACTGGTGCGCAGTCATGTTGGAACAGGAAGGGGCCATCCCCAAACTATTTACACAAAGTTGGGAGCATGAAATTGTCCAAAAATGTCTTGGTATGCTGAAGCATTAAGCGTTCCTTTCACTGGAACTAATGGGCTAAGCCCAACACCTGAAAAACAACACCACACCATAATCCTCCCTCCACCAAACTTTACACTTGGCACAATGCAGTCAGGCAAGTACTGTTCTCCTGGCAACCGCCAAACCCAGACTCGTCCATTGGATTGCCAGACAGAAAAGAGTGACTCGTCACTCCAGAGAACACGTCTCCACTGCTCTAGAGTCCAGTGGTGGTGTGCTTTATCACTTTATTGGTGATGTAAGGCTTGGATGCAGCTGCCCGGCCATGGAAACCCATTCCATGAAGCTCTCTACGCACTGTTCTTGAGCTAATCTGAAGGCCACACAAAGTTTGGTGGTCTGTAGCTAAGCTATTGACTCTGCAGAAAGTTAGTGACTTCTGCGCACTGTGCACCTCAGCATGCGCTGACCCTGCTCTGTGATTTTACGTGGCCTACCATTTCGTGGCTGAGTTGCTGTTGTTCCCAATTGCTTCCACTTTGTAATACCATTAACAGTTGACCGTGGAATATTAGTAGTGAGGAAATTTCCCAAATGGACTTATTGCACAGGTGGCAACCTATCACAGAGTACCTACAACTAAATCAGTAACTACTCTATTTTTTATGTCGATTAATGATCTTTTACACTTTTATTGTTAACATTTATGTCATAAACACCTTGCAAAACTTTTAATTGGGTTGATATAATCCCTCTATATTTGTGACAATATTGTTGTTGACCATGCTTTGAGTCTCACACAGACTTTAACATTCAGCATGCAAAACAATGGTAACAACAATATTACTAAGTCAAGAGTTTTAGAGCTTTCATGGACGTCTTTCAAAATAAAAGTCCCACATTAGAAAACCACAGAATTACGTTTGTTATGACTGTTATTTGAATGTACGGGTCTGACCCACCAGTTGAGAAACACTGGGCTAAATTATACCATTAATGTAAGATTTGATTGATTATTCAGATTCAAATGTTATTGAAACATATCTTGACAATTCAGTCTTTCCTCATTCAAGTAGACAGGAGCTGTATGCCTGCCTACACAGAAAATAGCTGCCCGGAGGCATAACCAAAATGGCCAAGTGAACTGCTTTAAAATGACTTTGATTATGCTCTCAAAACTGGGACTACAGAAGCTTATCCTGTATTAGCAGAGTCAATCTACACACAAGTCAGAGGAGAGAACTGAATCCTTCACAGAAATCTCTTGAAGTTCCGCACGGCTTTACAAACACAAATGCAACATATTTCTAAACCACAAGCTCTGGCTTGCTTTTAGGCTACATATCATTTCCAGATGGAGTTCATGAATAAGAGTGATAGAAATAAGTTGAGTGAAACAGGAAACTAAAGAAACAAAATGGCAGGGAAAGAGCAGGGCGCAATAACAATCCACTTCAATGCCACACAACTGCCCAGCTGTCAGTTAAAACCACAGCAGCATAGAGCCCCACTATGAGACACTGGGAGGTAAGTGCGACAGGAATCTATAATGTATCCTTACACTAAAAACAAACAACAGAAATGTACTGTACGTTTCGTAGCTTATGCTATGGTGTGGGCAATACATCTGTGATTCAGATTGCGATTCAAGAGCCAACACAAATAAAGAATGAAAAAAGAGAAAACAGCCGCAAGTTGCCAACATGTTCTTTCATTCTTGACATTGTAAAACATATGTAGTGCTTTTCAAAAAGCCTAGAGTGTGTTTTAGACACTGTAGTGTTTCCATCTGTGTGCTGTGATGCATGGTTTTGTGAGTTTGGCCAAAAACAGCTACAAGTCATGTCTGCCATTACCATGTCAGTGTACAAGCCAAGAAAAACACAGCAGAATCCAGAAATTTAATTGTGGGTTAAAGGTTGCAAACCCCATCATTGTATTTTCTTTTTTTTTTTACTTCAAAAACACACTGGAAGCCACCAAAATTAGCGTAGTGGCTTCACTGTAAGGGTCATTGACAAATAACAGTGTAATGATGAAGAAAATAAATCTCTTAAAAATCTAGATTAAAACATGTGCCAAGTTCCTAGAAATGTACTGTTTGTATTCATGTTGATTTCAAATATGGTACTAAAAAACTTGTAGCATAAAAAAAAACATGTTAATGTGAATACACATCATTATATATGCAGTCATGTGAAAAAGAAAGGACACCCTATTGAATTCTATGATTTTACGTACCAGGACATAATAAAAAAATCATCTGGTCCTTGGCAGGTCTTAACATTAGGTAAATATAACCTCAGATGAACAACAACACATGACATATTACACCGTGCCATTATTTATTTGACAAAAACTAGGCCAAATGGAGAACCCATGTGTGACAAACTAAGTATTAAGAGGGTAAGTAGCAGTCAGGCACTGCTAATCAAATGTCTTTGATTAACTGATCACCAGCAAGCGTGACCAACTCTATAAAAGCAGAAGTTTTGGCAGTTTGCTGGTCTGGAGCATTCAGGTGTGTGTTAACACAATGTCAAGGAGGAAAGACATCAGCAATGATCTTAGAGAAGCAATTGTTGCTGCCCATCAATCTGGGAAGGGTGACAGGCCATTTCCTAACAATTTGAAGACCATTATGTAAGGAAGATTACTCACAAGTGGAAAACATTCAAGACACACTGTAAAACATAATAAGTTGACTTTACTTAGAAAAAGTGAGGAAACTGATTGCCTTAAAATTTTCAAGTAAAGCAGAGTATTATTTTTTTGTCGGCTAAACTTAACAAAATTTGTACAGAAAACTTGTTAATGAAGTGTACTTAACTCAAAATTATTAGTTATGTTAACTTGTTATTAGTGCTCACATTACTAGGAAAATATTAGGAAACCGATTGCCTTAAAATTCTCAAGTAAGCGGAACTTAAAAAAATAAGTGAAGACAAAAAGCAACAACTGAACTCTATTCAACACTTATTTATTACTTATCAATAGTCTACAGGTACTAAAAACAATTAAGTAAGCATTACTTAATTGCATTAAGCTGTTCTTACTTAAACCGTTTAAGTTTTGTCAACTTAATTCTATCTGGGATCTGAGGAAGTGTACTCCCAGAGTGCATTGTGGCATGAATAAATTAATTGCTTCATTTTACTATTTTTAGCTTTATTTTACTATTTGTCTTTTGTCAGTACAACCCGAATAATGACAGCAAGTAAAATAGTAAAGGTCGTATTAATAATAAAAATTAAACAAATAAATATATATATATATATATTTTAAATCCTTGTTACCATTGTTGTGTTTTGCATGCTGAATGTTGAAGTCTGTGTGTGACATACTCAAGCATGGTCAAATGATATTGTGACAAATATAGAAGGATTATATCAACGCAATTAAAAGGTTATGCCATAAATATTAGCAAAAATAATGTTAAAAGATCATTATTAGACATTAAATATAGTTATGTTATACATCATTAATTGACAAATATTAAATAAATATATATATATATATTATATATTATAAATATATATATATTACTTCCCTTCTTTTGAAATCATACAACTATGATTTCTTGTTGCATTGCTGCATTAATAGGAAGTTAATTACTATAATATGAATGAAGTTCCAAGTGTCCAACCAAAGGGAACACTAATCACAATTATGGTGAGAGGAAGTGGAGGAAATGAGTGATAAGTCTATACAAAATTGCACCACCTCAAAAACACTTTGCCCGCCCGCCCGTCCGCCTGCTTGTTTTTTTGCTTTAGCAAAATGGTACTCAAACCAGTCAAGTAATGTTTACTTGAGTTTTCTAAGTAACGAAGGCATAGCATGCAAATAGTTCAGATTACTTAATTGTTTTAAGTAAGTGCAACAAATTATTGGACATTAAGTAAAGTTTACTAAAAAAGTCTTAGTAAGAACAACTGTTGGATTTTACAATGCATTTGCCAGTCTTGCCAATCAGTGAGTCGATTCAGCGGTTTGGATCGCCAAAGTCACGTGATTTCAGCAGTTTGGCGGTTTGACACGAGATCCGAATCATGATTCGACTCGCTGATTCATAAGGCTTCGAAGCTTCATGAAGCATTGTTTTGAAATCGGTCATCACTATATGTCGTTATTTAGTTTTTTTTGCGCGCAAAAACTATTCTCGTCGCTTCATAAAGTTATTGTAGAACCACTGTAGTGAGATGGACTTTGTAACAACGTCTTTAGTACTTTTTATGGGTCTTGAGAGTGTAAAGTGCATTGTGCCAATGCAGGCCTTTCTGAGCCATTGGATTTCAACTAAAATATCTTCATTTGTGTTCCGTAGATGAACGGGTTACGAACGACATGAGGGCAAGTAATTAATGACAGAATTTTCATTTTTGGGTGAACTAACCCTTTAAGAGAGCTGCATGAACAAATGCCTGCAAACCTCAAGCAACGTTGTAAAGAATAGTGGCCAAAATTCCTCCACAATGACATGAGAGACATTGATAAAGTCATACAGAAAATACAACTTCTTCAAGTTATTGCAGCTAAAAGTGGTTCGACAAGCAACTGAATCATAAAGTGTACTTAGTTTGTCACCAATGATTTCTCCACTGTTAAAAAAATGAAATTGTGTATTATGACGTGTTTGTCTGTCTGTCTGTCTGTCTATCTATCTATCTGTTGGTCTGTCTGTCTGTCTGTCTGTCTGTCTGTCTGTCTGTCTGTCTGTCTGTCTGTCTGTCTGTCTGTCTGTCTGTCTATCTATCTATCTATCTATCTATCTATCTATCTATCTATCTATCTATCTATCTATCTATCTATCTATCTATCTGTATGTCTGTCTGTCTGTCAGTCTGTCTGTCTGTCTGTCTATCTATCTAATAATATTAATAAGCAATTGAACCAATTTTGTTAATATATATATATACTAGGGCTGTCAAAAGATTAATCGCATCCAAAATAAAAGTTTGTGTTTACATAATATATATGTGTGTGTACTCTGTTAATTATTATTTATATATAAATACACACACAAGCATGTATATATTTAAGAAAAAAATATTATTTTTATATATAAAACATTTATATTTATATATATTATAGATTATATAAATGTATATACAGTATATACATGCAAATATTTCTTAAATATATACATGAATGTGTGTGTATTTATATATAAATAATAATTAACAGAGTACACACACATATATTATGTAAACACAAACTTTTATTTTGGATGCGATTAATCGTGATTAATCTGTTGACAGCCCTAATATATACATATTATCTAAGAAATTAGAATAAAAGATAATACCAAACTAGGTTTGGTTTTCAATTGTTTTTCTTCTATATATCAGGACAGCGTTATCACCCTGATATTGTTTATGTCCTCAAACATATCAAATTAAATTAATAATATTAATGTGGAAATCAAGAAATATGCTCATCATTAAAGAGGTGTATTCAAGTCATTGTATATATGAATTACGTATTTAATGCGTTTCCGATTCATTGATGTCATTGACCCGTAAAACACCTCACATCATTCTACCAACAGTTTGCATGGTGAGTAAACCTTCGGATAATTCCATCACTGCTGATTTACTCTACATTAAGTCATTCTCATGGCAAGTGTTTCAGATAATGTAAAATAATTGCATAAGATCTTATCAGTGGCCAAACCCCAGGAGCACCAGGGGAATGCAAGAGGGACAATGGCTCCCACCTAAACATTCCCTGCCCCTGAAACCATAGCTGGGCTTATCTGTGCATATCTATGTAGTCATGAATGGAAACCCCTAACTAGGGCAGATGGCAGCCCCATTCGTGTGCTAACAGCAGATTTACTTTAATTGTTCCTAATGCTCTTTTGTTTTGGGGCTTCTCCATGAGAAAGGGCCCCCAAACAAGCTGCATTTACATGTAACAATTAAAACTATAATGACCCTGCAAGTGATTTATTGGCATGCGGTGGAAAGGTTTTGTGTAAACTTTGTGCTTGGAGGTCTCCTCAGAAACGGTTGCTAAAACGCAAGCAGAGGAGAATGGAAAGGCCGACAGTTGATTTCACACCTGAAAAGTGAATTAACAGAAAGCACTAATAACATTAAGATGGTAATGCAATGCTAAAGTTATGGTAAAAAGGTTTCTGTTAACGTGATTGGAAATACTAAACTGTCCTTATAATAATGAAACACAAAGGCAAACTGTGAAAAAATTATTTATTACTTAGTATCTAGAATGTAGAACTAACATATCAACACAAATCTCTTTCTCTGAAAGAACAAGAAAATGGACACACCCATGGGATGAAGTATGGTGTACTACCGATATATCACGATATACTGTGTATATATATATATCAGTTAATACAGGAAGGACAATGGCTCCCACTAAACATTCCTGCACTTTTGTGGCTGCAGCACTTTTCCGCCTATTGACGCGGTTCTCGGCACACACTGGCATCCAGCAAAACGCTGCAAACTTCTGGCCTCATTAACATCAAAGTAAATCTGTGAAAGAGCTTGTTTTCTTTTTCCTCCTGCAGGCATTAGCCAGTGTAAAATAGGCTCAATGTCCTTCCAGTGGACCATGCCATGTGAACGTAGGACAGGAGGAAAAGTTAGAAGGCTGTATTTTTCTTTCTGCTTTTTTCCCCCTTCAGGTTAATTATACCTGAAGGGAAATCCTTTTAAATGCTCCTTGGCAGCATGTAGGATTGGCAGGAAGATCAAACAGCCATTGAGTAAGATGCCTATAAATATAACACATTCATTTGTCTCAAATTCCCCCCCCTCCCCCCAGTTCCTCTGGCTTTCTCCTTCTCAAAGCACTGCTCCCGAGGCTTTAACCCTCCTCATGTACACTGCTGAGTTCACATCTGGAACCAGATGGCTGAAGCCACTTCTAAAAGCGGCAAGAAGTCGACCTGCAGACAAGTAAAGGCAAAGAGAGCCCTTGGGTTAGACACAGTCTGTTCCAAACAGACACAACAGTCATGTTTTCAGATGATTTATAATACTGAACAGAGGTAGTCGCCGCTTTATTGAAGGCCTGCTCATCGGATAGATATTTATTTGATGTTTCAGAAGTTTTTACAAAGTGAGACGGTTCGGAGGATTTATTACTACAATTGTCCTTATAAAACACATTCTTCGAAAATCATTCTCTTAATCATTACTTTTGGTTTACTTTAGAAGATAATTTATGAGATTTTAAGATTTTTTTTCAGAGAATATATCTTGAATGAAGTTTATTTTTCGTATTTAAATTGTGATTGTTGTCATTATTTAAAGCACAAATTTAACAAAATTTAGTAAGGACATTTTTTTTATGAATTGCTAACTATATTCAAGATACATTATCTAAAAAAAATATCTCAGTTTTTTTTAAAGTAAATTTAAAAAACTGTTTAAAAAATTGGTAATGATTATAACAAAATTATATTATAATACAAAATTTATTGAGGTTTATTCATAAAATGAGAACAGAATTTGCCAATGGGCTAAGATAAAAAATATTTAATATATCTTGAATGAAGTTTATTTTTCGTATTTAAATTGTGATTGTTGTCATTATTTAAAGCACAAATTTAACAAAATTTAGTAAGGACATTTTTTTTTATGAATTGCTAACTATATTCAAGATACATTATCTAAAAAATAATATCTCAGTGTTTTTTTTAAAGTAAATTAAAAAAATTTTTTTTTTAAATTGGTAATGATTATAACAAAATTATATTATAATACAAAATGTATTGAGGTTTATTCATAAAATGAGAACAGAACTTGCCATTGGGCTAAGATAAAAAATATTCAAAATATTAAACAATTAAAAAATACACAATCTTGCAAAAATGTTTTACAAAATATGTACGTTGTTTTAAAGACTTAAAAAAATGCTATGTTTCTGCTATGATTGGGATCTGTTTTGAGTTACACATGGCTTTCATTTATTTTAAACTCAAAGTAAAAAGTATGTCGTTAAGTTGTATGTGTCACTTTTTGTCGCACCAAAGAAAAAAACTTGATTCTACTGTAAAAGCTACTTGAAACAGCAAATGATGTAAGTGTACTCTAATAATCCAAAACAAACACTGACCTGTCCAAGTTCTTTCACTGCTGAGAGAGAAGCTTGTGCACTGTGGATGAGAATTGCAGATGAGTGCCGCCTCTCTGGCACTGTGCACAGACAGCACGCAGCCCTGCTGGTTGTACGACAGCCTGCATCTGTACTGCATATTTGCAACACTCCTCATTCCTTTCAGGACAGCATAATCTGCATAAAGAGAAAAGAAAATGCATCAAAACCATCCCAGGGTACACTCAACACTGTTGCAACACCCATCTGTAAAATATTACCATGTTCAGAGACTTTAAGAGAAAAGAGTCCTCTCACAGTAGAGGTGGCAAAATCTCATGTTACTAAATGTGTGCGCGCATGTGGGGACAACAAAAGACACGCATACTGTAGCGGCGGCTCTGCCAAAATCTCATAATACAGGGGAAAGTGTGGAAACTTTTGTTGTAAACGCGTTTGAACATACGATTTGAAGATTCTTTGACAATGCTTGGCTGTTTTAATGCCTCTGTGCAGGTTTATTGTGGCCATGTGATTGATTTATGGGTGTCAAAGCTCACATAGAGGGAGCGAGAGAGTCTTACGGGGTACAAAACTTGCCCTTGAAGACGGATTGAATTACATATGTTTTATGACCGAAGTACATCTTCTTAAAGGTGCAGTCGGAGACACATCACGCTGAAAGCTCTGCATATATCTGGAATGCTTTTTTCGGTAGTAATGATTGAATATGTATGTAATGGGAGCTGAAAACTGTTAAGAAGTATAAGTCATCACTAAAATCAACGCATTACCTCGTGTTATTGATGGCGGCATATTCTCCAGGTGCAGACCAGATTTGTACGTATGCAAAACCTCTTCAAAGGCGACCAGGGTTTCATTAATGCGTTGCTTCAAATCCCCTGTGACAAAAATGTAAAATCGAGCTTTCATTATACAGCCACTTTCGCTGTTTTTCATCAAGATGAATTTCACAGGAAAACTCACCTGTGGAGTTCATTATTTGGTGAATAAGAGGCTTCAGCAGTGGGGGAGCCTGATGAGGCAGCAGGTAGGTGAAAAAATACCTGGGGAGGAAAATAATGAATTCATATAATTCATCCGAAACTCCAGCAAGAACGGCACTGGCAATTCACGCTGCGAGATCAATATGCTACAACTGATGCCCTGACACTCAGCAGGGTGGATAATTAATCATTACAGGCAAAGGAGGGGAGAAGCTGTCCTGAAACTCCCCGCACCGACCATGTCAGATTCTTGTCCAACATCTTTTTTTGTTATCTGCCTCAGACAATAAAGATGGAATGTGGGAAGTACTCACCTGTAGGCATTGTAGAGGTTCCTCATCTCGTTCAAGCCTTCGCAGATTCTAGAGGGGGAGCATCGTAGGGTGAAACTGCGGAGTGGAAACTGCAGCAGGCAGTCTGAGTCCTCCTGACAGGCTGGTTCTTGAATACTTGCATCATCCAAGTCTGTTAACTTGAGCTCTCCTGACACCATAACAAACTGTCGAGGCTGGAAATCCAGCAGGGCTACTGATCCCAGCGGTGAGTGAGTCAGATACTGAAGAAGCCGCACTAAACCAAGACAGACCTGAGCGCAAACACAATCAATAGTTACTTTGTGAATGTCAAACAGTTCTTATGTTACAAAATGTATGTACCGGTAAAACCTAATAAAACATATTAAATTATTAAAGGGTTAGTTCACCCAAAAATGAAAATTACCCCATGATTTACTCACCCTCAAGCCATCCTAGGTGTATATGGCGTTCTTCTTTCAGACGAATACAATCAGAGTTATATTAAAAAATATCCTGGCTAATCCAAGCTTTATAATGGCAGTGAATGGCAGCCCAAAATTTGAATCCCAAAAATGTGCATCTATCCATCCATCCATCATAAATGTACTCCACATGGCTCCGGGGGTTAATAAAATATCTAGCTACACCCTGACCGCCGGAAAAAAAACAGACAACGCATGATATCGTTACACTTTCTTCGTAAGTTGAATACGGAAGGCGGTGAAGGCGTGTGGAGTACGTTTATAATGGATGGATGCACATTTTTGGGCTTCAAATTTTGAGCTCCTGTTCACTGCCATTATGAAGCTTGGATTAGCCAGGACATATTTTTACATAACTCAAAATGTATTTGTCTGAAAGAATGTCATATACACCTAGGATGTCTTGAGGGTGAGTAAACCATGGGATCATTTTCATTTTTGGGTGAACTATCCCTTTAAATAGTTATATACTTTTAATATTATATACTAATTTTGTAGTATTTTTGTTTTTTGTTTTATTTTTGATTATTCACTTGTCAATGTTGGTCAGTTTGTTTATATTTAAATGATAGAATTATTTGTACAATGAAAGAATTTTATATAATAATATTTATTTTTATTATATACTGATTTTATAGTCTTTCTGACTTTATTTTATTTTACAGTGCATGCACTAACTTGTACTTACAGTGTACTAAACTAAGTACTGGGTAATATAAGGTAACTACATGGGTTAAGCTTAGGTTAACGGGTAGGTTCAGGGTTAGTACCTAGTTATTGTAATTAATATAATAAGTATATAGTATGTAAATGGGGAACATAAATAAAGTGCAACCAGCTTTTTTCAAAGAATGTTTCTTTAATACTGCACTGACAGAATTTTTCACTTGTTGTTTGTAACTTGTTTAAACTTAAAAAACATGATATTTGCATTGTGGATAGTATTGATTTTTTTTTCACCTACGTTTGATGTAGTTTTACACTCGAATTTCCCTCGGGCATCAGTAAAGTTGATCTTTCTATATGTTAATATGAACTGTAGTTAACTAGTCTTCACCATATCCTTAGTTTTTTCTTACTTTCTTATATAATGTTCTAACACTGGAGAGCATAGCAATGGGTATCAAGTCACCTTTGAATAAGACAGCGTAGCCACAGCTCTTCAAAAACAGAGGTGGATGAAACCAAACACCTTTTGAATAACTCTCGACCACGTGTTAAGACATTTCAGAGACGGTAAGGATGTCAAAGAGACACTCGATTACAGCCCTTTAGCTTAAACGCATTTGTCATCATCAGAGCCTATCAAAAATCAAAGGCACAGAGTATCTGCACCTGCTTCTTGTATGCCAAAGAGAACGTGAAAGAAAATACTCTCTCGCCTCGTGAAACTTGGTATCACCCTCTCCCTCAAACAGTGCTGAGAAATTATCAGGGTAAAGAAGAGTAAAAAGGATGGACATCTGAGACAGACATCTGTCCCTCGGTACTATTTGATCAGGCTCAGTTGGTATGGAGATGGGGCTCCAGTTAATCCATCCAAGCTGAAGAATTCCATCCACCCCCACCTCAGGTATGCCCTGTGGGGGGACTGTGGGTGGGGAATCTCTGATTAACACTCCATAGGAGGCCTGGGGGGTGGTGCTCTTACCCGAAAGCGCTCTTCCCAGGGGCTCTGCAGGAGCTGTATCATCTGAAGTGGCATCCCCTGCTCCAGAACTGCTGTGATGCCACCAACCAGAGAGCTGTCCTGACATTGACCTTTCAGCTGGAAACAACACAACAAGTTTAGTGCAAAATGCAATGTGTGGCACATATTAATCCTTTAAACTATTGCATAACTAAAACATCACACAACAACAGCACAACCTGGAGAGTGAGTGCAAGTTATTGCAAAATAAGGGTGATTTTCTTACCTCTACAATATTGGGGTGCTGCAGTCTCTGCAACAACACAATCTCCTTCCTCAGCTTGAAAGAAACAAGCTCATGACAGCCTTGCGAATCTTGAAAATCTTCCATGCACAATCTCATGTCAGTGCCTTGATGGTTCACGGATTTCAGTGCCACAAATAATCCTTGTGGCAACTCTGCTTTTAACACTGTTTTAGTGTAACCTGAACCAAGAAAGTCAACAGCTTTCATGCCACTTAGTTCTTCACAACCAATATCATTTTTACCATTGGCATAGTTTACACTGTCATTTGTGGATACACGTAAATCCTTAAACCCTTCTGATGATTCATCAAATGTAATATCCAGGAGCTCAAGTTCTTGTTGTCTTTCCTTAAGTTGTTGGAGCAATCTGTCGTGCTCTGGAGTTAAACCATCTGGGCGGGCAGCATCACCAAAAGGTTTGTCCTCATGGAGACCAAAGTGCCATTTTTTCAGAATAACTGTTAAAGAAAAAAACAACAAAGCAAGAAGGACAAAAGTGCAAAAGGGATTCCTTGAGAAAGTCATGGTAAGTTCGTCTAGGGCCAGTCTGCACTGTCAAACTGCAACACGGTCTCTTCGGTCATAGTTCTCTCTGTGGCACACACACACAGTACGTGCGCACTGTAATTTAGTGTGAGCTGTGGTAACGCCCCTTGGGCGTGTCCTACTACTCATGGCCAAATAATCACCTCCCACACAATGCAACCGCGATTCACACGCACACAAAAGAGGCTCTGTGTTTTTACCATTTCATTGACCTTTTGAAGGATGTACGTAAAAGATAATATACATTCAGACGACAATTATCACAAAATAAACCTTTCAGAACGGTATCGCGCTTACACGGTTAATGACGAATAAACAAATAAAACACACTGACACGAAACATTTTTGCTTAGGTTCAAATTGTTAGATTATTTTCATTAAGTCCATTACAGCATTTAATACATTACTACAAAATACATTTATATAGCCAATTTTTTTTATTAATCTGCAATCCAAGTTACTGTTTATGTAAATTAGCTAGCAACTTTATTTAGCTACAATGTAATTTGAATTTTTTTAAAAACTGGATTTAACTGGATACTGTTAAGCCTTTTAGCCAAATGTCAACGGTTTTAATTTCACTATAAAATAAATGTTGTCCTTCCAGTGCAAATGTATTTCTGTCGCAATACGGTGCTAATGAGTTATAACTTGAGCAACCCTTGTACATAGTGAGCAATACAAATTACCTTTTATATAGAGCCGTAATAAAGATGAAAAAAATATTATAAAACATCGTGGGACAATGGGGAATGGGGAAAAAAAATCACACCAAAAATGATTATTAAATATTTTTAAATAAAATGTTTTATACTATTTTACACTAGATGCTAAATGACAATCTAATAGTCATGTATAAATGTATAATAAATGTCTAATTGACCTAAATTAAACTTAAATGCAAATAGGCATTACAAATTTGAATAATATTTTTAAGGATTTCTGCTTTTGAGGCAAAAATGTGGAACCGTGCCAGAAAAAGAAACAAATATTTCTATCTGTCATTCAAACTGATTCATCCCTTCATTATTAGCATTTATTGTTCTAATGTCACAGTAGGTATGCAGTTGACGGTAGCCACAGACTTCCATATAGGAAAAAATACTATGGAAGTCAATGGGGTCCATCAACACGTCTATCAACATTCTATAAAATATCTTCTTTTGTATTCAACAGAAGAAAGAAACTAATACATGTTTGGACATGTTTTGAAATGATTATGAATTTTCATTTTTGGGTGAACTATCCCTCTAATGTGCATCTCTTAGAAATAGCAAGGTGAGCTTACCTCTTTATGTCAGTAGGTGGTAGCAAAGTATATGTTGCCCCACCATGTAAAACCTCCTTTTATATTTAACATAAATACCTAAGATAACATTTTCAAGCTTTCTAGAATGTATATGGAAAAATTGGTTATTAAGTACAATATTAGGATGCAAATAGGCCTAAGTGTACCACAGATAGTGAAAATGCATCTCACAGATCATGATGACTTAGGGTCTCATTCATTTCAAGGTTCAAAAGAAGGTGAAAATCCCCAAAACATATTACTGTATTAAAGTAAGACACAGTTAATGTCTTATTTAACACGTTAAAATTGTGGTCCAATTTTTGTTGTACAGTTTAAGTAGTCTTAAAACTTAATTTTCTCCACTCTAGTATCCGATGAAGTGTAATACTTACTTGCAGTATTATTGAGAGCGTTTTTATAACTATAAAACTATTATTGGACTAACGTGCGCAGACACACAATGACACTTACACCAATCGAATCCACCCGGTACACATTATTTTGAAACCAAACACAGTTTAGAAACAGCATAGAAATGTTATTTCACTCATACATCTTTTACCACTGGGAGCCTTTTCTCACTGCTGTTTTATTAAGGAAATGTGTCTTTCTGTCTTGAAATACGCCAAGGAAATAAAACAACAATGTAGCCACTCACTGGGAGAAATGTGCCACAAGAGATTACTATGAGTGCCAATACAGAAACACCCATGGTCTGAAGCAAACTGCTCAAATGGATTCAAGAGGCAACTGTGCTGTGGGCTTAACACATATCATGTCAAAACTCGTTGGGTTAAGGCGCATGTGAGAAAAAGTCTTTTTCTAGCACATTGTCTGTAGAGAATAGTGAGTCATAATAATAAATAATATATTACATTACTCTGTGCCATTTAAATTTCTAATGAATTTCATTATAGTCTCATCTCAGCTCAATGTGCATGATGTTCCCTTTCTGCCTGTCAAACATAAAGCCCATAACTGTGTAAAATAATGTTGCCTTTCTCTCAAATAACACTATAAATATATGGTTGTTTGTATATAAAATGGCTATTCTATCAGCAGTATTTGATATAAATGGCTGTATCTCTTATATTTATCAGGATCTGCTGGATCAATCACTCTTTGTAACCAAGACAATTTGTAGCTTTTGAAACAACAAAAACATTTCCACCATTATTAGCAGCAAAAAGTTGTCTGAAGGGATCCTGCAATTAAATAGCATAATATAGGCATATACACAGATCAGGCATAACATTATGACCTATTATTGTGTTGTTCCCCCTTTTGCTGACCTGTCGAGGCATGGACTCCACTAGACCCCTGAAGGTGTGCTGTGGTATCTGGCACCAAGATGTTAGCAGCAGATCCTTTAAGTCCTGTAAGTTGCGAGGTGGGGCCTCCATGCTCGATTGGATTGAGATCGGGGGAATTTAGAGGCCAAGTCAACACCTCAAACTCGTTGTCCTCCTCAAACCATTCCTGAAGCATTTCTGCTTTGTGGCAGGGCACATTAGCACTTTGTTTGACAAGGGCCGAATTGTGGCTAGACGACTGGGTCAGAGCATCTCCAAAAATGCAGCTCTTATCTTGTGGGGTGTCTGCAGTGGTCAATATCTATCAAAAGTGGTCCAAGGGAGGAATGGTGGTGAACCGACCGGCAACAGGGTCATTGGCGGCCAAGGCTCTCTGATGCACATGGGGAGCGAAGGCTGCCCACGTGGTCCGATCAAACAGACGAGCTACTCAAATTGCTCAAGAAGTTAATGCTGGTTCTAATAGAAAGGTGTCAGAATACACAGTGAATCTCAGTTTGTAGCGTATGGGGCTGCATAGCCGCAGACCAGTCAGGGTGCCCATGCTGACCCCTATCCACCGCTGAAAGCCCCAACAGTGGGCACATGAGCATCAGAACTGGACCACGGAGCAATGGAAGAAGGTGGCCTGGTCTGATGAATCACATTTTCTTTTGCATCATGTGGATGGCCGGGTGCGTGTGCTTTGCTAACCTGTGGCATCAGGATGCACTATGGGAAGAAGGCAAGCCGGTGGAAGCAGTGTGATGCTTTGGGAAATGTTCTGCTGGGAAATATATTTACCGTATAAAAATTATAAACACAACACTTTTGTTTTTGCCCCCCTTTTTCATGAGCTGAACTCAAAGATCTAAGACTTTATATGTAGCCTACACAAAAGGCCTATTTCTCTCAAATATTGTTCACAAATCTGTCTAAATCTGTGTTAGTGAGCACTTCTCCTTTGCCGAGATAATCCATCCACCTCACAGGTGTGGCATATCAAGATGCTGATTAGACAGCATGATTAGTGACAGCAGTTCAGATCATGAAAAATGGGGACAAAAACAAAAGTGTTGCGTTTATAATTTTGTTCAGTATTATACGTACAGTATAATGAATGCTCTTGAGAACAGTTCCCATGAAATCTACCTATTTGACTAGTGTCCCCCCCCCAACAGCTATTGTAAAAACAGGATTTTGTAATTGTAGAATTCTGAAAAATTATTCACATTTAAATTCACCATGAAATCAAAACGGACAATTCATATTTTAATGGAATATTGTAGCATTTATTATAAATATATATATCCATGTACATCATTATTTAATTTAATTAATGTGTCCTCGCAATCTTTAATAAAAGCAACTTCCCCTCTCTCTTGCAGCGATATCCAATATAGGTCTCTGCAGGATAGTAATAGGAGTTACTAGATTAGTGGGCGAGACCAAAAACAGAGGGCGTTTTTCATTGCGTTACCTGATTTGCCCACGTCACAGTGTGGGTAGGGTTTAGGGGTGGGGTCGGGTGAAGGGGATAATTTTCAATGCCTGGATTATAAACACCCATCAGTTTGAAAACACCCACACATTTAGAAACGCCCACTTTTGTTCGGCAGAGACCTCATACTCGGAAATCTCTTCTCTTCTCTGATGACGTGTTTACTGACGCGAGGGCGGGGCAACCGTCACTCACATCACATCACAGCAATAGCTAAAGCACAACCATCCTATCAATTCCTGATGGACAAAAACAAGTCCGGCCCTACATTTTTTCTTGATCAGAAGCCGTTTCACTCGGATTTACTAAGAAAAGGCTATCAAAACTTCCGTTTCATGCCGATTTAAACAGTTGTTTGAACTAGCCTATATACTGTATGTTTAAAACCAACATAGCTAGATAAACAGCTCCCCCTCTCTTGACCTACTGTGGGCATGATGGGTGGATCTGCATCCCCTAACCACACCCCACCATTTATCTCTCCACCCATTAAACAGGTTAAGCTCCACCCTTGAGCTCCAGATGCTCTGCAGCGAGCAATACTTGGATTTCTGTGTAACAGAACCTTTGACTCAAAACCATAAAGTTAATGAGATCTATACAGCCCGTGACAACTTTGACAGTTAAACATGAGAACGGTCAGGAACGTATTGCATTGTTGCGCACCAAATTATTGCGGTCAGCTACCAGGTCACATGACTTTGAAAAAGAATATCAGATAATTGTTTCCAATTTCTATATGGCCATGGCTACACACTCTTGCAGTGTTAACGCGATGTGGTTTTGTTCTCCAGCACCACCCTCGGGTGAACAGCGCGCGCTTAACTCACTGTCAACACCTCAGATCACAGCGCCACGATGAAGCAGCCTCCATACACTCACTAACGCAGGCTTTGCCTTCAACAGCACGAACACAACCCGATTCGATTGCACTTCTGCACAGAATTATTGCTTACATCTGATAGTGACAGGCGGATATTAAAGGCACCAAAAGCATGGATACCGTGTCCATTTCTAGAGAGCGTGATGATGCTGAAATCACAGATTCAGCCACGACAGAGGGACCTTCTCTGGAAGCACATCAAAGGTACGTGTACTGTACGCTACTGCATGTGGGTATAGAGGATTATAAGGCTAATTGTTAGAGCAAGTGTGATTGTGCGCGAACGTAAGCCATTTAAAAGGTTGCTTTTGCGAATAATCTGGAATAATGAATGTGTCGCTTTTTAAGGTGTCTCCACTTAGGCTTTTGTTTACAAGGGAGAATACAATCCTCAAAGGATAACATAAACCGGGCAATAGGTTGAGAGTACATGGAGATCACGTGTAAATAGCCTACTACTACTACTACAAAATAATATAATTTATTGGATTTGCTCTTATTTTATCCATAACCTGACACGACCGCTGATCGCGATGATACAGTTGGTGTTTTGGGGGTCACAAAACCCAGTATGAATTATTTTTAGGGTAAAAAAACCATGTTAATACTGTATATATTTGACATACAGTCACCTGCCATTCAAAAAGATAAAGATTAAAAATAATCTTTAAATTCTTGCAATGAATGACAAAAATAATGTTATGTAGCATCTGATACCAACTTGAACTTAATAAGCAAATTGTGTCATTTTCTATTTTATTAAACACTATAATATAATCAAGACATTCATGTTATGCAGTACACTTTTGCAACTTGATAAAAATGAATGCTTGAATAGAAGCATTTCTATAACATTGTATACCATATCATAAATGTGCACTGGTCATATAAACTTTATTAATTATAGCTTGTGAGGGACTGATGTGATATCAACTTTCAGTTGATTTTTATAATTTTTTACTGTTATGTTATTTAATCGGATGTAATGTTTTGAAGTGAGATATTACTATTTATTGCTATTATACGTGTACACTAATGTGACCTTGACTCCGTGTTTCTGTTCAGAAAATACAGTTTCTTTTATTATATTTATTTATGTAAATATAAATATATTTATTAGATTAATACAAAATTATACATTTTAGGGCAAAATTTATGTTAATTTGCATTTGTACACCTGCTATTCATTATGACATTTGAGAAATATTTCAATTCTTTTAATGAATGCCAAAACAAAACGGAGAGCAAATCTTTTCTTTCTATCCCCATTAGTAAGGCATGCTTCATTTTGTCTGGAGTAATTGTCATAATGAACTACACGGGGATCTAGGACTGTAAATTGAGGTATTAGACGACGGACTCTGAAAATGTTAATCACAGGGCTCATTTGTTACTCTGACTCTGACATTTTGCTTCAGCATAACTAGGTGTAGATTCCCTGTTCTGCTAACATCAACAATGATTAACTTTAATGATGAAATCTTTCTGTAGATCAAAGTATGAGCAGATGGTGAGATGCGTTCTCCAGCTTTGGTGGAGAAGATCCAGCTAAAGCTGCAGTGACTCATGTTTGAGTATAACCCTCTCTGGAGA
Source organism: Gobio gobio (assembly GCF_949357685.1). Taxonomy (NCBI): domain Eukaryota; kingdom Metazoa; phylum Chordata; class Actinopteri; order Cypriniformes; family Gobionidae; genus Gobio; species Gobio gobio. The sequence goes on from NC_137106.1 coordinate 17,411,522, forward strand.
ATCCTTGTCTTTATACAGTGCATCCCAGAAAGTATTCACAGCGCTTCACCTTTCTCCAGATTTTGTTATGTTACAGCCTTATAATTCTTATGATTAAATTCATAATTTTTTCCTCTATTCTACAAACAATACCCCATAATGACAACGTAAAAGAAGTTTGTTTGAAATCTTTGCAAATTTATAATATATTATTTTTAAAAATTACATAAGTATTCACAGCCTTTCCTCAATACTTTTTTGAAGCACCTTTGGCACTAATTACAGCCTCAAGTCTTTTTGAGTATGATGCTACAAGCCTGGCACACCTATTTTTGGGCAGTTTCTCCCATTCTTCTTTGCAGGACCTCTCAAGCTCCATCAGGTTCGATGGGGAGTGTCGGTGCACAGCCATTTTCAGATCTCTCCAGAGATGTTCAATTGGGTTCAAGTCTGGGCTCTGGCTGGGCCCAACCAAGGACATTCATAGAGTTGTCTCGTAGCCACTTCTTTGTTATCTTGGCTGTGTGCTTAGGGTTGTTGTCCTGTTGGAAGATAAACCTTCGCCCCAGTCTGAGGTCCAGAGCGCTCTGGAGCAGGTTTTCATCAAGGATGTCTCTGTACATTGCTGCATTCACCTTTCTCTTGATCCTGACTAGTCTCTCAGTTCCTGCCACTGAAAAACATCCCCACAGCATGATGCTGCCACCACCACCCTTCACTGTAGGGATGGTATTGGCCAGGTGATGAGCGGCCAATCCAGACATGACAAAGAGTTAAATCTTTGTTTCATCAGACCAGAGAATTTTGTTTCTCATGGTCTGATAGTCCTTCAGGTGTCATTTGGCAAACTCCAGGTGGGTTGTCATGTGCCGTCTGGCCACTCTACTATACAGGCCTGATTGGTAGAGTGCTGCAGAGAAGGTTGTTCTTCTGGATGGTTCTCCTCTCTCCACAGAGAAACGCTGGAGCTGTCAGAGGGACCATAGGGTTCTTGGTCACCTCCCTGACTAAGGCCCTTCTCCCCCGATCGCTCAGTTTGGTCGGGCGGCCTGCTCTAGGAAGAGTCCTGGTGGTTCCAAACTTCTTCCATTTATGGATGATGGAGCCATTGTGCTCATTGGAACCTTCAATGCTGCAGACATTTTTCTGTACGCTTCCCCAGATCTGTGCCTCAATACAATCCTGTCTCTGAGTACTACAAACAATTCATGGCTTGGTTTGTGCTCTGACATGCACTGTTAACCATGGGACCTTATATAGACAGGTGTGTGCCTTTCCAAATAATGTCCAATCAACTGAATTTACCACAGGTGGACTCCAATCAAGTTGTAGAAACATCCCAAGGATGATCAGTGGAAACAGGATGCACCTGAGTTCAATTTTGAGTGTCATGGCAAAGGCTGTGGATACTTACGTACATGTTTTTTTTAAATTTATTTTTAATACATTTGCAAAGATTTCAAACAAACTTCTTTCACATTGTCATTATGGGGTATTGTTTGTAAAATTGAGGAAAAACATTATGAATTTAATCCATTTTGGAATAAGGCTGTAACATTACAAAATGTGGAATAATTGAAGTGCGGTGAATACTTTCCGGATGCACTGTATTCCAATGCGATCCGCACACATAGGCATCTCTTACCGGCATTTGATTTGTTAATCAGAGGTTTTGTTCCATGTTATTATCTGTTGTTTATGTTACTTAAAATACCCACAAAAGCAAGTGCTTCATCTCCCACAACCATCGCAAACAGCCTGGGAGATTTGATAGTCTGGTGGCAATGGCATTAATCTAAATCTTTTAGTAAAGAATTACATTACCGAGATGACAATCAATCACTTTTTCAACTTATGAATGATATGTTACTCTCATCAAGTTTTATTAAGCCTGCATGTGTTATACTATTTCAAATTCAGACTGATTTGAAATCAAATTGATTATTAAAAATGTGATTTTAGCCGATGTATGGGTTACAGCAGCGACTTTGCAATTTGCGTGCAAGAAGATGTGCCTATGAGCAGTGTCACTTGATTCACCCTGGTGAATCAGTCTTATTATTTCTGATCTAGACTGAGTCACCATGTATCAGTGGCCTGAAGTAAATCTCATGCAGTGTAAGTGTCCATTATACTGCATGAAATTAGTCAGTGTTTGTCAGCCAACATGAAAACTGAAATGAGGGCTGAGGGCATTTGTCCAATCAATTCATTTTCTGTTACATTTCAGGCATTTATTCCAGATGCAATATAACATGGCTCCTACCATACAAGCTCCACAGAATTTTAAAGCTTGAGGGAGATGTGAATATCATAAACGCATATCATATGCTCATAAGATTTGGTGAAAAGGGAGCAAACAAATTAAGTATTTAGTAAATAATTATGCTTGCTCCAGTAAATATTTAAGCCGACTTTAGTTAAAGAGGGTATTTCATGAGCAAATTCGCTCTGGAAATTACACTCAACTTAGTTTTCCCTATCCTTGAGGAGGTATTCAGAGTCATTTAAAGTGCAAGATTTCTTGTGTCTTTCCTTGTCTGCTGAAGAACTGATTTCACCCTAATGCCTGGTACACATTGTGCCATTTTGGGCTGTCCCAGACGAAAGATGATCAATCGCGTCGATTTCTGTGGTCGTGGCTCCTAAACGGTGGATACAATGAATGACAAAATTATGTTATGTAGCATCTGATACCAAATTGAACTTACTTGTGTCATTTTTCATTTGATTAAACATTATAATATAATCAAGACATTCATGTTATGCAGTAGACCTTTTAGCTTTGCAACTTGATAAAAAATAAATACTTGAAGTATTTCTATAAAATGGTATACCATATCATAAATGTGCTCTGGTCATCTAAACCAGTGTTTGCCGTCTGACTTTTTTTTTTTTTTTAATAATTCTCTCTTTGTAAACTTTGTTCAATGCATGCGAGTGCTGCCATATGTTCGAATATGACCAGTCATTTTCGCCGTCATCACCCGGGTGTAGTAGTGCCAGAAGGCGCGAATGAGATGTCGCGCGCACTGTGAGAAAATTTGTCTCTGTGCACTCATCCGAAAGCGCGCGCACATGCAAATATTGAGTTCTCTTTCAAGTCTTGCTCTTGAACGGACAAGCTCACACAAAAAGTATATCAACATGTCCATCTTGATGAGTATTCTAGCAGACATAGTCTGTATATGCCTTAAGTAAACTTTATACAGTCGAGAAAGACGACGCATATCTGTGCATTAGGTCTTAAAGGGGCAGTAGCCTTTACTGCTGTCTGTTTAATGTCAAACAACAAAAGACAAGGACATCACTCACTGCTCTTGATTGAATAGCTTTGTAAGTTAGGATTAATCTTTAATTTATACAGTCAAATATGCAATGTTATTTTACATTTGATCAATTTCTGTACCTGAAAACTAATGTTAGATGTACCTGAAAAACCTGAAAAGCATAGTTTATTTTATTAGTAGGCCTATCTTTGCTCAATAGTATTTATTTGTGCAGCTGCTTGTATTTAAATAATTTGTTCTTATTATTTTCTTTATTTTTATTTGACAGTAGTCCTTTTTTCCCTGAACATAGCAAATACTGAACCGTACTTTACGGTACCGTAAAAGGTGAACCTAAAACCGTGATACAAACCGAACCATGAGCAATCTGTACCGTTACACCCCTAGCGTAACGTATGTGAGGGGGTGCCACAAAATGGAGAACATTTTCAAAGGGTGCCATGACTGAAAAAAGGTTGGGAAACAATGATCTAAACTTTATTAAGCTTGTGAGGGACTGATGTGATATCAACTTTCAGTTCATTTGAATATTTTTGATTGGATGTAATGTTTGGAAGTGAGATATTACTATTTATTGGTATTATATGTGTACGCTGATGTGACCTCTGATCTTGATAAACTTGAGGTTTTTGTTAAGAAAATATTAAAGGGTTAGTTCACCCAAAAATGAAAATTCTGTCATTAATTACTTACCCTCATGTCGTTCGACACCCGTAAGACCTCCGTTCATCTTCGGAACACAAATGAAGATATTTTAGTTGAAATCTGATGGCTCTGAAAGGCCTCCATTGGCACAATGCACGGTTCACTCTCAAGACCCTTAAAAGGTACTAAAGACGTTGTTACAAAGTCCATCTCACTACAGTGGTTCTAAAATAACTTTATGAATCGGCGAGAATGGTTTTTGTGTGCAAAACACGGCCTCATGAAGCTTCGAAGCGTTATGAATCAGTGAGCCGAATCAGCAGTTTTGATCGCCAAATTTCAGCAGTTTGGCAGTTTGACACGCGATCTGAATCATGATTCGACTCACTGATTCATAACGCTTCGAAGCTTCATGAGGCTGTGTTTTGAAATCGTCATCACTATATAAGTCGTTATTTAGGGTTTTTTTGCGCACAAAAACTATTCTCGCCGATTCATAAAGTTATTTTAGAACCACTGTAGTGAGATGGACTTTGTAACGACGTCTTTAGTACCTTTTAAGGGTCTTGAGAGTGAACCGTGCATTGTGCCAACGGAGGCCTTTCAGAGCCATCAGATTTACACTAAAATATCTTCATTTGTGTTCCGAAGATGAACGGAGGTCTTACGGGTGTCGAACGACATGAGGGTAAGTAATTAATGACAGAATTTTCATTTTTGGTTGAACTAACCCTTTAAAGCAGACGAAAGATGACCAATTGTGACGATTTCTGTGGTCGTGGCTCCTACGTCGTACAGTGAGAGAGGTTCAAAGATGGACGTTGTCACGGTCTTGCGACCAAAGATAGCCTGCGGTCATTTTCTGACAGTGTCAGAAATGTAACATTATCATCTCACAGTGTGTTTGCTGCTACGACCTATGTCTACTGATTAGCCAATAAACATGCAACTTGAAATTGCTTATTGATCATCGTGACATATACTAACGTAGCCTACGATTCAATAGGTGTCTTCATCGTGCAGTCTACATCCATGTTATACAGTGTGATTGGTAATGATCTTATAGGATTGGCGAAATCGCACAGTCTGTAGCAGGCATTACACTCTGACAGGCCACAACAATCACTTATGAGTTCTCGCAGTGCAGACCGCCAGACACGACGTACCAGCTGCAGAGCTGTCAAATCAAATTAAGCTCGTGAAGCTTTTGGTAGCCACCTGCAGCATGCGCACACAACCAAAACCCATGATCCTCATCAGATGCTGTATGGTTATTGTTGTAAAATTATGCCTGTTGTCTTTTATTAACATATGTAGAAATGTGTTACCTCATTCTGCAGAAAGCCTTGTAATGAGAATCTGCTAATAAGTGCATTCATCATACATTACATTGCATTATCAAATTTCCTGATGCTATTTTTGCAGCTCTGTGTTTAGCAATTGATCCACAGCAAAGATTGCCATATTTTATTGCAGGCTAATCCTAAAGATGGAATTAATAGAGATGAAGCAGCTCACATCCAAATACTCATTTAGGCCAACCAAGATGTTTAGTAATGAGAGAGAGAAAAGGCACAAGGGTTAAGAGCCAAGGCTTTGTTTAATCCTGAAAAAATATTTGTATTCAGAAACATCTGGTTCAAAGTTCAAATGATTTATCTTGGTTGTTAGTTTTGTCAACGGGTAAATGGGATCAGTCTTGCATATTATAATCTGAGCAATTAAAGAAACCAAAAATGAGCTTGAACACATTTATACAGTTGACCAGCAGTCATTTGTTTGTTCCTGTGTTTGTATAGCTTGTCACCTTGGTAATACTAAGAGTCAGCTAGAGTACATCTGTGTAAAAACAAGCTTGTTAAAAAGCAAATAACTTAAAACTTCATTGTTAATAGGAGTTGTTAATGTTTAATAGAGTAGTTAAATGTTTTCTCACAACAAACCTGCCAGTTTAGTTGAAATATGGTAAACAGGGATACATAGAAACATGGTTTATATATTACACATTATTTGATCAATAAAGCTGATACTGTTAAAAGCACAGTAACATCTAATGTTTCCTAATAATAAATGTTTATAATTAGCATTGTGAATATATTAAACAAAGAAAAAATGAATACACTTTGGTTCTTCAAGGTCATTTACATTATTCAGCAGTATATTTTAAGCAGTTGTCGCACTCTCATATTTACTTCCTGAGCAGCTGAGTTATAAGTACTAGTGAGATTTTTTCCCCCATCTCATCTGAGCAGGCTTTTTATGAGGTTGACAGGGTAAGCTGATGGAGTCCCTCCCTCTTGGCCTAATTGGGCCTTCAAGCATTTCGCTGATACATTTTTCAGACATCATTGCTTATCTAATATGTCGTCAGAAACTCAGCTGCAAAAAAATACTGTATTAGGCACATTGTTCTGACAAAACAAGATAAGAATATTGTTTTGTACATTTAATATTTGTGGGTCAATTATTTATTTAATTACATTTAATGTAATAATTTAATTATATTACAAAATCATTAAATATTCGATTTGTTGGTCAATATGACGGATTCAGGCATTCAATGTGCATGATCTGCAAATAAGCTAACATTTCTTTTTGTTCAAAACATGTCTGACGCTACTATTAAACATTCAATATCAAGTAATCAAGTTACTAAATTCAAGTGTATATACAAACAAGTGAAATCGGTTTGAGCGGAAATATAGCTGATTTAGCATTACTTAGAGTCAATCATAACCTAAATATGATTTTCATTTACAATCAAATAAATGGTTAATTTCAATTACAATTAACTAGCCAATTTGCAAAATATAAATTAAATATTTGAGTGATCGAAAATGACTAATTCTGTGAGTTGTGAACTGGAAATTCTGTCCGACTGGATTAGTGAGTTTTATAGCCTATCAACTTCAGCAGTCGTATCAGTCCATTTCTGAACCGGTTCATAAGAATCGGCTCAAAAAAAGAAGAAGAATCCATATGAATCTGACATCACCATTGCGTCACGTAGCACGTCTTGATTTCTTCCTGAAGTCGAAATCCCCCCCCCCTAGCTCGAGAACTACAGCAATTGGATCAGTCCAATTAATGAATTATCAGATTGTTGAAACAACTGGTAGTCAACATTGAAAAGGTACACCGTAAAAAATTATCATTTGACTTAACTTAAAAAAGCTATTCAAATTCAAGCCTTAAAATTAAGTAAATAAACATCATGCATACTTGAAAAAATTAAGTTATGTGGAATTGTCACATAACTTAATTTTTTCAACTACACATGAATTGTATTACTTAATCATTTTAAGTCAACTGATCACTTTTTACTGTGTAGTGTTGTGAAAGCAGGGGGTAAAAATTTAGTAGGGCGCTAGGGATGTGTCCCTAGACTTCCTACCAATATCCAGTGACACTGATTTGTCCCTAGCAAAAATGTTGATGAAAAAAATTATATATATTTATATATATAACCACTGTTGTCCGATTGTGTCTTGTGATTTTTATGGATTATTTTATTTAACCAGGAAACATCTAATTTAATTAAAAAATCCCTTACAAGAGTGTTCTGTGAAAAATGCGCAATTCCTGGTACACAAACGGTTAATAGAGTCCCGCCTCCCGAACTCACATCGCTGATCTGATTGGATTTGTTTTTCCATTCTAACTTGTGAGAGGCCATAGCTACATTTGGTTGTGTGAACGAAGCGGCAAGGCAACTCTCTTTCGAAACCTAGATGCGGTAAGTGAGGGAGAAATCAACAGTTCTGTGAACGAAAATACTGGGCAAATCTCATCACATTATTGATTCAGGAACAGTGCAGTTTTTTCAATATATGACAATTGCAGGATAAATGGTAAACATAAACGCTAGTGTCTGTGTGTGTGAGAAAGTGTGAGTGTGTGAGAAACCCTACATTATGGGGAAAAAATGTCCCCACAAATATGGCAATGTCTTGAAACAATTTTGGTCCCCATAAGGAAAATAAATCATATGTAAAAAAAATTATGTACAATGTAAAAATGCAGAAAGTTTTGTGTGATGGGTAGGCTTAGTGTAAGGGGATGGAATATACAGTTTGTACAGTATAAAAATCATTATGTCTGTGTAAAGTCCCCATAAAACATGAAAACACAACATTGCTTAGTCTTGTTGAAGTGAGAGGCCATCTTTGATCAAGTTGAAACGCTTGTCAGGCTGCTCTTAGTCATCTCAGTCTCAGAAAGAAGTTTCAGTGCTCTTAGGAGACTGAAAAAAATGGCACAAGTAAGACTTGCCATGTCCACCAGGACAAACTGGACAATATTGATGTGAGACAAATATGCTAACAGTTAATTTCTGTTAATGACAGACACAGACGTGTTTGGCTTCTTCAAATAGCAAGGAACAAGATAGTAGACACATTGACTATTGCATTGCACTATGAACGGAGTAAAGTTACGTTTCTTTTAAACTGCCTCCTTGTCTTTATTAGTTACCTGTAACATTACATAATTCATTAATTAACATTTTGTTAAGGTCATACATTATCCTATTCATTTCCTGAATCCTCAGCTTCCGGGGCCGTCCCCACCAATTTCAAAATCAACCCTACTCCCTACAGACTAGCACAGTAATGGAGTAAAAACATCTGATAATGCGATTCTTTTCTTTGCAGTGAAATCCCTGAGGTTTCGCTGTGTCCTCCAGACAGTGACAGCACAGAATCTCAGATGTGTCCGGTCAAGATAGAAGACAACCAAGCCGACAGCTGCAGTCCGTTCAATTCACACTCCTCTACTCAACTCCACCGTCAAGTATCAGAGGGCTCTGGATATTCACCGCAACGCAAAAGATGCCCCTGCTGTGGCCACCAGCAGTCGAATCAAAGCAACGTATGTCCAGGTCAAATGAATGCTTACCATCAAGCAGACTTGCATTCAGCGAGTCCTGTAAAGACTGACCATAGCTGCAGTCCTTCGCATCTGCCTTCCTGTCAGAATAAAATGCAGTGCCATTGGCTTCATGGATCTCATGATGGCAGTAACCACAAGCCTGTACAGCGTCACATGGTGACAGTGAGGTCCAGACCATTTTTCTATTATAAATATAATTTGAATGGACATGCATCTTGATTGTAAACATTTAAATATGTTAATAACTATGTCTGTCTACTCAGTAGGAATGATGGCTTGCATAGGATACCAAGGAGGTGAGATGCTTTTATAGCAACTGATGATAATGATTTATTCGAACATCACATGAAATTCAATATTAAGATTATTATTTACAGTAATACAGTAGTGCACATTAACATAGCCTCATGTTCAATATTAGATTTAAAGAAACTGTGAAGAAGCATCCAAGCATTAAGATAACGTGGTAATGTAATTCTAAAATGCAGTATGGCAAATACCAGTAGTATAATGCAAGTTAATGTACCATACAGCAATTAGATTAAATTTGACCATTTGAACACCATTGATTTTTACAGCTATTCCCAGGTCATAGTGGAGTACCCGATGACTGTACTCATTTCATGTACGATAGTTCTGTTTGCCTGTTCCCTCGCTGGGATTTTGACAGGTCCTCTACCAGACTTTTCAGACCCTTTGTTGGTGAGTATTTCCATGTCTGTAATATAGAAATAATGAAGATTAATGCTTCATGTTAATGCATCTGTTTGCACTAAAAAAAAGAAAGGAATTCAATTAAACATAAGTAGCCGAAATTCAGAGTAAAATATAAAAGAAACAATTGTAAGATTAAAAGTAAGTTTAAAACGAGCAATTTTAAAATGCACGGTTGCAACAGTTACAACTGAGAGATATATAGGGCTCTATTTTTAAGTGCATGGTCTGAAGCGTATGGCGCAATTGCACTTAGGGCCTGTCTGAATTAACTTTTGCTAAAAACTGTCAGTGCATCAGACGCTGCATAAGTCTCATCTCCTATTCCCTTTAAAAGCCAGTTGCGCTTACACCATGGCAGATTCGTTATTTACATGGCAGGATTTGCGAAGAGAAAGACTGAACTCTTCTCTTCTAAAGAATCCTCTTATTTTTAAGATATAAAAATGTTTGTGTGCTGCTGCGCATCCATGTGTGTGAAATAAGTAGAGTGTACGTGCGTTGTGGACCCGCCTATAGGTGCATATTACTAATGCTCCCTTTAAAAAACACACAAAAACCCCTTTCAGTTGCCTCAATGTAGCAATGCGCAAATAATGTGCCTGAACACACCTCGTTTTCAGGCTAGCACGCCCATGGGTGAACAGATGGGCACCAGTGCATTTGATATTTAAACAAAGTGGCGCTGGACGTTGAAGTGATAACTGCGTCGGGCTGAAACTAGCAAATAACACTTGCGTTGTGCCGCCGGGTGTATGTGACGCTTAAGCTTAGTCCCAGACTAAAATGCATGTTTGAGCTGTTTTAACTGAAAGCAACTTGCACTGACATATCTAAAAAATCTGTCAGTGCCATTGGTTTGTTTCAAGATACACACAAGTAATGTTTTTTTTTGCTAGGTACATTTATAAAAGCTACTTAAATTATCTATTTAACTAAGGCCTATTACTGGCTTAATCTAAACCCTGTCTCTGAAATCAGGCCTAAGAGTTTATTTTCTGCTTGAATACATTTCTGAGAATAAACTGGCCGACGCTGGACTTTCATCTTTAGAATTGTAAACTGGCCTCTCAAATGACTTCAACTCATTTTTATAATGACTTCAAAGAGTTTCTGCTTACCACTCATGTGTCTTTGATCGGATCTCACAGGGGTTTGAACCTCGTGGAACAGACATCAGTATCCGTCTAGCAACCTGGATGAGGTTACAGCAAAACACTGGGCCAGGAAAATCATTGTCCCAAGTTCCAAGGCAACTCACAGAAAGAACTACTGCAGGGTATTTCTTGGCGATCATTTCTACTACTGATACCACTAAATCAGACCTGCTGCCTTTAATAATAAAGGATTGTATGCTATGTTTATATTGGGAAAAAAAATTGTCTTACAGAGAGGACACCGTTATATCTGAACCTCAGTTAAGAGAACGATCAAGGAGAATGTTGCACAGAGATAACACAGAGCACAACTTCTTTTGCAACACCCCAGGTGAGATTTTGTTCAGGTATTATCAAGTATTTCCTAACCTAATACATTGAACTGAGCATGCTTTATGTAATGCTGTTGTCTGTCACCCAATCTGTGGTTTTGTAGGAGAGCGCTATGCTCAGCTGGTCTTCCGCTCTGGAAACTCTGCCAGTCTCTGGAGTCTAAAGGCAATTTACTCCATGTGCCAGATGGAACAGACACAGGTAAACCAAGGGCTATATTTTGCCAAAAAGATCTTAAATTCTCAAGAATAAATTAAATGCAGTGTTTTGTTGGGTAGTGATAGAGTTCATTCAGTGTTTGTTAATAATCAGATTAATATATTACAGAATTGAATGTGATCTTATTAGTAATCATAGGTACTTGTACAGGTAGTTTGGTTCTGGTACTTTTTTGTATGATTGTATTGAAAAAAATAACCAAAACGTGCAGCATCTAAAACTATACAAATATATTTTATATATAATTTAATATTTTTATAATGTACTATATTATTTCATATATAATTTAATATAAAAGATATTAAAAACTAAATAAAATATTCAAATGGAATGTACGAATACCTAAAAAATCTAATGAGATTGAAAACGAAAACTAAAAAGCAAAATAATTTTTTTATACCTTTGTAATCTTTTTGCTGAAAAATGCAAGTAATGTTTTTTATTGTCATCTCAGATTCGTTCAGGGACACAATTTGATCAACTCTGCCAGGTCAGATCAGCGTTATACGGCTCCACAGTGGAAAATGAGTGCTGTCCAAGTTGGTCTCTTGGAAACTACTTGGCTCTTCTCAACAACATTTCTTCCTGCTTTAGTCTGACTGCACAGCAGGTTTCTGAAAGCCTTGGTCTGCTCAGATTCTGTGCCCCTTACTACCATGACAGAAGCCTGGTTGCAACATGTACTGAAAGGAGTAAATATGGGCGTTGTGCATCCGTCCCACAGAGCTGTAAACCGTCAAGCATCTTTCAGATTCTTCATTACCTTGTAGACAAGGACTTCCTGGGACCACAGACTGTTGAATACAAGGTCCCGTCTCTAAAATATAGCATTGTATTTCTACCCGTGGAAAAAGGTGATCCATTGATGAAAATTTATTTGGACCATCTAGAGGGTCGTGAGCTCACCTACAACAACACCACCATAACAGGAATGGATTTGGGAATTAAACAGAAACTTTTCAAGTATTATTTGGCACGGGACTCTGTCTATCCTGTTCTCGCAGCTCTTGCACTTTTGTTCACAATGGGACTATATCTCAAATCACCATTTATACCAGTGATGTCACTGGTTGCTGTCATTTTATCGCTTTCCACCTCATATTTTTTCTACAAAGTCGCATTTCGCTTGACATTTTTCCCACTCCTCAATCTTGCCTCAGTCCTTGTGCTTTTGGGAAGTTGCCTAAATCAAGCCCTGACTTTTGTTGATTTCTGGAAACTACAGCTAAGCCACAACCCTCCAGCTGTCCCTGAGAAGAGAATGAACCGGGTTTTACAGGAAATGGGATACTTGATATTAGTGTCAGGTCTGACATCTAGCATGACGTTTTACTCGGGCTACATAAGTAGCATCACTGCCGTGAGATGCTACGCTGTATATCTTGGCAGTGCTTCATTAATAAACACATTATTTGCTCTTGTTTGGCTTCCTTGCATCCTCATTTTGCAGGAACGCTATACTGAACTGTCTTCAAACACTGTTGCAAAGGCAGCATGGAAGCCCTGCTGCTCGAAAAACACAGGTGGATTCTGGGAGACAAGTTCAAGAAAGCGCTGTCTGTTTACCTTGAGGCAGAAGCTTCGGACGTTAGGCAGAGGGTTTTCAGACACATCGAACCTGCTTTTTTTAAAGATCCTGCCTTGTGGAGTAGTTAAATTCCGATACATTTGGATCTGTTGGTTTGCTGTGCTCGCAGTCGGTGGAACATACATATCGTGCATAGATCCTGGCATGAAACTGTCAACTTCGAACAGCAGGACAACTCAGCTGTTCCGTTCCAGCCATCCCTTTGAGAGATATGATGCTGAATATCGCCATCAGTTCATGTTTGAGCGAATGAAACAGGGTGAAGATGAACCCATGACGCTGACTCTAATTTGGGGCATCGTTCCATCAGACGATGGTGACCACTTCGATCCAAAAAGTAATGGATCTTTAGCTCTTGATCCAGGGTTCAATATGAGTAGTCTCCAAGCCCAACTGTGGCTGCGGGATCTGTGTGGAAAAATTAAAAACCAGAGCTTCTATTCTCCATTATCAGCTGACCAAGAAACCGTAGAAGACAATGTGTGTTTTGTCGAACATTTGATTCACTGGGTTTCTATACGGCGCTGTTCTGAAAGCGAAGATGCATTTAGCTTTTGCTGCAATAATATTCCCTTTCCTTACCCACCAAGTGTTTTCGAGCAGTGCCTTAGCATGATGGTGGCAGAACAGTATGCAGAGGGGCGCTTAACCAGCGGTGGAGGCCTGAGGTTTGATTCAGAGGGTCGAATCACTGCCCTTGTAGTAATATTCAAGACTGTACAACTTTACAGCTTTAACTTCAGCAGAATGTCACAGTTCTATCAAGAGATCTTATCATGGTTTAATAGGGAAATTTCCAAGGCTCCAGTGGGACTGCAGAAAGGATGGTTTGTAAGCCAGCTAGGCTTATACGACTTCCAGCAGTGCTTGAGTTCAGAGACATTGGAGGTGGCAGGCTTTTCGATAGCTCTCACATTTGCACTGTTCTTACTAATGACGTGGAATATTCCGTTAAGTGTGTTTGTGTCCGTTGCGGTGGGAGGAAGCGTGTTTGCTACTGTTGGTCTCCTTGTGCTTTTAGAATGGCAGTTAAATGGTGTGGAAGCACTCTTTATTTCAGCAGCTGCAGGTCTTTCTGTTGACTTTGTGGCCAATTACTGCATTTCGTACAGCCTGGCCCCACACAATGACAGACTGGGCAGGGTTGCACATTCCCTTAAGAGAATGGGTTACCCGGTAGCTACAGGTGCTGGGGCATATTTTTGTGTGGGTATTATTATGTTACCCGCAACGGCATTGCTTTTCAGGAAGCTTGGGATCTTCCTCCTGCTTGTGAAGTGTGTTGCATGCGGCTTCGCCACTTTCTTCTTCCAGTCGCTGTGTTGCTTCTTCGGCCCCCAAAAGAACTGTGGGAGCATAACCTTACCCTGCGTTACAAAGCAAGCCACTGAAAATATACTGTCATCCGGTTCGGCTACAGAACAAGGGACCGCCAATCCTGCAGCTAATGGGGCATTTGGCTGTGGCACAGGTTCTCGGGTTCGAAGAAGTTTTAATAAAGAAAGCGAAGGCTTTCTTTGCCCCAACCAACAGCACCATAGAAAGCGCCAACCGATCGGAGGACGGGAGCCAGAACAGTATGAGCTGCAGCCACTTGCTTGCCAGTTAAGCGACAGCTTTGAGAATAGCACTTGCACCAGCAAGCTGTCCAACAGACCTTCTGTCCTTTCCGATGACATTCAATTCTGTGGTCTAAGTCCAAGGCAAGACTATGATCGAGTCAGCATTGAGGCTGACAGCGCAGAAATGTGTAGCAGGCACCTTAAGGGTTGCAACCCACCTCCAGCACTCCAGACCTCATCCCCGTACAAAGAGAACATGTTGCGTCCTGTAGTTGCTCCTCCACAAGATGCGTCCAAGAAGGTTTTGTGCAAGAAATGCCGAGGTCAGACAAGAGGTGGGCTCCAACTTTGGAATGTGTCTTTATCGTCTTCCTCAAGCATGGAAGAAATCATGATCACTCAGACTACAGACACTGTCAATGAAAGGTCACTCTCAATTGATGAAGCCACTAGCTGTCATCTACACAAAAGGCTTTTGTCATGTCAGTCTCAGAGTTCCATGGATGGACTCGAAGATTCCAATGAGACCTGCTTAAGTGAGGTAGAACCTGCTATCTTAGTGTCTCAAGCTGTTAAGATTGAGGAAGAGTTACAACCTGGCCACCTTAATGGCAAAAGAGACACTTTACGTCTGTCCTTGAAGGAGACTGTATATGACCTTGCCTCCCCGGGGTCTGGTAGGGTGAGGACCACCCAAAGTGATGTGCCAGTCATATTGCCCAACAGCAAACCCAATATGCCCGATGTCTGGATAAAAAGGGAAGGAAAAGGTGAAGATGGAAGCTGATCAATATTGTCAACACACTGAGCAGATCTAAACAACCACAGCATGGCCAGTACTTTATATGGTGGGCTGAACTTTTGTACTCAGGAGCAATTTCAGGATCTGTCTAAAGAAGAGACATAGACAATGTTTTGCAAACATCAATTAATTGTTTGGAAGTATACACAGAGCTTAAAAAAAATTTAAAGAGGTTTTTTTTTTAGCATGATTCCTTGCATGTCATGTAAATATACACTGAATGTGCACCCACAATAGCCTTTGGAAAAGCCTTTCTTCAGGGGCCTTGAACTGCAAACACTTAAATAACAATTGTGCCTGATCTTTTACACAACCAAGCCATGAACTTTTCAACTAATCTCCATAATTTGGTTAAGGTCACAATCATTATCAATTTATTTATTGTTATTCAGAGTCAACAACCAATTAAGTTCTTCAAATAATTTTCCGTTATTATACACACGATCAAGCACTAAATAACCCACTATACAGTAATTTTACGCTTAACTTATGCCTGGAACACTTGGCATGGATGTGCTCGTTACTGTGGCTGTAACTGTTTTACACATGAATACGTTTTATTGCATGTTATGATAAATATGTTCAAACCTGAAAGCTTAAGGAAACATCGTTTTGTTATTGCAGAGCCATAAAAGTACCTCTTTTAAAAAAAGACAATGACTGCCCATTAGAATAGGCCAATTACAACAGTGTGCTTAAATTAGAATGCTTCAGTGTGTGGACATGTTTCACTAATGCCCCAAAATGATAAATCCCTGCAGTACGACATTTGAACTCTGACTGTGAGTGTTACCTCTATGTTCAGTATGTATTTGAAAGATAAGCATTAATCAGAATGCAAAAGGTTTTATGTAAAAAGTAGTGTTTTGTGATGTGCACAAAGATGTCAGTTCTTTATAAAACTGGAATCAAAGGTCAGTTAAACCTGTTATACTGGAAAATGATGTTTTGCTAGAACATTTCTTTTTTATAATCAAATTGATTTAATGTTACTTTATTAAGGCCAGCGGATGTGTCCTTGACATTATCAAAGCATCCTAAAATACAAAGTGCCAAAATGTAAGAATGATCTGTGCCAAAAGTTTTCTTTCTCCCTGAAATTATGCAGCTGTATCAGAAAACCTGTTAGTGTTGAACTAATGTTGTTGATAGCTTGTGCGTAAAGTCAGATTTGAAGTTGTCAGAAGATAAACTATGATGAAGTTGTTCAATAAAAAAATATTTTAATTGAAGTTACACTGCAATCCGTCTTTGACTTTCTAGGGTGAGTTTCAAGTCACAACAGATTGAAACTGGACTTCAAGATGCAATTAAAAACCTAATTATTTCTATGCATAACACGGCATTTTGCACTAGACGTTTTAATCAAAATGACTCTAGAGGCAGAAGGAAATTATACATAAAAAACATGCTTCATTTTCATTCCCACAAAACATTTTTTTATTGCTTTACGTTAATGTCAGATGAAAAAAGGAATTGAAAAAAATATCGAGACCAAACACAGAAATGCACTGCTGCAAGTACAGACTAATACATTCACCAATTTAAATTAAAAGAAATTTTACAAAGAAGTCATTTTGAATTCACACTGAATATATTGAGTAATTGAAGGGCGTTTGAATGTGCGGTAGTATCTGGTAACAAATGTTGCATGAATACATCTGAATTTAGTTTAATCCTGAAGCCAGTCTTCTTTGGCCCAATCAGGCAGTTGGGTTGAGTATTCAAAGTCAGGTCCTTTGTAGCGTAATGCGTGTAGATACATTATCAAATCCTTCTCTTTTGGGTCAGAGCGCACAATTTTACATTCGCCACATAAATTATCTCTGACAAAAGAATTCGATTTTGCAGTTCTGGGGGCTTCATCTGTGATCGAATTCTTTTCTTTTTGTGCACCGTTCATCTCCCCCTCAGACTCAACTTCAGATGTGCTCTTGTGAAGATCTTGGCTGCCTTCTGCCTTCACTTCACCCAGAGGCACTTTACAGGAACTGTCATCACATGCACCACTGCTTGACTCAAGTACCATTATTTGAGCATTGTGTTCTTGAGCACCAACCTTGCAATCGGTCTTCAGCCCTTGTTTTCCTGAGACCTCTTCATCAGGCAAATCCAACAAGTGCAGACTCTCACTTGAACGATGTTCTTCTATAAGAGCTTCTAGAAGCTCCTCATCACTCATACCCTTCAGCCCTCCTTTGGCTCTATTAGGACCCCATGCAGAAGACCCATATATGGGATCGTTGAGGATTGGGAAGCCAAGGAACTGAAGATGAACACGAATCTGGTGAGTGCGTCCTGTGAGAGGGAGACAGCGGACCACACTAGAGTGTCCGTTATAGCTCAGTCTCTGGAAGACTGTGCGGGATTCTTTGCCTTTGGGATCTACTCTGCAAAGGCCCACCCGGAAGGACACTACCAGGATGGGTTCCTCGCACACCACCTCTCCCTCTGGAAACTCCCCGTCCACACGACAGACATATTCCTTTTCTAACTGTGAAAAACAAATGAAAGTATGGTTATAGTCTGCATAAAAAGAAAACTCGCCCTAAAATTTAAGACCAAGTAAAAATATATTGAGCACACAATGAGTTGTATTAGAAATGCTTCAAAAAGTTTAAAAATGCTTCCAACAGATATCCATAACTTTTTGATACATTTGAAAACAAAATGGCTTTAATATTTCTGCTACCAACCACTACAATATAGAAATACATTTTACTGGTTCATGCACATTCTTCTGATCATGCTGCAAAAAAGTGATCCGCTGTATTTTTGTCTAAAAAAATCTTAAATCAATGGCATAAGATAAGAAGTCTTGTTTTCTAAGTGATAAAATAAACTGAGTTTACGATGGGAAAAAAAGAACAAATATCAGAATAAACAACTTAATTCAAAAGGAAAACAAGTTTTCATACCCCCATTGTGTTTCATACACACATATTTGTTTTTGTTTTAAGCATAAACTCATTTACTTTTGTTCAATTTATGTTCAGGATTTCATTTAATTCTGCCACAAGTAAATTGATTTTGATATAAAGGTGCAGTGTGTAATATATATGAGGATCTATTGACAGAAATGCAATATAATGTATATAACTATGTTTTCAGTGGAGTATAAAGACCTTGCATGTTTGTTACCTTAGAATGCCATTTCTATCTCCATACACAACGGGTCCCCTTACCTTGAAATCTTAATTTTGCGCCGTCATCTTTCTACAGTAGCCCTAAACGGACAAACTTCTCTACAGAGCGCTAGTCACTCTCTGCTCTCTCCAACAACTATATTTTTGTCCTGTGTCGGCCCCCGTAGCTTATCCATGTGCTTCGAAAGGGAGGGGTGAGCATTGAGTGGTTGCAATTCACAACCTCACCGCTAGATGCCTCTAAAATTTACACACTGCACCTTTAAGGATGTTTAGATTGTTAGATTAGATTGTTTAGATTTGTATGGGAAAACAAAAAAAAAAGATATTTCTTTTTTGCAATGCATGCTACACTAATGCCACTTAATGAATTTTAGATTTTCTCCTCTGATTTAAGACCTTATATAAAAAGTTAAGTACAATTTAAATGTGGTGAATTGTCCACTGATGTAAATTTACACAGCTGCAGATTTTAAAGCATAGTTTATGCAGGGTTCCCACACCTTATTATTAACCAATGAATTTACATTTCTTTTCTATGAATGAAGTTATTGGATTATGGGAAAGGTTTTTAAAAATTACTTTTTAATTTGAAACTAATACAAATTATAATAAAATAAGATATGGCCACAATGTAACTAAACAAACAACGAGGCCATTAATTAAGTCATTGGAAGAAGATTATTAATTTGTAGCCACAATCTCTATATTTTCTTGTGGATATCATGTGCAGAGTTCCATATTTTATAGCCGAGCAAAACTGTACTAAAAAAAGACACTTCCATGACATTTCCAGGCCTGGAAATCACAAAAAAAGAAAAAAGAAAAATATACAAAAGCATGATATTTCCAAGTTCAATTCAAAGGAATGCTCCAGGTTAAACACTACTTATTGATGACATTAAAATCCATTTACTGTCACCAGAATATCATTTTGACATCCCTCATCCTCATTGTAATGAACTAAATCGATTAATTAAAATTTTAACACCAAGTTTTAAATAGATTTTTTAAATGGGTAATTGCTTTTCTTAATCCATTTACCAACTGCGTTTCTTTATCCTTTTACCAAATGTTTTTCAATCCATTTGTCAATCAATCAAGCAAAAAACAAAACAAAAAAAAGGCACATGGGAGAAACCAATAAACTTTAAACCCAAAATTATGTTCAAGACATGCCCTTTCGATGCACAATGACAGCAAAGTTTTACATTTTAGTTTAAAGTCATATAGATAGTTTACATACATAATATTTAATTAAACTACATAAGGACATTTTACCATATAAAACACATGTCTACAAGGTTACACCAGTGTAGGCGTGTGCCGGTATCAAATTTTCATGTTACGATTAATTGCTTTTATCACGGTATACGGAATTATCACAATATTGAAATAAGTTGCACAAAAAAAAAAAGTGTTGTCATACTATAACAGGTTTAATAGCTTTCTTATAACAAAAAACCAAACATTTAAATACAATAAAGCAATACACAAAATGTATAAAGTAAACAAAAATTTTAAACAGATTAAGTGCAAAAGAATTATTAAGAACAATAGGTAACACTTCACAATAATGTCTCACCAGTTAATGCATTAACATTAACAAAGAGTGAATAGCTACATCTTTACAGAAGTTATTCTTCTTTGAAAATGTTAGTTTAAAAAAGCAACTGTTCGTTAGTGTTAGCCCAGGTCCATTAAATAATACAGCTACAACTTTTGATATTAATAATGTGTTATTAAAAGCTGAAATGTACATTTAACTAAGATTAATACATGCTTTAGAAGTATTATTCATTGTCAGTTTGTTAATGAATGAACTAATGTTAATTAATGGAGCCTTATTGTAAAGTGGGTGATTGAACAACAGTCAGAACATATTCAAACAATTCTAGGGCATGTAATTTAGTCCAAATTAAACTATAAAATGTTTAAGTTTGAAAATGAATAGCCTTAAAGGCCCACTGAAGTGCCTTGGAACGGGCAGCATTATTCAATGTGTTGACGTAATTTCCCCAGAAACGGCTGCAGCTGTTAGCAGCTCCTCCCCTTTTTTGAAACAGCCAATAGCGTTTCGTTATTACCACAGTTTGACTAGAGCCTTTCTGTTTTTTTAAAGCCAGTTTCCTCCGAATCTAACCGTTTATCATCATAATCTCCTCCATATCACTTTGAAATACAGCATTCTGTGCAGCATTTAAATGGGTCTGATATGTTTTGTTGTCTGCACCGACTCGCGCATACGATCCGTACTGCCCTCTCGTGTCTGAAGTCAACGGCTCTGGTCTAGACTATGTGTGTGCGCTGCTGGATGAGCGTGAAACTATCGTGAACACAGACTTCATTTGCCTCAACTTAAAGCATATTTACACCGTCTGAATCGTTTCCTATCGCATGTATAGTGCGCTATGTGCCGTTCATCATGTAGAAAACATTAAATGCGTGAACAACTGACCGTTTTCAGACAGTTTAGGGTCTATTTATAATGCAGGGGGCGGGACTTCTGATTCTAGAGCAGATTTGATTGGACAGAAGATTTGATGAGAAGGTGAAGTCTGCAATGATATCATCAAATTCTTTGATTCGTTTTAACGGAAGTGAGAGACTAAGTTTTGAATGCTTATATCTCCTAAATGCAAATTTTGTCATTGTTTTGGAAAACACCAGCTTACTCATATCCTTAAGGCTAAGATTATCATACTAAAAGCTAAAAAACTTTATTTTGATTTCAGTGGGCCTTTAAGTCTTTGGTTATGTGATGACTAGCACCTGGGAAACGGCTGCATTTCTGCTATTCCGTCAGCGCCCTCTGCTGTCAGAGAGTGAATGTGCCCTTCAGCGCGTGCTCGGCTCATGCACGGTCTGTTTACATCAGTGCCAGTTCCTCTTTGAGGTGTTGTTCATTTTTAAACGGTTGATGGGTAAAGTATTCTTAAAATGCATTCTAAAAATCTGAATAATTCGTAATAAATAATTATTCACGGTATTTTGAAGTGCCCACGATAACAATATTGTGCATGTTCATTATTGCGGTATATCGTATTACCGTTTACCGGCACATGTCTACACCAGTGTTGTGAGAAGCATATTACAACTTTTCTGCATGCTTTTAACTAATAGTCATGCCATGTTTTATGGAGGATGCGTCTAAAAATTCAGAAGAAAGTTCATTGGTTCCTGTTTACTGTCCAATTACATTTTTAACTTGACTGTCAAACGGATAAAGCAAGGCAATTTGTAAATGTTTTATAAATGGAATTACTACATGTACCTATATTTAAACAAGAATTGGTTACACTATTTTAAGTTGTCATTTTCTGAGTAATATTGATTAACTACATGTACTTACTATAAGGTTATAGATTATAGGGTAGGATTAGGGTTTGGTTGAGGGTTAGTTGCATGCAATTATGCATAATTTACTGTTATTACTATGGTAAGTAAATGCAACATATGTAACAAGGACACTATAAAATAAAATGTTACCCAAGAATTAAATGTGTATTTATTTATTAAATAAATTATTTAAATGAGTGATCCTCTATAGGTGTAAACTGTGATGACAGTTTATTTGTTAGTTAACCTACGATTCATTTAGTAAATGTGAAGGGGGTAACGAACAGAATGCAGAAAATTCAAGACTGTAAACCAAGGTGGTGTCATTCAGAAAGCATGTCTTACCTGTCTCTCACGAACCATTTCGTCCAGTTTTTTGGAGACCTCGAGAGTACGAGCAAACAGCAGCACACCTGAGGTGAGGCGGTCCAGACGGTGTACTGTGTGGAGGCCACTAAGGCCTTTCTCCTTCCCCAGAATGAAGATGACAGTATTGTGACGGTAGCGCCCACAGGGATGCACAGGAAGTGAGGCGGGTTTATCCACCACCACCACTTCACCATCATCCACCAGAACCTCCATGGGCTGCCCACTCACAGGGGGCTCATGACGATGCACCGTGTTCCTCAAAAAGTCATTGTTCTAGACGAACAAAAGAGATACAAAACAATTAAACAAAACCACTCACAGAGACAGTTGGTGAGCATTGTTACGTTTTCTCTTACCTTTAGTGTTATATTCAGGTCATCCACAGGCGTTTCATTCAGTTTAATCCGCCCCTCTTTGACAGCCTTATTGTAGTAGTCCAAAGACTCCGCACGAAATTCACTCTTGAAAACGTCTAGTAGAGTTTTACCAACCCAACGTCCCTTGCAGTAAGTCTTAAAATCAAAATAATAAGGTAGCACTTTGCGAAGACCACCTTCAAAATAGTAGGAGGTTTCCGCAAAATGTTCTTGGCTGAAACTCACACCCGGGTTGCGTTTCTGTGGAGGAGGCACGTACCGCTCCCCGGTACGCAGCTGTTTTCTGCCCCTCTTTCGCTTCTTACCGCTGCCTTGTGTGGCTGCCCGATCCGTCTCCTCGTTTTTACGTTTACTGCTGTTTGTTCTGACAGTGCTGTCCGTATCACAGCTGTCTTCTTCCATGGTGGCCCCTTTAGTCTCCATGTCGTTTAACTGTGTGTAGCGCTGTTGTTTTGATAAGTTCAAGTGTATAAAGGAGACGTATACACTATTTTCTCTGACATTTAGTTTTGTTCGTTGAGTTCCCAAAGTTTTGACACTCAAGGTTTTGTTCCGATACAAGTGTCGCAGGAAATAATTGCTTTCTCTTTTTCCAAAACAAAGTAATGAATTCAAATCCGTTACCTTCGCCTTCATACACGTGAACCATGCCATCCAGTGGTTCAATGACAATATTGTTTCCGTCTTGGGTTGATGACATCACTGTGACGTACTGTGTTTACGAATTATTTGCACATTGTTGGTGTCAAATCTTTTGGTCTTTTTTATTTGGCAATATCTCATGGAAATCGCCAAATAACAAAATTAAGGAAGTGTCTTACAAAATACTTCACATAATTTATCCTGCGAAGGGCATTTTACCTGTGAATTTTTTTGCACTTGAATTTTTTTTTTTTTTGCAACTTTTTATCCACTGTATTTACTCAAGATTATTTTGGAAAGATTAAGAAACCTTTATTACTAGAAAACTGAAGCAAATTATAGTTCATAAATAATAGAAACTTTTTTATACTCACAATTTGTAATTTTTATAATGAAAATTTGGAATGTAAAGAACAAAATATTATACAGCTATTTATTTTATTAGGAAAATACCATATACATAAAAAGAAGTGGGCTCAATGCAAACTACATTTTTCACATTTTATAAATGACTTCAAATTCAAAACAAAGCGCTGAAAACATGTAATGCTTTGAAGGCACTGGAATTAATTTTTTTTATTATTTATTCCATTTCCTTGCAGCTAATTGTAATGCGTTCATGTGGCATTGAATAATAATAAAAATAATCAACTTTCATTCTATTCACTTTTCTGAGCCTAATTACATTTTCCATATAAATATTATTCAGAGCTATTTTTGACTGAAAATTAGATTGCTTTTTTTATTCAATGAAAATGGTCTAGCTAATTTCATATCTATTCACACAAAATAGATGCATGTATTTTTCTTATTTGCCTACCTTCTTTTTAACGCAGTGCTATATATTAATAGGCACAATAAAAAAAAGGTTATATGATAGTTTATGAATCACATTATTTTCTGATAGCTTTATCAATTTGTGAGAAAAAAAACCCACAAGGCTTTGTATTGTTTACATTTAATTTTGTGTACATTTAACATGTAGATTACTACAACATTTCTTAGATTAATTAACATTTTAAATCAAATGACACAGCTGATTAGACAACAGCAACGCTTCAACTAAAAGTCTGACTCCATGCACAGAATTAGAAAGAATAAACAGGAATTCGTTTTAAAACTCATTCTTAATTTCAATAACTAAAAGTATTTTTGTTTCCCGTTTATTAAGCCTTGGCATATAACTTAGTAGTGTGAGACATCAAAATTATTCATCAAAAGTTAGCATGGTAGCAGTTGAGAACTGTACTCTATTTTGATTGCTTCTTGCTGTATAGTATGTTAAAGCTGAACACATGGTCACTTATGAAGTATACTGAGATCACAAGCTTTAGATATGGAAATTCTTCCTCCCTCGGTTTAAGAATGTGAAGGGACACCACCTCTGAAATTACAGCATTCATTTCAATCCACTGCTGCATTTGAAGTTCACTTTTTAGTCAAGAATCCGAATGATCCAGACGAGTATGTTGCTAGGCAGGGATGAGAGACCTTCCCTCAGCCCTAAGGGCTTTCTGAACCACAGCACCAGCGCCATCTCCTGCAGGGGCAACCATACTGCAATCAAAGCTCATCACTGGGAAGAGAAACAAATCAACAGCCACATAGACGGGATGAGCTACAGTACTATGCAAATCACTGCGTTCGGATTCATTTCATAAGGACTAAATTAAACCATACCTTGGCCACTGGTGGTGTTTGTCTGTCAGTGGGACATAAACCACACCCATCAGCGCTTTCCTGACGAAAGTGCCATCGCTCTGACGGTCATACTGCTCGAGAACTTGGCTTCCACCCTCCGGGCCCACAGGTAAAACAAGTCTCCCACCTGGTTTCAACTGTTCCAGGAGCTGTTGATGCACATGTTTACATCAGCCCACTGCAGGCTATATAAACAAATATTAAATCAAATGCATAATGTGCATACAGCTTTAGGGAGTGTAGGAGCAGCTGCTCCAACATGAATGGCGTCATAGGGGGCTTTATCAGGAAAACCTAACCGTCCATCACCCACTGCAAAAAAAAAAAAAACCCAAACAAATGTTTAAAACATTCTTGTAATTTCAATAGCTATTTAATAAAATGCAGACAATGTTTCTGTGCTACAATGTATAAGAAAAAACACAATTAATTTAAATCCCTCACCCACTAATTGAATTAGCCCAGTGGCAAGCAATTCTGGATCATCCGCCTGGACATTTTTCACAGAGCCTTGCACCAGCTCATCTATATGGTCAATTCCCACTACCTTTCCGGAGGGCCCTACCTGCAGTATAAACATAGTAAAACATATTGAAAAGAAGGTATAATATATAAATATATATATATATATATATATATATATATATATATATATATATATATATATATATATATATATATATATATATATATATATATATATATATATATATATATATATATATATATATATATATATATATATATATATATTACATACAGGACTGGTGTGAGATTATTATTAACAGCTGTTCATACTCTAAATGAGGTGCTTAAATTTGCTACTACTTGCATGTGTTGTAAGTCTGAGGAAGGTTGATTGACCGAAACGTTGTTAATGAGATTTGCAGATGGGGCATTATATTTCTTTTTGAGACTAAAAATGTGGGGGTAAAATAAAAAAAATTAAAAGTATAATCAAAACTTGCCTGACATGCTGAAACAAGACTGCACTCACCATTCTGGCAAAGCATGCAGTGAGATATCCACTTCCTGAACCCACATCCAGGGCTGAGGCTCCTTCTATTAACTTTTCACTGAGAACCTCAAGAGCATGTGCATGCTACAAAAGCAATCATTCATTAGAACATATAAAATATGACAGTAACATCTATTTTTTTGAGGGTTAGTCTGACCTACCATATGAGGGGCACTGATTGTAGCCTTGTACCCTTTGCAGAGAAAAAAATACAATGTGTGAGTGAAAAATGGCTCTGTACTCTTCCGTTTACTTCAGGTATATGTAAGAAGTCACCTATGGACTGGGGAGAATCAGCATAAGGGTGGTCTCTGGAATAAATCCCTCTATCAGTGGCAAGCATGGCATTAAACACTCGGTCACTGTGGATGACTCCATGATCTGTCACAGAAAGACATTAAACTCTATACTAGTAAATCTACATCCATTAAATTACATAAATATGTGTTGATATACACCGATCAGGCATAACATTATGACACTATATCCTAATATTGTGTTGTTGTCCCCCTTTTGCTACCAAAACAGCCCTGACTCGTCGAGGCATGGACTCCACTAGACCCCTGAAGGTGTGCTGTGGTATCTGGCACCAACATGTTAGCAGCAGATCATTTAAGTCCTGTGGGTTGCGAGGTAGGGCCTCCATGGATCGGACGTGTTTGTTCAGCACATCCCACAGATGCTCGATTGGATGGAGAGCTGGGGCATTTGGAGGCCAAGTCAAACTCGTTGTGCTCCTCAAACCATTCCTTAACCATTTTTGCTTTGTGGCAGGGCGCATTATCCTACTGAAAGAGCCACAGCCACCAGGGAATACCGTTTCCATGAAAGTGTGTACATGGTCTGCAAAGTAACATCCAAATGGATGGCAGGACCCAAAGTTTCCCAGCAGAACATTACCCAAAGCATCACACTGCCTCCGCCGGCTTGCCTTCTTCCCATAGTGCATCCTGGTGTCATGTGTTCCCCAGGTAAGCAACACACACGCACCCGGCCATCCACGTAATGTAAAAGAAAATGTGATTCATCAGACCAGACCAGACCAGACCACCTTCTTCCATTTCTCCGTGGTCCAGTTCTGATGCTTATAGCACCACTGTTGGTGCTTTCGGCGGTGAATAGGGGTCAGCATGGGCACCCTGACTGGTATGTGGATATAAAGCTCCATACACAACAAACTGCGATGCACTGTGTATTCTGAGACCTTTCTTTCAGAACCAGCATTAACTTCTTGAGGAATTTGAGCAACAGTAGCACATCTGTTTGATCGGACCAAACAGGGCAGCCTTCACTCCCCATGTGCATCAATGAGCCTTGGCCCCACAGTTTCTTCCTTGGACCACTTTTTAAATATACTGACTACTGCAGACCGGGAACACCCCTCAAGAGCTGCAGTTTTGGAGGTGCTCTGACCCAGTCGTCTAGCCATCACAATTTGGCCCTTGTCAAACTCGCTCAAATCCTACTTGCTCATTTTTCCTGCTTCTAACACATCAACTCCGAGGACAAATGTTCACTTGCTGCCTAATATATCCCACCCACTAACAGGTGCCGTGATGAAGAGATAATCAGTGTTATTCACTTCACTTGTCATAATGTTATGCCTGATCTAAGTATTGTTTTTATATGTTTATCTATGCATCTGTCTATTTATATATCTATCTATATACTAACCTCTTAAGCGAGTGATGAGCTCTATATGTGTTTTGCCACTAGAGATCCATGCCATGGTTCTGGAGAGCAGCAAACCCATAGGGACCGCTACCGCTGCCAGCCTGAGCACGGTCTGCATTGCCTAACTAGCACCGCCTGCAACAAATAACATTTTTATTTTTTGATCATTCCACAAAAATAACTGTCATGTTCGGACAGTCTGTGAATACACTCTGATATACACCTGTCCAGAGTCTTTAGTTTAGTTATTACCCTGCTGAAAAAATAACCAACTTAAACCACTTATTGGCCAAGCTGATCTACAAAGTCATTCCAAGCTGGGAGAAATAAAAGCAGCAAACATTGAGAGTTGTAAAAGGATATGCATGATTTTTGAGTCAAATAAACACTAAACGAGTGATTGAATTTGTGATGCATGTTATACTGTGTTTGATCATTTTAATAGCTTTAATATCTGAATCTACCTTTCTTTAGACCTCAGACCACTGATGCGTCCAACATGCGTCCTTGACTCAGGTCAACAAACGTGAGAATCGCATCTGACCTAAATGTTACAAGCCAGACAGCAAATAGACAGTGAAATAACAGAATATTGTTATGTACGCAACATACTGGGCTTTCAAATGTTATACGTAGTTTCCTTAACGCACAACTAAAATGTCACTGAGCAATAAAACGAATATGCAGCGCCTCAAGTACGAGTTTGCATGATATTTTTTTTAAATGCTAGATAGACTAAGTACATAACTGTCAAGACGGATCAAAAATCTTACTTGTAAAATTCGACCCGATATCATCCTGCTGAAGGAGTAAACGGAAGTAGCGTTTCCAAACGTATTTCTTCGACCAATCACATTCACGAAATTATTGACGGACAGGTCTGACGGCCAATCTAATTCGAGGGGTAATCCCTGCCGGTTACGCGCATCTCAGTAGCAAGTGAAGGCAAAGCAATCAGAAGTATGGGTTTTACATGCTAATGCTTGTGTTTATTTCACATTTTAATGTGTCATTTTAGGTCTGTGCTGCATTGAGAGCATTGTACTTTAAGGTAAGCACCACTACTTTAGTTTGATGACTGATCATTTTCTACAGCTCCATTAAACGGACTTGCTTATAAGAGCTAGTAATGTCAACAGTCGTTAAGATTTTTGATACCTTGTAATGGAAACAACCAGCAAATGAAATTTTGCATTATTTATTCTCAGAAAACTGACAGGCGTGTCTTTTTATTTTGAAACCATGATTGTTGATATGATATCCCATGTATAACACACGAGTTTGTTTATAACTGATTCTTCATTAAAACGTCATTTCATTTCCAGACGCGTGATGATCGACGACTTCGAAACCAATGCGGTCCGATCTAGTGGAGATCTGTGGTCTGAAATCTGCTCAAGTCTGCCAGACCCTCAGGAACAGGATGGTGGGGAATTTACAGACTCGTTTGAGCCTTCCTCTCCAGGCAACCCACATACAAACTCCCCCAGAGCTTCTTTCAGCCCCTGGGAACCAATGGCTGACTCTGAGGTTTACATTGCCAGTTTAGGTACAGGGAATTATATTAATAATCATGCTTTTTAAATATGCCCTGTTGATTTGTTCTCTAAGAGCATATTATGTTGCTACTTTATAGAAAACCGACTGAAGAGGATCAAGGGACAATCAAGTGATGTAACATCAAGGGAAATGCTCCGTTCCTTGTCCCAGGCTAAAAAGGAATGCTGGGATAGATTCCTCCACGATGCCCAAGCCTCAGAACTGTTCCAGGAAGGAACCTTCGATCAGAGGTTAGGATGAGGCATCTTGAACTTTTCAGCCATGCTTATATCTGCAGATGGGATCATTGTCTACAAGTATTTAAATTCAACTTCTATTATTCAGCTCACTTTAATTGTATTTTATAAACAATTTGAATAACATCTCTTTGCTAATTACTATGAAAAATGATTACTTTATTATTATACTTTATTCAGCAAGGATGCATTAAATTAATCAAAAGTGACACATACGTTTATAATGTTACAAAATATATCTATTTCAAATAAATGGAATAGAATCAAGATTTCCTGCTGTTAAAAATGGGACTAGTCCTCATTATATTTGTACCGATCCTTTAAGAATGACTGTTTTAATAAGAACCTTTTTTCCCTCTCTCATGTGCACTGGTGTGTAAATATATCCATGTAGTGTAGTACTGCTTGTTACTGACAGGTTAGATCAATAAACAAACATGCATGAGAAAATAAAGCACAGGATGTGCTTGATGTTAAAAAAGAGCAATAAAGTGCAATGTTGTGCACTTATTACGGTCGAATACACACATAATCATGTCAAAAGGCCAGTCTTGGCAAGTAGGCACATAAACACAGTCACGTATGTGTAAACTGAAGGTAAGAAGCTGGTAAATAAATCACATATGTATCAGTATATTCAAATTATTTGGTATATTGGAACCGTGCATTAGGTCTTAAAGTGACAGCAGCCTAATAAACTGTCTGCTGTCATTATGTCATTATTGTTAATTAAGCAACAAAAGAAAATTAGAAAAATAGTTAGCAGTTTGAATAAAGCTCAATGTATATTTAATTCATACAGTGAAGACTATGCAGTGTTTTATTTTTACATTTGATAATTTCTGCTGGCCTAAAACTGCTGTCACATATGTTGTGGTTCTGCATAACTAAAGCTGGGGGCACACTGTGCGATTTATAATAGTCCTTTATGATTGTTCCTTGTCAGACTGTACGAACATTATCCCCGCTGTGGGCCATGTCACACTGTAAGATCTAAGTTGTCATTAATGTCAGACTCTTTGATAGTCAAGGCGCGTTAAAATGGATGCACTCAAGAAACTCGTCTGGAGTTTTATATCATCAAATCAATGACGCGTTCGGTGACCATGAGCTGCATTACATGCGGGACTGAAATGGTGGCTACAAAAATCTCTAGCACTCATTTTATTCATGGTTTGTCTTGAAAAATGAAGACAATTTGACAGTCATCGTAGGAGAAGTCACACTGCAGGACTGTGCGCCAAATCTTCTGACACTGCCAGAATTTCGTTGGAGGTAAAATTTGCTCGTAACGGTCATTAATCAGCTGCCGGTGAACATGTCAAACTAACGATCAAAGACTTCAGATTTTTGCCTAGGATCAGAGGAATCTTTTAGGATTTGCACAATTTGTCTCAGACGGCCATATCGTGGCCAAAATCGCAGCGTGTTAAAGGTCCCGTTTTTCGTGTTTTTTTTTAAGCTTTGATTGTGTTTACAGTGTGCAATATAACATGTGTTCATGTTTCATGTGTAATAAAACACAGTATTTTTCACACAATTTACTTATCTGTATACTGCTGTTTTCACTGTCCTCAAAACGGCCTGAGAATTTCCTCGTTCTATGAAGTCCCTCCTTCAGAAATGCGTAAAGAGTTCTGATTGTGCCAGCGGTTCCCGTGTTGTGATTCGACAGCAGCTTAGGGCACATTGCCCGGAAAGGTCACGCCTCTTACCATAACGGGGAGATGAACGCACTCAAACTACAGCCCCTGAAGGCCAAACAAAGGTGATTTGACTCCGGGATGAAAATAACAGCGTCTCGACGACATGGCGACAAACGCAACCGAACCGAACCGAACCGAACGCAACACTTACTCTTCTCCACGAGGGAGCAACAAGACCACGCCCCCTTTTCCGCGTATTCTTGTGGGCGGAGGTTAGTCGACAAACTGTTCTACTGACGTAATTAAAGCAGGAAGTACCAGGATGTAGTCCAAACTGGCCGTTCGCTGTAGGCTTTGAAAGGGAACTTCTGTTCAATAAAATATCTCGCTTGGCATTGAACTTTGAGCTTTATAATTTTACAGGTATTATTTATGCTCTAACAGCAACATTACACACTAACTAAAGTTTGAAAAATGGGATCACGAAGAACAGGACCTTTAAGTAGGTCATCCGGGTACTTTTTGCCTCCTGTTTTATGAGGACTGTGAATTCCGGCACCCATTCTGCACCAAACATACAAGCCAACCTAGCAATCCAAAATCTTTGTCTGCAATTTAATTATATACATGTATCGGTGTTAAATAGCAATACCTGATTCTCATCTCCATCAGCTTCTCTCTTTCTTCTCTCAGTCACCTTATCCTTCCTGACCTTTATATTTCCCTTCAAAAAGCTGAGCTTTGGTTGATACAGTCTTTGCAAACTGATTGTTTCTGTCACTCGTTTAAAACGTCTATTGTAACTCAGCTGTTTAGTTTAGCTGCACATCTTATCTCGCACTTATGACCAGTAACAAGCGTTGCGCTGGAATTCACGCTCCACAGCCTGCAGAACTTTTAATATGTTCGGCTGACTATATTTTATTTTGATAATGAACAGGCTGCTAATGTCAAATGGGCAGTGCTAGAACTGACATATTATGGATGCGTGCGATCACTTGGGTTTTTTCCCTCAGCAGTGGAAACAACTTAAAGTCCCAGTGAACCGGAAGTTGCAACTGAGTTTTCTTCAGTGCTGTGGCATATTTCCAAGTGAAACGGAATATTAAATAGAGGGCAGGGTTTTACTTCAGCGCTCCTCCTCTCTATCTCTCGCTCATAGCAGATTAACGGTTGGAGGGGAGTGGTTAAGGATATTTCAAATCCAAGCCGTCAAACTGACGTCATCGGAAAAGGAACGCCATAGAGACAGAGCAACACGCGTCATAATCTGAAGACCACGCCCACCGGGGGGGGGGGGGGGGGCAATCAAAGCGTCTCCATTGACTTTGTATTGCGTGAAGCGCCTCCTTGTCATTTTTGACAGCTTTTAGACATTGTTCTGTTTTTGTTATATGTGACAAGGTGTACAGCAAACAAGCTAAACAACCCAGAACGAAAAACCCAGAAGTTTTTATAACTTGTTGACCAAAAAACGAGCGTTTAAGGACAAATAAAGTGGATACATGCAATTGAGACACCTACTGGAGGGGAACGTAATCAGCGACTGGATATTTGACTTAACAGTGACAACATGAGTGTCAGGATCTCAAAATTTACCCATTCTTGCTGCTGAAGCTTAACGTCTTATTACCTGTATCCACTTTTGGCTCCTTAAACGTTCGTTTTTTGGGTCGACAGCTAATGAAAACGTATTTCTGTGTTTTTTAGCTTGTTTGCTGTAAACCTTGTCACATATCAGCTTTTAGACATTGTTCTGTTTTTTGTTACAAGTCCAAAATGTCGAGGAGGCAGCCTCACGCAATGCAAAGTCAATGGAGAGTGTTGGAAGACGTAAAAACGTTACAGTAAAAAAGTTATAGAAGTTTAAATTTACTGTAAAAGAAAATGTTCTGTAACATTTTTTATTTTACAAAATATTAAAAAAAAAACTTAAACTGCTATAAAACAAAAGCCATATATCTAACCAAGTTTTGGTCCAAATTTGAAGTTAATATCACAAGTTCCCATGAGATTTTGTGTAGGTGCTGTACCAAAAATAGCCACCGGGTGTCACAAATTCCATTGAATTTTTTTATGCATTCTCCTCTAACAAATTAATACATTTCTGTAACAATATAATTTCTATCACAAAACAATCACCAAATATCAAACCTTGAGTCTCAGACCTTTCTAACGATATGTGTTTTGTCAAGATTAGAAAAAGTTTTGATTAAAAAATAGTGCAGCAAATGTTGTAATATGAAACATGACACCGCCCACTAGGGGGTAGGAGGCAGCTAAAATGAATTTAAGTACTGTTTCCATGGTAATGCAATGTCCGATTACAAAATGGTTTTCACAGGATGAATACTGAGGGTGTAAGCTTTCGAATAATACATAATTTATGATGATTAATAAATATTTCATAGGAAAAAAATGTGATTAAAAAACAGCACCAAGTGTCCCGGTAGCAGGACAGTGACAGTTAAGTGGTTAAATTACAAGTAGTGTTGCTTAAATTAATAAATAAAACATAATTTTATTCAAATTATTCTGTTATTCAAATCGTTTTTTGCAATGGTATTCAATATTGGTATCAATATATTTTAGTTAGGTTTCGTATCAAAGTTTTGTGATACTACACTCTCAGAAAAAAAGGTCCAAAAGCTGTCACTGGGGCGGTACCTTTTCAAAAGGTACACTTTTGTTCCTTAGTAAATGCACTTTAGGTAGGCTACTAATATGTAGCTTTAAAGGGATAGTTCACCCAAAAATGAAAATTGTCATCATTTAGCCACCCTCAAGTTGTTCCAAACCTGTATGAGCTCCTTTCTTCTGCTGAACACAAAAGAAGATATTTTGAAGAATAAGGTTAACCAAATAGTTGACAAGGCCCCATTAACTTCCATAATATGGAAGACAAAAATACTACGGAAGTCAATGATGACAGCATTTTTGGGTGACCTATCCCTTTAAGATGCACCCGTCAGGTACAAAAGTGTACCTTTTGAAAAGGTACTGCCCCAGTGACAGCTTTTGGACCTTTTTACTGAGAGTGCACTAAAGAATGAAGTAATGGCTGCTAAAGATTCTATTTTATTTAAAAATATTTTTTAACCTGTAATAATATTTTACAGTATCTGTTTTTACTGTATTTTTTTTATCAAATAAATGCAGCCTTGGTGAGCGTAAGAGACTTCAAAAACATAAAAAATCTTACAACCCCAAACTTTTGAATGGAACAATGTAATATATAACAATCATGCATGTACGATTGCCTTTTACTGAGAAAAGGCGTACAATAATGGAAAAACATAACCTCTATAATATAACCTCTGCATATTTACTCTTACAAAACACTAACAATTTGTATAGGGCCATTCCTCCATACCAGACTGTTTCAGCATATACAATTTCTTGAATTTCTCATTGGAATTGTCTACTTTAGATTACACAGTAACATGTCAAGGGAAGAACTCTGACTTAGCCAATCTAAATACCACTCTGTTACTCTTGGATTGTGTCTGTGACCCCACATTGCCTCTAACAACAAGTGTGCAAAATATGTTTTGCAGCTGCTTAAGCCAGATAAGATGGCCACATTGGGGGGAGTAGCATGGTGATAATAGCCCTTTTGTAATCAGTTCTCTGATCTTAAGTCCTTTTGAAGTTGGATTATTTTTAATTGGAATATTATTCTAAAGATTCACACATTTTTCCACGAATGACCTTGATTTTTTTTAAACTATTAGTTTTAAGAGTTTTATAATGACATATTTGTTATAAGAATGTGTTTTACTAATTACGACTTAAAGGGATAGTTCACCCAAAAATGAAAATTACCCCATGGTTTACACACCCTCAAGCCATCCTAGGTGTATATGCCATTCTTATTTCAGAATACAGTCGGAGTTATATTAAAAAATGTCCTGGCTAATCCAAGCTTTATAATGGCAGCCCAAAATTTGAAGCCCAAAAAGGTGCATCCATCCATCATAGACGTACTCCACACGGCTCCAGGGGGTTAATAAAGGCCTTCTGAAGTGAAGCAATGCGTTTGTGTAAGAAAATATCCATATATAAAACTTTATTAAGTAAAATAGCTTCCAACGGACCGCCTTCCGTATTCAATGTAACATCTCTCACAGCTCAAAACGCTTACACTACGTCCCACGTCATCGTCACGCCAGCCAGTTACGCTTTTTTCGTAAGTTGAATACGAAAGGCGGTCCGTATTGTATTCGTCTGAAAGAAGAATGTCATATACACCTAGGATGGCTTGAGGATGAGTAAATCATGGGGTCTTTTTCATTTTTGGGTGAACTATCCCTTTAATGATAACTCTGATTATGTTAAACAAATGGCATTTTATTTATAAGGTCAATGATAATCGACTGCTCGGTATGCATGTAATTATTCGGTATTGTCTTTCATGCAGTGCTTTGGAGCAGTTCAAGCGCTGGATGTCTCCTGAAAGGGTGGCCATCAATGCGGAAGAGCTGGAGTACCTTCTTTTGCCCACACAGAACAGTGAGGTTCTTGCTAGCTCAACCCAAACTGACAAGCCATGTGAGGAGGAGGAAGAGTGCCCAAGCCCAGAGAAATAACCACATCACAGCGATAACATGTTAGCTGTACTGACCAGCAGTGTTAGGGGAATTAGGGTATATGGGGTCTTGTTGTGGAAAGCAAATAAATATTATGATCCGTTTAATGGGATCATTTGTTTGACAGAGATAAATGAAGATGTCTTCGGTTGTGTTTGTGTCTCTCAATCCAGTTTTCAATTTTCAAGGTGCATTACTGTATCTTCATATTGAAAGAAATACACGAATGATTAACAAAAATCTTTCTGAACAAAGAAAAAAACAGTCACTACGTTATCATGAAACATTCCATTTATGTATCATCAAATGAATTTCATTATTTACTTGTGATTTTTAGTTTTTTTAGCTATTTACTCCTTTCTTGTAGTATTAAAACTGATGCTGTTATATAGTAACCCAAACTTACACAAACATTACATTTATAAACATTATTTCATGTATACATATTTGTATGAATTGATCATTTAATTTCTGTCGGGTGAACATTCTCCTGAATTCAAATGTGTAGGTCAGTGGACTAAATTAAACATGAGTAGAGAATGTTAAGTGTAATATGCACATTGTTTCTAAACGTGTTAGTAACTGTTCGCTTTATTCTGAAAGAATAATAAAAACTATGAAGGAGCAATAATGAGATTCTTTTGTGACCTTTGTAGCGATGCATACTGATATGTTGGCCCAGCAGTAACCAATAGATGTCACTATTGTTGAATATGGATGAGGCACCACTTCAGGGCATTCCTGCCATTATATTCTGGAAGCATTATTGCTTTTGTTTCACAGCTGACCTATTATCTATAAAATGTTATTCATATTATGTGTGTAAAATTCATTCTTTATTGCATGAGTGCTGTGTTTATTATTAAAATGTATGTATTCTGCTTCAAGTTTCTTCCTCAACGTCATAAGTTGAGGGTTTTTTTTAGATCAAGCGCAGTATTTCTGAGTTATTTATTTATTTGTAAGGGTAGTTCTTACATTACTAATAAGAAAACTTTATGGTTGTGTCTTAAAACCTCGTGAGCTGCTGCCGAACGCACGTTAGAAAGTGCTCGATCCGTTAAAACGCAGCGTGGCACGAGCTCACAAAATTTGTTTTATTTGCCTATTATGTTACTTTGTCATTTTTAAAATAGTTTTTTAATTAAATGCGTTCATTTCCAATGAATTTTAAACAAAAATATAATTTTGTTATTTTTTTATCGATTTTAACTCGTTTGATTTGATTAAATGTATTCATTCGCCAGACGAGGGGGTCTGTGGAATCATGTTGGAACAATGTAATACTAAATAGTTTATCATAGCATTATGTAAGCAGGCTGGTCGTTGCCTCGCACTTGGGCGCATTGAGAGAAATCTCCAGTCATCTGTGCGCGTGGCAGGTGGCGATCTTCGCGCTGAATATGCACAAGTTGTGAAGCTTTCAAGGAGGAAATTTACGCGGGTCGTATTTAATAAAGACAACGTAGTGAATTACTCATTCCGTGAAGAATTATCCTTTTATAGAGTACTTTTGAATCATGCATCATCCACTGAAGAAGTGATCAAGAGGACAAAGGTGGGCAGTTTATCTTCATTCAAATAATGCTTGTGTATCGCAATATTTTTTATTTAAATTAGCAAGCTAGATAGTCATAGTGAATAATAACAAGACAATGTTGAAGTAGAGAATTATAGATTAATCAGTAAATCAACAAGTGTCTGTAAATGCTAGAAATACAGTGGTGTCCTTATTGGGGAGAATTTTTTGAACTTAGAAACATGCATTTGATGGATGAATGCTTTGATTATTGTTCCTCAATAATTATAATTTCATTCATCCAAAGGGGTGCTTCGTCCTCTAAACTCCTCATTTATCATCAGAGGACAAGAAGTCAAGTTAGGCTTTTATTGCGTATCTCGCACAGTAGCCTATTGAATTGAATCTGACTTTTAGGTTTGTGGGCAATGGCTCCACCATTATAACGGTTAAATGACCTCTCTGGTGCTGAGGAGAGAATGATCTTAGCAATGTAACTGCTGTCTTCTTCATTTAGTCTCGAGGTGTTTGGTGGGAAGCAGCAGCATTCTGTGATGATACAAATCACAATCACTGTATTCTAATTGACAGAAGGCAAGGACTTTGGCAGTCCATTGTTCATTTGCCAGGACTTCGCCAGGACATTGTTCTCCTCATGTTCAGAGTGCTCACAATTCTTTATTAATAATAACCTCTTACACCCCCAAAATGAATGAAGGTGAACAAATCAACAATGGTCTTTTTTTGTCCATTTATTCAGAACTGTTCCTGATTATAAAGCCTACTATTAAAAACATTCCCAATAGGGTGCACATTGCCACAATGGAAACTGCCATTAAATTAACTGTTAATGGCTTTTCAGCTAAATGCATAGTAAAGCCATCTATTAAATTTGCTGAAAAGTAATAGAGCAGCAGGTTGTGTGTGTGTGTGTGTGTGTGTGTGTGTGTGTGTGCTCTTTTTCCCATTTCTTCTTATTCCATTCAAGCCTGAGCATCTAACATCTTGTAAGGGTCCTTTAACAAATAGAAGCCAAAATGCCTGCTGAAGTTATTCAGTCGTAGCCAATTTTAAAAAGACTTCTTATTCACAAGTGCGTGCAAATGGCTGTTCATAGAATTTTATTTCAAAGAGATACAAGTGGTTCTTCGGTACACATAATGCACTGTTGATTTCAGAAAATGAAGAAAGATTTAAATGTTTTGCTATCTCTTTAGTAGAATCTTGATTGAAGTAAAAAAGAATAAAGCTCGGTTATGAATCATTTCAAGGTGATATTTGTACATCTTGTCACTTATGGGCAGTGGGCAGTTGTGGCTCTGGTTAGATAGTCGGACTTTTGACCAGTGTGTGTACGCAGTGTGTGTGTCTGTGTTCACTACTCACTGCTCCTAATGTGTGTGCACTAACTTGGATGGGTTAAATTCAGGGGACAAATTCCGAATATTGGTCTCACATCACTTCACTTGCTTCACTTCACGTGAAGTGATGTGCGAGTCAGAGAACCGATCAAAGAGAAGATTTACTATATGTTTTCTGCTATGTTCTGTTCATTTAATCAGTTTGTATGGAAGTTTTACTTTGCCATGCAAGTCCTTTATATGGAAGATTAGTCTTGTTCCAGAGACATAGAATACACATCCTCTCCACTTTCAATTACACACAAATAATCCATCCAATCCGGGCTGGTGTAGTGTAGTGATCTGTGCTGATGGGTGTTTAAATTTAAAGAATTACTGAATTTGTTTTGAACGTAAATGTTTCAGCAATAACACACAATTTTTGTAATTCACTATAGGTTCTCAAAAATGGGTCGCAGATCTGTTCTGACAAAACTATGCAAGATTAAAATACAACCCAGACTCAATAAAATGTAGGCTATAGATTTTCAAACATTTAGAATACAAAATCAATACATTTCCTATTTATTCCTATTATAATTGCCTAAGCAATATCCAAAATTAAGAATATCAATAATAATTTATATTATTAACATTATCGTTTTGCCTAGGCAATACAGTAGGGGAGACGGGGGAGTGTTGTAACACGGGGTCAGTTGTAACACTGTCAGTTTGACAAGTCAGAAAAGAGCTGTGGGGATGTCATCATCATACACTCGCATTGCCTTTTTGAGCTCACAGGAGAAGTGGCATGTTATTGTGAGCAACACTTTGTAAATTTTTATGACCAAAAACTGATTTTCAGGAAGGAAAGTACATTTCTTTTTGCCTATAGCAACCATTGTATTGTAGTTACCAAATAACTGTGTTATTCGGCATAATCTAAAGTAGCCATTTCTCTAGTTTAATAGGATGGCTTTTCATTCATGCTATAAAAGTTAGCTAAGTTATGGCTGTTAAGTGTGGGGATAGTTGTAACAGTTCATTAAAAATATTACAACCAACCCCTTATGATTCCAGTTATCAATCACATCCCCTGTTAATGGGGTGATGAATTGAGAAATCAACTTTCCCTTGAGCCTTGGATATATAAAAGTTAATCGTGATATAAGAATATCCTGTAAGTTTCAGAGCTGAAAACGTCCTTGTTAGTCAAAGAAAAGAACGAGAGATGCTTAAAACGAGAGATCTCAGAATATGTCGACCATTGACGTAATAGAATGCAGAAGTGCCCGCCCACCGACTCGTGGAGCTAAACGGGTCGCGCTATCGAGCAATAAACATGCTGGTTCCAGCTCACGTGCATAACTGTGCGTTCACACCGCCGCCGGCGAGAGCGTCAAACTTCGCTCGGGCCGCCCCGCCATCGACACTGTAGAAAGATTTGTGGACGCGCTGCCGCTCTGACGTAGATCGAAAGCTTAGATTTTTTTTAACTGTATTAAACGGGCTGCAAAGCAAACAATCATGTTGTTCGCCCTTTGTGCAGACTGACCACAGGAAGGGTATAACCGCATAAGTTAACCTCATGAAATCATTTGAATGTGAAAGTTAAAAAAAACTGATCGATTCAAAGCACTCAACATGTTTGCTAACGAAATAAACCAATTAAAAGCCATTTGTGTGGTGTGGCTTTTGTGTTCATGGTTAAGTGCTAGTATAATTTCAACATGTAGTTTATAGGAGACGTTTGCTAGCCGTCTTTAATTAACATTAATTTGTGTACAGCCTACATTACAATAAATGTCCTGGTTGAAGTGCAGGATTAATGCCATTGGTCAAATCGGTGTTAATTGTATTCCTGCTGAAAAACAAGTGTTCTAGAGCAAAAATGTTGCCTATAAATAATGTTGCATGCCTTCTTATCAAACCCGCCACAGCAATGATCAACCTCTCCTCCATTTTTTGCTTGGGAACTAATGTGTTTACAGCACTGCGTTCTCTAGAATAATCTCAAGCGGAGCACTTCTACATTCCCATTGGTTGCCGCCGAACCGCATCATAGCTCATTACCATAAAGTTGAGCTTATTTCAACTCTCCTCGATGCCCAAAATCGTTCAAGACACGCCACGCCGCTCTCACCGGAGCTCGCCGCCGTCTCCCATTGAAAATGAATGACTTCCGGCCACTTTGATGCTCTCGCCGGCGGCGGTGTGAACGGACAGTAAGACATTGCGCGTTTGTTTGCTTCATTTTACCGTGGAATCGATTGTAAACAAGATACAGGTTAAGACTGGATTTGCAGAAATATTGGAGATTAAAACACAATGCTGTGCCTTCTATATTGGATCCGACAGGAACGGTGCAACACACTTATGTGGGTAAAACATGTTTTTTATATTGTTTCAGATCGTTTGATATCTATTGATTACATACCTTAGCACTAGTGATGCACCGATCATGATTTTACATGGCCGATTCCGATACCGATTTTTTTCAAGAAAACTGGCCGATTCCGATACCGATTTCCGATTAAAAAAAAAAAAAATGTACACAATAAAAGAATGAAAGTATACATGAACAAGATGTTTATTTGGTATTTAACAGGCTAAATTGGCTTTTGGCTAATGAAAACAAGTCCACAATCTGAAATTAACAGGAAATTTAATTGGAAATTTAAAGGCTGAAAGGTGAAATTAAAGGCAACAACTGCATATTCTGCAATCCAAACAAAAATGTTACTTAAATCAGCATTTGTTTTTAAATTCAGTGAAAAGAAAAACAGTCTTTACCAGTGAAATTAAATAAAACCAAAGTATATAATTGTTCCAAAATGTTAAATCAAATAATGTTTAGTGCAACGAAAAAAACTAAGATGCTAAAGCAGGTGCTTTTTAAATCAAATTAAGTCAATGTAATTTTAAGGTAAAATAAAAGGTAACACTTTAGAATAATGGTCATTAGTTAACATTAGTTAATTTATTAACTAACATGAACTAACCATGAGCAGTACATTTGTTACTGTATTTGTTCATCTTTGTTAACACAGTGCATTGACTAATGTTAAGATTCATTGACAAGATTTTAATAATGCATTAGTAAATGTTGAAATTAACATTAACAAAAATTAATAAACGCTTTATAAGTGCAGTTCATTATTAGTTAATGTTAACTAATGTAGTTAACTAATATTAACTAATGACCATTATTCTAAAGTGTTAAATAAAAATGATCATCCTATAGGCTACAGAACAGATAGTATTTCATTTCTAAAGTGCATGCATGTTCTTCTTTAGGCTACAAAAAGAAGTATTTTGGCTTTGTCACAAGTTAGTCTGTTTTGTTCTCATCCGATCCAACACGTGAGAAGCTGAGCTGAACAAACGCTCACTATATACACTTGTGCTGAGCTCGCGCAACTTCAGCTCGCGCAGAAAAGCGGCTCTTCATTCCCTTCAGCATCTCGTCTCTTCCCTCAGTTCTCCAGTTTCCGTTTGTAACACACAAGTGACATGTTCGCGAATGCTTGCAATATAGGCGTATGTGCATGCGGGCGCACTTCCGGAAAAATCGGCAGAAAAATACAAAGAAAACCGTCCGGTTGCCGATCGCGCGCTAGAAGCAAAAACTGGCCGGTTCCGGTTATTGGCCGGTCAACCGGTGCATCCCTACTTAGCACGCTGTCACAGGCTGGAGAAGGTGTTATTGGTTCATTCGTGATCAGACTCAGACTTGTTACGCCAGTGCTCGCAAAGCCCAACATCCCGGGGCTATGTGTTTTTCAGACGGGCTACCAAAACGTATCACCGGCCTGTCGACGGCTATCTTAAATAGTGAAATAACATTTCTTTCTTGCGCGCACGCGTGTGTGTGTACGGGTCGTGGTTATATTCACTGATCGGGCGGACCAATACAAAAATAAACACTCCAATCAATCGCGGGTGGATGAGAGATGAATCATTGTGTTTGTTTGATAAAAGATATTTTGCGAGTCCTGTGAGCGTTTCTCCAGACGCTTTCAAAACAATCGCCACATGTATTGAGGGGATCTGAAGCTCATTAAATATGCAAATCTTATCCAATCCAAGCCATTGGCGTTTACTGCCAAGTCTTCAGTGCGGCACGCCCATCAAAACAGAGCGTTTTTCAGAGAGCCTCAAAACCATGGCAGAAAATAGCCTATTACTTATTTATTATGATGTTTGTGAATGTAAAAACCACGCGAATGTCATAAATTGACCTCAGACAACAGTATAATTTTTTTTTAAAAAGCCAGTTCATGACACCTTTAAGACAAAATCACGTTTTGTTTTTCTGTTGCACATTGAGGGATTTATGTCACCATCATAGTTTATGCGCATGTATGCTTACCTCAGCGAATACGTTTTTCTTTTTTTTTTTATTTATGCGCATCTCAAAAGCATTTTTTTTGTATGTGATATCCCAAAATTCACATAAAATAGGTGGATGGCAATAGTGACTGAACACAAAACACACACAGAAATTGTCGTTGTGCTAAATTTAAAGTCCTTAAAGTAATACAATACAATGTTTTTTGTTAATTTCAATTGTTTGCTTTAATTCTCAAGCTCTCACTGTTACATCAATCCCCAGCCTGTGTTACAGCTCCCCCCAGTAGTGGGTACAGAACGCTTTGTGTTTGACACTCACATAATCTGTGATTGTGTTGTGCATATGTCCAAGTGAGTTATATTTGTAGCAGACAAACGTGGCAACCATCAAGATAAAGCACAAACAACCGCTGAGTTACCGATGCTCAAACAAAAGCTGCATTTTCAGCATCATTACTCCAGTCTTCAGTGTCACATGAGCCTCAAAATTCTAATATGCTCATTTGATGCTTAAGAAACATTTTGCATTATTATCAATGTTGAAAACAGTTGTGCTGCCTAAAATGTACTGACACTTTTGATAAATACAGCCTTGTTGATGTAGTGTTACCTCAAAATTCCAAATGAGTGTATATAAAAAATATATGAGACATTTTAGATATACATTATTTACATTTCTATTTATTTCCAACAGGTGTCTGTTTGCTGTCATCACATCATGACGGACATGGACTATCTCCATAATGAATCGTGGACAAACATGTCTTTAGATGCATCTGCGTCATCGTTCAGTGGACTCCAGCTCCTGATGGACCTGAAGCCACTCTTCATCCCTCTTTATGCCGTGCTAGTCCTGGTAGCGTGCTCTGGAAATCTTCTCCTCCTCATCCACATCGGACTGAACAAGAAACTTCACAGCACTACAAACTTTCTCATCGGAAACCTGGCTCTGGTTGACCTAGTTATGTGCCTGTTCTGTGTTCCCCTCACTGCGTTTTACGCCTTTGATGAGCGCGGTTGGGTTTTTGGCCAGTTCATGTGTCATTTTGTTACCCTGATGCAGACTGCGACTGTGTTTGCGGCAGTCCTCTCATTAACCGCCATCGCGGTGGACCGATATGTGGTGGTCGCCTA
Source organism: Gobio gobio (assembly GCF_949357685.1). Lineage (NCBI taxonomy): Eukaryota > Metazoa > Chordata > Actinopteri > Cypriniformes > Gobionidae > Gobio > Gobio gobio. Next base: position 17,455,344 of record NC_137106.1, read on the forward strand.
CCCTATTCGGCGCAGAGGAGGTCGTTCCTTCTGCGCCTGGTTGGTGGTCAGCATATGGCTCTGTGCTTTGGCAATGTCCACCCCCACTGCGTTGCACACGGTGTACCTGGATCTGAGCGCAACTGGCCATGAAATGGCAGTTTGTGAGGAGTTCTGGCACGGGCAGGAGCTCAGTCGTCTAATATATTCATGTTTCTTCCTGCTCCTTTCCTATTTTGTTCCTCTAGCAGCAGTTTCCATTTCCTACTGTGCAATCTCCTGCCACCTACAGCACAGAGCTACTCAGCTCATGGCCGCCACACCTTCCAACCAGAAAAAGTGGGGGCGCAAGAGGCGCAAGACTTTTCGTCTCCTACTGGTGTCTGTTCTGTCATTCGCATTCTCATGGCTCCCCTTGCAAGTAGTCAACCTCATTCGTGACCTGGACACCGACTTCGCCATCCTTAGCAAGAATCACGTCAATGTGGTACAGGTGTCGTGCCACTTGTTAGCCATGAGCTCGGCTTGCTACAACCCCTTCATTTATGCTTCTCTTCACAAGAAGTTCCTGTCATATCTATGCCAGAACATATTTCAGAGAAGAAAACCTCATCATACTCAGAGCAGCCTCACAACCTCCAGCCGAATGCTCCGCTTGAATACTTCTTGTACTCTAGTTGACATTCCCATGGCCATTAGTAAGATTTCACAAGACTGAATCTTCTCTCCACCATACAGATGTTGCTTCTTTAGGTTCTTGAACTAAACAAGCCTGAAGGCAAATCCTGTACCATCACAACTGATTTGTTAAACCAATGACTCTTTCTTAAAGCTATATATGAACATCTTCATTGAGCCCTGGAAAATGTATGTAGGGCCTATCTGCTAGAAATGTTAAAAATTACAACCTGATCCAAGGAGACCAGTAAAGTGATTTTTGGTTCAGAAGCTCTTGACCAGTAGATGGCGCTGTGCCACAGCTACTCATGTACCCTCAGGTCATGCTTGTGATGACTTGTACCAAGTTGTGACTGAATATGCTAAAGCTTTGCAGAGATATAGCTTTATGTCCATATTGGTCTGCTCTTTGTTAAATTATTTGTGCGCTACTCGTATTTGAATTGTAGAACTTTTTGTCTGCATGTTCTGAAGGTTATGAAAAACGAAGCATGTTTAAAACTATTTACATTTTTCTTACTGGTTGTCAAAATTGTGATGTCTAAAATGACCCTACAAGGATTTAATCAAACTATGAATACACACAGGTGGTATAGATGAAAGGGAAAAAAGCTACTGTTCACTCATTGTGCTTCTGCATTAATTTAGTGGCATTGTAAGGCAATGTATTAATTATGGATGTTCATTTCTTTAATGTGTACTGCACTCAAGTGTCCATTTGAGGTTTACTTAAAGCAAAAACCCCTCTGTTAATACAATACAATGTAATACATCACATCATAAATTCAACGCAATAAAAGTGTAGCAAGCAAGCACAGTATGCATTCTCAGTATATTCTTATTCTCTATATTCAAAATATTAGTAACACATTAAAAAGGTTCCACTCGCTAACATTAGTTAAAGGCAGGGTAGGTGATTTGTTAGACACATTTTTTGTTATGCTGGTTGAAAGTCTCTTACATCATGATAGCAATCACTAAAGTATGTGGTTTAAATGTATTTACAGTGGGGAGAACAAGTATTTGACACACTGCCGATTTTGCAGGTTTGACCACTTACAAAGCATGTAGAAGTCTGTCATTTTTATCATAGGTACACTTTAACTGTGAGTGATGGAATCTAAAACAAAAATCCAGAAAATCCCATTGTATGTATTTGATCACCTACCAACCAGTAAGAATTCCGGCTCTCACAGACCTGTTAGTTTTTCTTTAAGAAGCCCTCCTGTTCTCCACTCATTACCTGTATTAACTGCACCTGTTTGAACTCGTTACCTGTATAAAAGACACCTGTCCACACACACTCAATCAAACAGACTCCAACCTCTCCACAATGGCCAAGACCAGAGATCTGTGTAAGGACATCAGGGATAAAGTTGAAGACCTGCACAAGGCTGGGATGGGCTACAGGACAATAGGCAAGCAAGCTTGGTGAGAAGGCAACAACTGTTGGCGCAATTATTAGAAAATGGAAGAAGTTCAAGATGACGGTCAATCTCCCTCGGTCTGGGGCACCATGCAAGATCTCAACTCGTGGGGCATCAATGAGCCCAGAACTACACGGCAGGACCTGGTCAATGACCTGAAGAGAGCTGGGACCACAGTCTCAAAGAAAACCATTAGTAACACACTACGCCATCATGGATTCAAATCCTGCAGCGCACGCAAGGTCCCCCTGCTCAAGCCAGCGCATGTCCAGGCCCGTCTAAAGTTTGCCAAAGACCATCTGGATGATCCAGAGGAGGAATGGGAGAAGGACATGTGGTCTGATGAGACAAAAATAGTGCTTTTTGGTCTAAACTCCACTCGCCGTGTTTGGAGGAAGAAGAAGGATGAGTACAACCCCAAGAACACCATCCCAACTGTGAAGCATGGAGGTGGAAACATCATTCTTTGGGAATGCTTTTCTGCAAGGGGGACAGGACGACTGCACCGTATTGAGGGGAGGATGGATGGGGCCATGTATCGCGAGATCTTGGCCAACTACCTCCTTCCTTCAGTAAGAGCATTGAAGATGGGTCGTGGCTGGGTCTTCTAGTATGACAACGACCCGAAACACACAGCCAGGGCAACTAAGGAGTGGCTCCGTAAGAAGCATCTCAAGGTCCTGGAGTGGCCTAGCCAGTCTCCAGACCTGAACCCAATAGAAAATCTTTGGAGGGAGCTGAAAGTCTGTATTGCCCAGCGACAGCCCCAAAACCTGGAGAAGGTCTGTATGGAGGAGTGGGCCAAAATCCCTGCAGCAGTGTGGGCAAACCTGGTCAAGAACTACAGGAAACGTATAATCTCTGTAATTGCAAACAAAGGTTTCTGTACAAAATATTAAGTTCTGCTTTTCTGATGTATCAAATACTTATGTCATGCAATAAAATGCAAATTAATTACTTAAAAATCATACAATGTGATTTTCTGGATTTTTGTTTTAGATTCCGTAACTTACAGTTGAAGAGTGCCTATGATACAAATTACAGACTTCTAAATGCTTTGTAAGTGGGCAAACCTGCAAAATCGGCAGTGTATCAAATACTTGTTCTCCCCACTGTATATTGTCTGTGGAAGGTGTAGGACCATAAAATGTTCGTCCAACGGCGGAATTAATCTACAGCAGTCAGGTGGTACAGGTCAGTGCTGTACACAAAGGAAGATATTTGGAAGAATTTTTGTAACCAAGCAGACTACCCCACTGACTACCATAGTATTTTTTTTTCAACTATGGTAGTCATTGGGGGCCATTCAATATCATTCTTCCAAATATCTTCCTTTGTGTACAGCAGAACAAAGAAATGTATACAGGTTTGGAACAACTTCAGCGTGAGTGAATGATCACAGAATTTTCTTTTTTGGGTGTATTGTCCATTCTACCAAAATGCTTTATATAAAATATTACATTGATTTATTTTATTTTGCAAGATGAGTCAGTCTGTGCCTTAGCAGTGGGAGGTTTTTTGATGATTGAGTGATGAGGAGTTTTATTATTATTTACTCAACCCATTCACTGGCTATAGAACACTGCAAACTGAGTCTTTTTTCCTTGAATATCAGCACGGTTGTGATTTCCTGTGGCATGAGCTTGCTTGTGTGATATATTTAATTCCATATTAAAAATATTTTCATCTTGATATAATTTATCGAAGAATTAAGTTGTCATTTCGTCTATTTCTTGCATATGAATGTTGTACATGCGTTTGCCATTAGTTCAGCAGATGGTAAATGAGCCAAATGCAAATGACCTAATAAACATTCTGCATTTAATATGATCATGGAGCACATTACTGTAGCAGCATTAAAAGCAGTTCAATTTAAAAGCACAAATCCAACACCACACTTCATGACCTCACATCAATCATAGCCAATTACATTACAGTCGTTTCTAATTAATGCAATTATGCTTGTTATACTTTAAACAAAAAGCTAGTGAATGCATATAATATTGTAATTTACCTCAGATTTATTGAGCATGGAAGTGCATGAGGAGCCTTGGATGTAGTGTGTTTTGTACACTGCACAGTATTTAGGTATTACTGCTCGCCATCTTCAAAAGAAAATGCACAAAACACTGTCAGGCTGCATAAAAGGCCATGGACTCTCTAATACTGTATTATGAAAGTACTTTCATCTGCTGCACCTTCTGTTCATTTCCCCCACTTTTTTTGTTTTATTCACTTGGCTGCTTTCATATTGTTATGCATCAGAAAACAAATGAAGCGTAAGTGTTAGACCACTGATGTCTGAAGACCTTTTAGGACTTTATTTTTAGTTTTCCTTTAAGTCATCAGTGCCCTCACTCAGACTTACATTTATTCATTTTCCACTGAAATCAGCAGGATGTGAAAAATAACCGTGCATAGTTTAATTTGTGTTTACAGCATTGGTCTAAACGGTGCAATTACGCACTTTTAGACTTTTCTCAAACTTCCTGGGTGTCTCTAAATCAGAATCCTAGACATATAAAAGGATGCATTTGGTCAAGAAAACTACAGGAGTATAAAGGATAAAATATACCACACATTAACAAGATGAGATATTATTTCAGAGCCCTTCTGCCAAGTGCCATGCTTGAGCTTTGCCAAATCAGACAGTAATTAAGAGGGGATTATATCGCAACCAGCCAGGTGTTTCATTACATATTCATTGCATTTATTCTCTAACACAAAAATGCTGTTTCAAAAATTTGCATTTGTCTTAAACGACTCTGAACTTCTTAAATGTACCATTAAACAGCAAATGTTTGTACGTCATTTACATATTGGAAAATGTACTGTAAAGCATTCAACATAAAATTACACATAAAACAAAATCACCGGTAAATGTTCTGCTACAGTTCAGTCTCTAAGACTCATCACTCTGAATAATTCAATCCAAAAGTGCAAAAATATAAAATAAAGAAAAGAAAAATAAAGAAATGGCAGCGCACGGCATTAGTAGGTGGTAAAAAAACAGAGCCACTGTCGATTACTCATGGGCACCAAGTTATTAAATATTTACCTTATAAAAATACTTCTTTGGGATTGGATAAATAATGTCTCTAGGTGCAAGATTTCTCAGATTTACAGTATGATAAAGGATGTTTCAGAATCTTTGTCAGTGACTGTTTGTTTCTAGTCATGCTGTCCAACTAGCAAGTAGTGGGTAAACAAAACTTCCATCACAATAAGTGTATTGTGATGTCACTAAACTTAATGAAATTAAGTTTAACACAACATATTTACATGGTAAAATGACTGTTAGGCTACTGTTTTATTAGTGCTTGACAAACATTTCACAAATGTTCTTGCGATCTTGATTCAATATCGATTAAATATCAGGTACAGTAGCTACATTCATTTTTCTCAAGGAAAATATCTCAACTAATGCTGCAAACATATGGGAGCCCTGTCAGCCTCTCTATAGTTATGGACTCTATAACCTCTCAAAACAAAACACCGGTCACAAATTAGAAGTCTAAAATGAGAATTTTTAAAGAGAAATTATGGAATATTTCGATATAAGAGAAGAGGGGAAATAAAATTCAATTTTATTTGAATAAAATAAATTTATTTTAAAATTATTTTTTTCTATATTTTCTTACAAAAACCCATCGATTTGCTTCAGAAGGCATTTATTAACCCCCTGGAGCCATACGGATTACTTTTATAATGGATGGATGCGCTTCTTTGGAATCAGGTCTGCCATTCACTATTATTATAAAGCTTGGAAGAGCCTGGATATTTTCTTTATATAACTCCGATTGTGTTCGTCTGGATGAAGAATGTCATATACACCTAGGATGGCTTGAGGGTGAGTAAATCATGAGCTAATTTTCATTTTTGGGTGAACTAACCCTTTAAATGGCTTTCCTGAGGTAAATGTAACGTTATGTGGCATTGTCCTCCAGCTGTTTTACTGACCTCTTTCCGCGTTTGAAACACTGATTGATCGATTACATGCATGAGACATGATACATTTCGTTAAGTTGTAGTGTATCTTTCAACACCTTCTAATGTTCATTTGTGTTTAAAAGATTGGGGGTATGCCCTTAAATGCATACCTCGGGTCTTTAGCGACCCGAGACGTAATTCACTACCCTCCTCCTCATTCATTTTTTAAAGTTAGACATCTACCTTCTTATTATTCCTCAATCAATCCATTTTAAACAATATAACAAGAAAAAAATAATAAAATTATAATTGAATGCCTGTTTTTCCACTAGTTTTTTGTCAAAATTGAATAGGGTCGCTAACGACCCGAGGTGTGTAGATTGTACAAATTTTTTTATCTGCACAATAATAAATAAATCTATAATGACGAAATGAGTGCACTTCACCTTTATTCCACAAGGTGGCAATGTCTGATACACAATGATGAAGTGACGTTTCACTCATATTTACCTCAGACAGAAAACGAAACAATAATATATATATATATAGCCTATATAATCTGCAAAACTTAAAATGGCTCAGCGATTTACTGAGGAGACTGAAACGCTGAACGCAATCAAATATTAGTGTCACTGTCACTTGATGATGGATCTGGTGAAGGAAGCTGTCAGTGATCAAAATATTTATTTTGAAGACGTTGAAAATGAGTTTTGAGGATATGTGTGAGATCGCGAATATGAGGGAAATGCAGAATGTAGCCTACTGGGAAATGAGTTCTGACGAGGACAGTGATGATGGCATAAAACATCTGCTCAAACTGAACCCTTCCAAGCTCCAAAAGGTAACGAAATGTGTTTTATTTTATTCTTCTGTAATTGTTACTCAAATATCAGGAGTTTTATATATTATTGCTACAGGTAGGCTATAGATCTATCCATGTTAGATATAGATCCGGGTCGCTAAAGACCCGAATATGTAAGAATGTTTGGCAAAACAGTCATGCATTTAAGGGTTAAAGGGTTAGTTCACCCAAAAATTAAAATTAGCCCATAATTTACTCACCCTTAAGTCATCCTAGGTGTATGACATTCTTCTTTCAGACGAATAAAATTTGAGTTATATTACAAAAGTCCAGGCTAATCCAAGCATTATAATAGCAGTAATAGTTGTTCTGTTTTTGAAGTCCATAAAAAATGCATCTGTCCGTCAAATAACGTGCTCCATGCGGCTCCGGGGTGTTAATAAAGGCCTTCTGAAGCGAATCGATGTGTTTGTGTAAGAAAACGATCTATATTTATAATTTTATAAAGTAAAGTTTCGGCCGACCGCCTTCCGTGTTCAATTTATGGAAAAAGTGTTGAAAGTGCCTCTGCCGATCGAAAGACTAACGCGACCAGCTACGCTCGTCACATACGCATCTAGAGTTTCACTTTCAACTTTCAACACTTTTCCACGGAAGGCAATCGGCTGGAACTTTACTTGATAAAGTTTTAAATATGGATAGTTTTCTTACACAAACGCATCGATTCGCTTCAGAAGGCCTTTATTAACACCCCAGAGCCGCATGGAGCACGTTATTTGTCGGACAGATGCATTTTTTAATGGACTTCAAAAACAGAGCAACTGCTGCAATTATAATGCTTGGATTAGCCTGTACTTTTTTAATATAACTCTGATTATATTCGTCTGAAAGAAGAATGTCAATACACCTAGGATGACTTGAGGGTGAGTAAATCATGGGCTAATTTAAATTTTTGGATGAACTATCCCTTTAATATGAAATAACTAGTAGTAAAGAGGAAGGGATGATCTGTTCACCTGCCACAACTGAGGCGCTACAGCCATCTGTCACGTTTTAGAGCACCAAAACTGTATTTTTTGCTTGAATTTCATAATAAAATTAACATAATTGGAAAGACGAGAGTTTCAAAGTAACCTGCTCTGCCTTTTCTGTCGGTGTCAATGCCCTCTTTGCTTCGCGATTTTTCACTGCTTGAGAAAATGGATGTGTTGCATGAGAGCTTGAGAAAAGTGTTAATTGCTCGAGTCTGAGTTGGTAGCCCTGGATCTAGCATGTTTACAAGATGTTAAATTAATAACATTTAATCATGAATTAATTCAAACTAAATCCATAATATGATCCCATGATGGGAACCCCTAAAAGGTTCTATAGAACCTTTTTCTTCTAAACATCTCTTTCAGCGTTTCAGTGAAAGAAAGAACATTATAGAGGTTAGACATGATATGAGGGTGAGTAAATAATGGCACATTGGAAATCTCTTGTGAAATCGGGAAAGCTTCAGAAGAGACGAGAACCAGACTCATCAGAATGGCACGTTTATGGATGAATATTCAAAGGGTGTGTGGGCTGACTATTGAGTGTGGGGGAAAATTGATTCAAAGCTAATTACAAGAAAACAGAGGAGGTCCTTGTGGGCTTTTTGTAGAGTCTGGCTAGTTTAAAGGATGAAAAGTAAATTGGCATCTGACAAAGTGAGGAACAAGCCTCTCAACAAAGATGCTCACCAGCAAAAGGGCATCAATTACGGTCCATCTAAAGTGCTCTCTCTCCCTTCACCTCCAAGTTTCCCATCAGCCAATATCCTGCATCATGCATCTGGAGCTCGTTCTACACATACTAATACCACGTCTCTCTGCTGCTAGATTGCTAGTGTCAACATTGTGATTATACAGCTGTCTGCAAGAGTTTTATTTTAGCGATAGTTGAAACTGCATAAGGAGTGGAACGCAAAATCTGCTGAACCATGGACTTGAAATATACTTGCACATATTTTTTCTCTGCAAAATACGGTGCTAGATTTAACGGATCAGAGTAAAAATGTGTGTAATTGGATAAATAACCAGCAATTGCAGTACATTCATGTTCATTTCCACATGGATGGACAGGCAATCAGAGATTCATTGGCACCAACTTTGCCTTGATCAGTGCAAGCTGAAACAAATTTGCTTGTTTGTCCATGCAGAAAGAGAAAAAAATAGACTAAACCACTGCAATGGTTTATTCCTTTTTCAAATGGTTTATTCATTTTCTATTTCCAATCTGCTTAATATGACTCATCATATGAGAAAACAAGAGTAACCAAATTACTTCCTGACACTGAACATAATATACATCATATGGGCACTTCCTCTGCTCTCACAGATAATTGCCCTTAGAGATGATGGTGCTAAATTTAAGTTGGGTTTACTATGCATTACTCCCCATCTTATATTTCTTTTTATAAAGATGCAAACCATATTTACTTTAAATCACAATATTTTTATGTTCACTATTTGGTAAACATAAGAGTGTATGTTTGTTCATTAACAATGCCAGAGAACATTGTAGTTCCTTTATAACTATACAAATTTTGGTGGATCTCCAAAAAGTTTCCATTTGATTCAAAGTCATTTTATAAATGTAAGTCAATCAGTTTACCAAGTGCCATTTTTGCTTGAGTATATGTAATCGTATAATAAGTATCTGTATCTGTCGGTGTGACTCGCACAACACCAAATACATTTCACTGCCAGCTGTATACTTGTATATAACTGTGTATGTGACAAATAAAACTCTTTGACTTTGACTTTGTACTATATATCAGTTATTGCATAGACATTGTCTGGCTCACAGGAATATAAATATGAGAAATCACAAAGGCCAAATTCCCTTAATCATTCATCACAATGAGAAAAACCAAAGAACAAAGTTCTGATGTGCAGCAAAAGATTGTTGAGCTTCACAAAATAGAAAGTGGCTGCAAGAAAATAGATTCCATTTCCACCATCAGGACAATATTTGAGAAGTTCCAATCAACTAAAGATGTTACGAATCTGCCTCAAAGAGGACATGTGTCTATATCGTCCTAATGCACGGTGAGGAGGAGAGTTTGAGGCCAAAGACTCTCCAGGTATCACAGATGGAGAATTGCAGAGATCAGTTGAGTCATGGGGTCAGAAAGCCTAATTTTTTTAATAAATTAAATTAAATCAAACAGCACCTACATCACCACATGTTGTTCGTAAGGGTTTCGAGAAAAATTCTCCTTGCTCATCCAAAAACACTCCAGCATATTCAGTTGTCAGACACGACTGGAACTTCAAAAGGGACCTGGTTTTGTGGTCAGATGAAACAAAGATGCTGCTTTTTTGGCAGCAAACCAACCATATGAGTTTAGTGCAAACAGGGATAAAATGTACCCCATGCCCACATTTAAAAATACTGCTGGATCTTTAATGATGTGGACCTTTTTTTTTTGCTGGAGGTCCTCATCATCATACATGGGATCATGGATTCTAGCAAATACCAACAGATCAGCAAAAAATCAAAACCTTCTGCTAGAAATCTTATAATGGGCCATTGTTGGATCTTCCATCAAGACAATGATCCAAAACAAACATCAAAATCAACACAATGTCATTGAGCACAAAATGAAGCTTCTGCCATGGCCGTCCCAGCTCCGTGACCTGAGCCCTATTGAAAATGAGTGGGGAGAACTGAAGAGAAGCACCAACATGGAGCTGGGAATCTGAAGGATCTGGAGAGATTCTGTATCCACCTTATTCTTGACAAGCCGACTGAGTTTTGAATTATGGATGGCACTTCCATTAAAAAGACTGAATCAAATCATATGGGGCAGGGGGCAGTCGTGGCCTAATGGTTAGAGTCGGACTTGTAACCGGAAGGTTGCGGGTTTGAGTCTCATGTCCGGCAGGAATTGTTGGTGGGGGGAGTGAATAGCCAGCACCCTCCTCCACCCTCACCACGACTGAGGTGAGACCCTTGAGCAAGGCACCAAACCCCCAACTGCTCCCCGGGCTCCGCAGCATTATGGCTGCCCACTACTCCGGATGCGTGTTCACGGTGTGTGTGTGTTCACTACTGTGTGTGTGCACTTGTGATGGGTTAAATGCAGAGCACAATTTCCAAGTACGGGCACCATACTTGGCCACACGTCACTTCACTTCACTCACTAAGGTTGCGCAACAAATAAAGCTTATCCGTCAGTTTGACTGAATGAGATGTCAGTTTTCCTTCATGTTTTATTTTCAGACATCATGATTATAACGTAACGCTTGGTATTTTAACACGTTGAAGTACGATATGAGTATTTGATATATTATATCAAGAATATCTATGGTAAGAGCTCTTTTCAGTCGCTGCATTCTTTTTCCCATTGTATTTCACACTGTGAAAAAGGAAAACATATACTGCACAATTGTGGTCTGTTCTCCCGATTTAATTTACGATATATCCCATTAATAATTCACTGGAAGAATCTCTCGTTTTTCTCATCAAATCCTCGCGTCTCTTTCCAGGTTTGTTTCCAAAGGTAAATACAATTTATTATCTGCCGAAATGACGGAAATCAATATAGGCATTAAAGGAGAAAGCTCAGAGCTGTTATCTTGGCAAAAGGAGGTTGCAAAAAGTATTATTTAATAAAGGGGTGCCAATAATTATGGCCAACGTGTTTTGGAGAAAAGCATTCATTTCATAATGTGATTTACACCACACTTACGGCACCCCATCCCCCCATTCTATTACTTCAATGAATTTTTTTAACCCTCTGGTGCTCTTTGTTTAGGGGTTGCATTGGTTGTCTTCCTGGTCATAAGTGACCGGACACCTAAAAATTAAACTTTCTCCACCCCAGTTAAACCAATGCAATTTATTTTTCTTCAATAATATGTTTTCTTTTTAATTTTGTATTTTGAGATGATTTGATGGTATTTTTTTATATTTATGCAATAATTATGGTCTATTTTTGCTATTGAAAATTATAAAAACATGAGTTTTTTTAATTTTTAATTGTTTTAATTGTTGCAGTATTTCAGGTTAAAATAGAGACTAGGCCTAGCCTGACGTCGTCATACTCAATTCTAGTCAGAATTTGAGTCTGATACTGCTCCGTTGGGCTGTGATTATGGGGCGTGTTTCAACCGAACCAGGAAAGACCTCAATTGGATAGACCTACAACCAATCAGAGCAATGGAGCGACGCATAACGTTAGTTGTCAAATGTCAACAGAACTCAACTGCACTGTGTTGCCATGTCCGCGGGTTGAAGCGACCCCAATTATGTGATATACAAACCCAGGAATGCAAATTTTAGCAGGCAGCCCTGCCAAAATAACATATTTTACCCCCCAAATGCCTTTTTTTCCCCGGAGAACCCCCCTGGAAAGCTATTGAGCTTGTTTTTGGCTAGTTTTGAGGAACGTTAGCAATTGGGCGGGTTTTGTTGTAAAAACCTGGCAACCCTGTCTGCACGCACGCTGGAATAAGTAGCCTAATGTTAGAAGAAAAAGATGAGACGATCTTTGCCGGTGTTGTAAAAAAATAATTTAAGGATACACAGAGTACTTACCAACACGATCATCATTTCTGAGAGAAATAGTGAAGGTGAATGCATATACGAACAAGTTCTCCGTTTAGGATTAGAACAAATTCAACCCAAGCGCCTTTGATGACGTGGATGATTACGTTACTGTTTATCATCTGTCCATCATCGTCTAAAGCCCGCCCTGACAATTTCATTGGTCCGAACAGTTTCTGTTCGGGCATAATTACTTCTCTACCGATCAAGTCCAGACCGAACTGCCAGAGTAAAAATGTTGTGGGCGGGGCTAAATTCGGCTGGCATCCAGGCTAGACTAGGCCTTCAAAATATTTTTTTTTGAAGGCAGATTAGCGCCCTCTTTTGGAATTATTTAAGAAATCATACAACCATGGGTGTAATGCATGGGCGTCAGTTTGGTTTGAAATGTGCTGGGGACAGAGACGCATTCAGAAGTGCATTTTCAGAAGTGCTGGGTACATTTTTTTTTCTCTTTCGCGCAGGTCATGTTTTGAAAGACTATGTCCTGCAGCTTACTGATGTAAATAAATAAAAATGTCAGATGAGAGACATATTGCGGGTCTTATAGCCTATCTTACTCATGCCGACGAAAGCGCCCCGCGAATTCTTTAATATTTTTCATTTTTGCAATTTTTTTTACCACTTCATTATCAGAGTCCCACTGGAGCCCGTGTTTTTTTTAATCCTCCCTATTACACATTAGTTACAGCCATTAAAATAGTTCAGTTTTGTTTTTAATATCAAAGTAGATATATTTCGTTTTGTTTCTTTATTAAGTTAATTTAGAAAAATGTTTAAAGCATTTAATGTTTGTTAAACTAAAGTTTTTGCTTTTCAAAGTGACGACCAAGCGGCCAGCGGCCGACAGTGAGTTAACCCAACACTTTAGCCTCTGAAATCAACACTTGACTTGTCTTGCTTATTAAATCCATAAAAAACACTTAAAGCATCGTTTAAATGTTTAGCCTATTATCACCACCATCACAGTAAAAAGGCATTTTTGACAAGATGAGGCAGGCAGATCGCAACGGCGCGCGCAAACAAAACGGGCTACACAATCTAAACAAATAATTAAAAATAAAAAACATGCTGGTTGTCTTACCTTAGGCTACACCTCTCCGCGAAATGAATATATATCCGATCTTCAATTCCCGTGCTATATACACATTTAACGGAGTTCATGTCAACGAAATCAACCGATATGAGTATTTTATTCATCAGCTCATTTCAACATCAAAGACCGCATTATGAGAACGAGCGACCTAAACACTGGTAAGAGCATTTAGTCTCATTAATTTTAATGAAGATGATTGTGCTTTTGAGCATCTAAAACTTAGCTTATTTTCAGTTTCACTTGTGGCAGTTTGCGTGTTGGCTTGCTTTACTCATTTGCGGCGATGCGTGTTGCATAGCGCCGTCCTATAGCCTAAAAAAGCCCGAAGCCCGGCCCGCGTCTGAGGTAGGCTATAACTGGAAAATTGGCCCGAAGCCCGGCCCTAGGGCGTAAAAAAGTCGGGGCCCGTCGGGCTCAGGCAGAAATGTAGGGCTCTACTTTGAGTAAGGCTGAAAGCGTCTTTCTTTTTAATACATTTCTTGAATGTCTCAATTACAGTAGGCCTAGCCTATAGATAATTATGATATTTGTGGCTGCACCGGGGTCCGTCATTACGCTAAATCATGAGCGGTCCATGGCACCTGCTACCCATGGCTGTTAAGAACTGTATAGGCTACATCAATCCATTACAACAATTTCGTGTTATGGGCACTGCCACTGATACAGGCAGCGGAAGAGCCTATTTTACGGAGCTTGCTTCTGCTTTTCAAACGTTTTTACAACAAAAGATGTCGTTAAAACGACATAAGATCTCGTTATTATGAGAAAAGATGTAGTTAAAACGACAAAAGATATCGTTATTACGACACAATTGAGTGGAAAAAATAATATGTGTGTGTCAGCAATGCTTCACCGCAAAATTGAACTCGAGGTTTAAAAAAAAAAAAAAAAAAGTGGTGGGTACAAAAGGACTCATGACGAAATCTGGTGGGTACGCGTCCCCCCCGTCCCCCCCGAAATCGACGCCTATGGTGTAATGGTCTCTATGGAGAGGCTTGAGAATTCCCTAGTTCTCTTTTGAAAACATTTAATGATTTTTTTTTTTGGTGGAATATATATTTAAAAAAAATCTCAAAAACTATTTATTCTAAAGTTTTAGATATTTTTTGTTGTTGTTAGAAATATAGATTTTTTCTGTGAATGTGTTTTTGCAGATTTCCCATTCATTTCCTATGGTGGTAATTTTTGACCGAAGAGCACAAGTGGGAGTATTTTTTTATGACCACTTAGCACTTTTGTCTGTTTACATACCTAATGCTAGAAAAGTCACCAAGTTTCATATCATTCTGATGAAGGTGTGATTTTTAAAAATTAAAAAATGTGGTTCATAGGCTCAGTTTTTCATAGGTGTGTGTGTGTGTGTGTGTGAGTGGATGTGTCAATATCACACTCTTGATGTTTTAGAGTGTCACCCCTTTACTGCTGTGTACTTTTTTTCAGCATCGTGGCTGATTTGTAGATTGTACACACAAATATTCTGAGAATTTCGCATTCATTTCCTATGGTCGGTCATTTATGACCAAAGACAATGAACGCTACTTTTTTTTAACGACCAATTAGCATGCTCGAATCATGACCCCAATTTTTTGGAGTGTTTACATACCTGATGCTAGAAAAGTCACAAAGTTTCATATCATTCAGATGAAGCAGTGATTTTTAAAATTTCAAAACAGAAAATTTTCCGGTCAGAAATGACCGAAGAGAACCAGAGGGTTAAATTAAATATCAAAAGGATAAACAATGCAGATTTTTTTTTACAGCCATCTTTGATCATATTTACCATATTTACAATTCTGACCACAGTTACAGACCACATTGCTACAACTACAACTGGTCCTGCAGATTTGCCTTATAAAACATGAGCAAAATCAGGCCCTTCCTATTTGGACCATGCTACACAACTCCTTGCCCAAGCTCTTGTTATATTTTGGACTCTTGTAATGCTCTCTTGGCAGGCCATCCAGCATGCACTGTCAAACCTCTGCAACTGATCCAGAATGCAGCAGCGAGAGTGGTCTTTAATGAGCCAAAGGCAGCGCACATCACATCTCTTCATCAATTTGCACTGGTTGCCAATTGCATCGAATTCAAGGCACTGATGTTTGTCTACAGAACAACCACTGGGTCTTCACTCCTGTCCCTAAACTCATTACTTCAGACCAACATGCCATCCAGAATCTTGTGTTCTGCAAGTGAACGGCGCCTTGTGGTGCCATCCCAAAGAGGCACAAAATTACTTTCACAGACCTTTATCTGGACTTTTCCAAGCTGGTGGAATGACCTTGCCTCCCTGAGAGATTTTTAAGGAATGGCTTTTGTCGTCAACACCTGACCCATTAATACTTATACTTACTATTCTAAATATCTATTTAAAAAAACAAAACTTGCTACGTGTACAGTGCTGGACTAACTGGAAATAGTCACAGCACTTGCATATTGTTGCCCTATTGTTGGCTTGATTTCTTCTATTGTTCCCCTCATTTGTACTTTAAATTAAATTTAAATAACCATTTTTTTATTCCCTATTTTCTCAAAAACAAAACAACTTTTGATCTTCATTTCCATCTTGTTAGGTATTCAGTATAAACTTGTAGTTATAATTAATTAAGTTTAAAGCTGCAGTCTGTAAGTTTTACCTCTTTGTCGCCATCTCTGTTTGAACCCTGAAATTGCAGTTATTTGCAGAGTTAGCTTCTTTACGTGGGTTGTGCATCGGCATGGCTCCTCAGCGCGGAAGAGTATAATGTTTTGAGGTGTATGTGTGGGTTGTCTATCAACGCACCAGTTGTCAACGATGACTGTCGTTTTGAACTTTCTAGATTACAAGCAAAATGTCAAAATGACAAGTTTAATTACATTCCAGCTACTGTAAGAAGAGGCCACAAATGATCCGCCACCTGCAGCATCCACACACACGATATAGCCTACTAGCCCTGACTCCTTTATGTATACAGACGTGACGTAAATGATGCAAAGATGAATGGCGGAAGCTCGTATTTCCCACGGAAAGCAACCAGTACCCCTTAAATTATAACATTATTTCAAGCTTACCATTGTGAATCGGGCTTGAACACTGGCTGGTTATGTACTTGCCCAAAAAATGTAATTTTAGATAATATTCGGCCCCAAAAAAAGTTACGGATTGCAGCTTGAAGTGCCTGAGCTTGACGTTCTGAGTATATAGCCGCATTTCCACCGCAGGGGTGGTACTCGGTGTGTTTCGACCACAGGAACCAGGGTCTAAATGAAGTTCCTGGTAAATATTTCCCCCTCCAAACGGCCCTGCTCGTGAGGTAGTACTTTTTTCAAAGTTCAGGAACTTTCGGGGGTGGGATTTGGGCGCTGAACATGCTGATTGGTGGAGCTCACGCAGCATTTTATTTAAACCGTCATTTTTAAAAGAATATCAGTCTTGCTCTTTCTGTCCAATGGTGCGCATTGTCTCAGCCATCGAACGGTCAATGTCCGTAATAGCTGATTGTAACATATGTTGTCTAATTTTAAATCTAGCTTTCAGAATACGCTTTAGTATCAGTGCTCTTCTCTTTTCCGCCGTTTTGTTAATTACATCTTTAGTAAACCAATACATAACTAGCAAAAGCAGTGCTGCTTGAATCTCCTCCATACTTGTTATTGTTGCAGACAGTATTGCACAAAAATTATTACTGTCCGTCGCTGACTGTCCCACGTCTCTGGACTAATTTGCCTAATCTTCACGGTACTTTAGACCGCAGTGGAAACGCAGACAGTAGCAGGTCTGGGGGAAAAAAAATCCTGTAAAGAAAGTCCCTGGTACAAATTGTTCTGGGTAATTTCGGTGGAAACGGGGCTTATTTCTGCAATGTTACCTTGACTCTTAACAATAAAGGTTCCAAAAAGTTTTTTTTCCCCTAAATTATGCCATTTAAAAGAACCATTTTGGGTTTACCTCAAAGAACCTTTCAGTGAACAGTTCATAAAAGAACCAATATAGAACCTTTATTTTTAGAAGTGTTGTACAAAAAAAAAATGCCGTCGGAAGCAAAAAAAAATGTGGGTAGGTACTCTCTCAGAAAAAAATTACTGGAGTAGATGCCATCTGGCAAATATTACACATAGTACAAATATTGCCTTGTTTGCTAAACGTCTGGTTGGACAAGACAACATTAAGGAAATCACCTTAACATTGAGAGTGGTAATAGTGTAGGGGTAAGATGGGTGGCATCATGTTTTGACGCAATTCGACCTGCGGTTCGAATCCACCTTTTGCCGAACTCACTCTACTCCCTTTCCCACCACATATCAGATCGGAAAGGCATTTATTTTCAATTAAAATTAAGAAAATATTAGATAAAGCGTCTAACATGTGTTTAATAATAAGTGTTTATCGGTTAGGGGTAAATAAACAGACATTGATTTAGAGACGATAAAAGTGAGTGGGTCCAATATCATTGATCGTAAAAAAGTGGGTGGGTCTTGTCCCACCCACATACAATGGCTCCGACGCCCATGGTTGTACAGAAATACTCCCTAAAATGACAACACAAATGTATACATAAAAAAAAAAAGTTAGTTTAAAAGGTAGGTTACTACATAACACGAATGACCCTCCTGCCACTCATACAACAAGTGCACAGTAGTGTGTGAACACATTTAATTGAAGTGCTTCAGTCCATTCATGTCAGCTACATGTTACACTCTGCTAGACAACATGTTTTACTGCCTTTCTTTTTTGTTCCCTCCACCAAATTCACTGTCAACTGCAAATCCCCATATGCAAATGAGGCCATTTCTGACCGGCCCCATTTTGTCTGCAGAGAGGAGCTTTTATTAACATGTTTCTTTCCTGCTTCACAAGTCTTGATGAATCCATTCTCATACTAATTACACTGTCCCTGCTTGGCAGTCAGTCCCTCCGATTCAAGGAAAGGTCTCCATAATGGCTTCAGATTAAGACCTGATCTCTAGGAAAAGCAATGAGTGCCTGAGCTCCAGTGGCTAACCCATTTATGGCGACTTGTTATCTGCGGCGGCTGGAGGCAGCTCTAATGAGTAGCCCAGAGTTGGCGCGGGAAGGAGAGGGTGACCAAAGGCAGGAGGCCATGCTTATCAATCGACACTTATTTGAATTAGTCACTGGCAGAGCGACAGAGGTGATACTTTAAAGCATGCAACGCCACTGAGCTCTATACTATGTTCTGGGAAATATACCACACGACTATAACTTGCACCAGGTCCAAATTGCATTGTTGAGAAAGAAAGTCCCAGCAGTATATAAGTCACGTTTTGTAAAATACCAATAGCCCTAAATAAAACGAAACCTTTACAAACATTTTAAACAATATAAAATATTTATTTTAGTTCCTCTCCCTCCACAACAAATTATTTAACTTGATCAGTATTCAGAACAAAACAGGAATGAAAAATTTAGCATAAAGGCCCATTCACATCAAGAACGATAAGTATAAAGCAAACATAAATCAGAGAATGATGGACAATGTAAGGTATTATTCAAGCCTCAACAGGAATTTTCATTTAAATGCACAAATGGAGCTCAACAACCGGGCATCTATAACACAGCGGTTGTTAAGTAGTATTGAGAGCTTTGATGGATACAAAGGTATTGTCCCCTCTTTCCTGATCAACAGCGGGGTAAATAACAAAACGAGAAAGGTCTGTTAGTATTTTTTCATTACTATGCAAATGCATGACTCAGAAGAGTTCAGTGACCTCCAGCATTAGTAGCTCCTTTCCAAGGTATAGAGAGCTGCTACTGGACAGAGATCTCATTTTCATGCTGCACCAGAGAGCAGTGTCTGGGGTATAAACACTCTTGGTCAGTCTGGATGAGGTAAGACATGCTTCAAATGCATTTTTTTTACAGGGAAAAGAGAGTACTGAGTCGATATCTCTTCCATTGAAAATGACCAATAAAAACAATGATATGAGAAAACAGCATTACACTCTGACTATGTCCTCTTCTTTTGAAAGTTTTATTTTTCCACAAATGAATAAATGCATGGACATGAAATATTTTATAAACATACCTGTATCTTAAGGCTTCCGCTAATAAAATAAAATAAAAAAAAGAATCAACCTAGCAACAAGACCAATACTGCAACAATATTATAGTGATATTAATACTGAAGTCCTCTTAGGTCATTTTCACTACAATCAATAACTGAGCTGGGGGATTTTCAGATTCAGTTGTTCATATGATTTCGCTGTGGTGACCAACATACGGCTGCTTGTTTTGAAAGTAACTTTGTTGCGAGATGCATTTCATACTTTGCAACACTATTGACAATAGACAATGGACATCGCAAGAAATGGTAAGACTTTTCAATTCCAAGCGTAGGTTAATTCTGTAAAGCCATTGGTATCTGTCAGTCGTGATAGTGTAGGGGTAAGGTGCGTGGCACTAAGTTTTTGACGCAATTCAACCTGAGGTTCGAATACGGCTTTTGCCAAACTCGCTGTACTTCCTTTTCCCATCACATATCAGATCGGTCAATAAAAAATGAAGAAAATATTCGAAAAGTGGAAAGAAAGTGTCTAACATTTGTTGTAACCGCTGCTCATGTTTTTTATGTGGACAGGTTGTAGCTGCAGTTTTGGTTTATGTTGACAGTGACACCGTGTGCGGGAAAGTGCCCGCTCACTTTTGCCCAGGCCCGACCAAAAATAAAATTCTGCCTACGCCACTGGATCTAATATAAAGCAGTGCAATGATGAAGATTAGGAAACATCTGACACTGAACCAGTTTACATTGCTTATTTATCTGACATTGAACAATTCCAATTAAGTATTCTATAGAGCCACGTGCGGTAACTAGTGCGTAATGTTAACCAAAAGCCAAATAGCTATTTAGCAGATTGTTTTTTATGGTCTCCTTTTTCAAACTGATACTTTTTTTCTAAAGTCTTTTTTAGCTTCTTTTCATTTTCAAGAAAGTTGCTGATATCTAAATCTGAATGCTGTAAAGAACTCTAAAAATTGAATGGCTTGTAAGATTCTTTATCGTGAGGCTTCTTTAAAATAATATTCTTCCGTTCATTTCAGAATTTAATGTATTGTAACCATCTTAGAGTATTAAGTTTATTGTCTTTATGCATGTAAAAAAAAAAAAATGTGTGGCATAAATTGCCACTTATGATGATCAAATTCCCATCTCACAATGTGAAAGTAAAATGGATTGTGAAAGACAACACGTATTGACTTTAAAGTAGTATTAGTAAATTCAGTATTTATGCGTTATGTGTTTATCTAGTGTTTATTATATATATTTTGTACATATGTGTTCAAATGAACAGTGGGCCGCATTCAGTTTTATCTCACTATTAGTCATTAGCATGTCTCTCATGCGTCATGTTTCAAAACTAAGACAGGTGCAGTATATCTAGAGTAAAACAGCTGCAAGTCATTTCCTCACTGGCAACATCAATCATATGAAACTCTCAAGCTATCAGAAGCATACTGATTAGGCTGGACAACACGAGGGAGATCGAAAGAGAGTTACAGAGGTAATTGTCGCTGGAGAATAGGTAAGAGTCTTTCAGTCGTCATCCACATTGGAAAACAGACAATGAGGGAGCGAGATATATGCTCTGATAGTGCTGATAATCGGTGAGGTGATTAGGAACAGGTGTGCCTAGTTAATACTCATTATTGTGAGCATTGGGTGATGGTAGAGCCAGGAAGGTAAGTCTGTTATTAAGTCCACACGAGGTGTGACCATAGGCAATGGGGCACAGGCAGAGGGTGTCACTTTGCGGGGGTAGATGGTGTGGTGTTTTAGCCATTGCACACTCCTTACAGCCTGAGACATCTTGGAGGCATGTGCAGAGTGGATTAGTGGTGTATGTTGGGTCAGAGGAACGTAGGTATGGTTAGCGGGGCACCCCGGCAGAGCAGGTATCCACAGGAGCATGGAGGCAGGAGAGGACATCTGCCTTGACATGTTTGGTCCCCGGACGATAGGAGATGGTGACTTGGAAACGGGTGAAGAATATGGCCCACCTGGTCTGCCTTGGCTCTTTTGGCCTTGTGAAGATGCTAAAGATTCCGATGGTCTGTCAACACCCCGAAGGGATGGCGGGCCCCTTCAAGCCAGTGCCCTCCATTCCTCAAGGGTGAGCTTGATGGCTAGGGGGTTCTCGGTTATTGATACCATAGTTTTTCTCTGCTGGGATCAGGATGTAATAGGAGTGGTGCTGAAGTAAAGGCCCGTTGGAGAGTAAGCATGGCTTTGGTTGCATCCGAGGTCCTTTGAGGAGATTGGTGAGAGGAGAGGCGATGGAACTATAGTTGTAGATTAATTGTCAATAGAAGTTGGCCAAACCAAAGAATGCCTACAATTCTTTGATGGTTGTGGGAATGGGTCAGGACTTGACAGCTTCCACCTTCTCATCCACCTGGATACCTTCACGGCTGATGTTGTATCAAGAAACTCAGTTGAGGGCTTATGGAAGGGGCACCTTTTGGGTTGCTTCAAGTTGCTGTTCCCGGAGCTTTTGAGGGACCTCCGAGATGTGGTGGCAATATTCGGTCAGGTTCCAGGAGTACACAAGAATATTGTTGATGTAGACTATTGCAAACTGGTTGAGGTAATCCCAGAACACCTCATTTATGTATTCCTGGAATACGGAAGGGGCATTAACCAGCCCATATGACATTACAAGGTAGGGGTCACAAAAACAATTTTTTTAACTTCGTCCCATCACATACGCGGATGAGGTTGTAGGCACTCTGAGGTCCAACTTGGTAAAGATGGTGGCTTCACGAAGCTGTTCCAGAGCAGCCAGGATGAGATGATGGATGATCCCTAGGATGATCACAGCAGTGGAATTCTCCAGAACCAGCAGGATTTGGAGTTGAATGGGACTCACACAATGACGGATCTCACCTCGGCCAAGCAGCTATCCCATTATAGATTGGACTTTGTACGGGATGGAGCTGAGCATTTTCTTGAGATGAAGTGTGGTCAATCTGCATGGACTCCGGAGCTGGTTCTGGAGAGCTGAGAAACTCTGGCTGGCTGGCTGGACATTTGGCACAAATTATCCTCCATACAGCCTTTGACGCAACTGGTGACTCTAATGAAAAGTTGAATAAATCACTCAAGCCCGATGGTATCGTCATTGGATGAGAGATGCAGCCACAGAGCTGGTTCCAGGACTTGGCGGTAGGTTTGTTAGAAGCGAGTACTCGTTCGAACTACTGGCAGCAGCTAATGTACAGCATCTGACAGCATAGTCTTGAATTGAACATTTGCCTTGACGTAAATGGTATAATTGCTCACCAATTGATGAATCTCTATTAGGTTTTCCAAAAACTTCCCGGAAATTAGCAACAAAAGCATCCAGGGTCTGTGTTGCTGCTCCATTCTGCTGCCAGATGGTTTCCACCCATTGGAGTACTCTGCCTTTAAGAAGAGATCAAATAAAGGAGATTTAAGCTCTTTCTGTGGGGAAACGATGCAGCTGCATATCTAGGGCGAGTGAACTGCAGGTGGAATACGTTGCAATCCTCTGCTGAGCCAGAATAGGTTGCCAGATTGACCATGGGACTGGCAGTGTAGATGGGTGCAGAAGAAGTGCTTGGTGCGGAAAAAGGTGCAGACACAGTGGCTGGTGCGCTGAGGACTTTGTGCAGGAAATCCTTCAGCTCCTGGATTGGATCGGGACCTGTCAGGTTCATGATGTGATGGTCTTCCGTGACGGGATACCAGACTCAGAGTTTTGTGAACAGGACAGGTATTTTATTGCATAGGTGGATAATGAGAATAAACAGGTAAGCAATGCAGATATAGACTTCTGCAGGCAATAGCAGATTCTTTTCTCTTTTTACAGGTTTCTGGAGGAAGCACGGGAGTGGATAGACTGCTAGCTAATCACACACTTCCCTGAATGGAGATCGGGGTAATCCAAGAGCTGGGGGAGGTAAGTGGAGCAGGTGAGTATGGTGAGGGAAAAAGAAGACACTGGAGAACACAAGGGAGACACTGGAGATTGAAGGAGAGTCACAAAGGTAATCGTCGCGGAAGAACAGGTAAGTGTCTTTCAGGTTTTGAGTTCAATGTCATCCACATTGGAGACCAGACAATGAGAAGTGTGCGCTCTTATAGTGCTGGTAATTGGTGAGGTGATTAGGAACGTGTGACTAGTTAATACTCAAGAGATTGTGAGCGTTGAGTGACAATGGAGCCTGGTGAAACCGTGACATTGACTACGTTTACATGTGCACCAATAATACGACTATTTATAATAATCAGAGTAAGGTCTTAATCGCAGTAAGATGGTTACATGACATGAGCAGAACTCTTCAAATTTTCATTATTATGATTATTCGCTAATAAGTATGATTATACCACATTCAGATAGGCATACAGTATGCATGTTACCGGCCATTGTTTTAATCTACTCGCATGAGATTCATATTACATTTTTATGGATGTAGCTTACTGGATATTATTCGGCGCTGTGATGAACATTGCAATGCCGGGTTTGTCTGCTGCTGTCATGTTCTTTGCGTTGTCTAGATAAAGATACAGAGCAGAGAGTGCACAGCGAGTTGTGTTGACAGAGTTTAGTGATTTGAAGAAGAGAAAACTTCAGAATAAATGTCACGAAGTTCATTCATGAAGTTGTGCGAACAACACACGATATCAGTGTACGTCCGCGAACATGCGCACTTTGGTCAGAATGGTAATAATGTGATTAAGGCGTTTACATGCCTGTTTATTGCAATTAAAATTGGTGTACACCACGTAGTTTAATGCGACTATGGCTACTACAATTATGAGCTTAATCGCATTTGTTTGATCGAAGTATTGCGTTTACATGAGGTAAAGTTTAACCTCAATATTGTCAAAATCCATTTATAATCCCATTATGAGGGAGCATGTAAACGTAGTAACTGTCTGTATGAGCGAGTCATTGAATAACTCATTCAACCAATTCAGTCAACACAGATTCATTCAGGAATTCAAATGTAACTGCCTTTACAAGAGAATCATTGAATAATTTATTCACCTGATTCTCTCAAAACACTTGCTGAGATGCAAAATGGTTTCAGTTTTCTTTGACACTGTTGATGAAGCAAAAATAGATGGAAAAAAAAACTGACCATGTGGTGTAAAACAATTTACTCACTATTAAATTTGTTTATTTAACTGTTGTATATAAACACATTTAATATGATTCTTAAATATGCATTATACGGTTTGAAATAAGTGTGTGGCTACTGTATATGAATAGAATTTACAGTTAAAAGTGAGCTAAAATGGTGTTGTGTATTGAGCATTATGTGTATATGTATATTATGTGTTATATGTATTTCTTTGACTGACATTAAAAGGCCAAGGTGGGAATGATATTCTATCCAAAAAGACAGAAAAATGCACATAAATGTATGTTATATATGTCAACATAAATAGCCTGTAAAGAAGAACCGACAGAAGTAAACACCGCTCCTTGATTTAATTTACTCTTCTGTCCATATGCAAAGCTGCTGGTGTGAGCAATGGGTATATTTCTCTCTTCTCATACCAAAAGCCTTTTTTTTTTCTTGAGTGAGTCACTCACTGATCTCATTTGGGAGGACTAAGGAAAAGGTGCAGCATCCAAGTCTCTCACAGCGATAAGCGAGATGGAATACAAGGACTGATATGCGAATAAATCAGATGCCTCATGAATATTTATAATGCTGCTTACCTGCTCAATTATATTTACAGATTTAAATACCATGGAAACATTTTGAATCTCTAGCTGTGTGCATTTGGTTGATAAGGGAGGAGTTGCAACATTTGATTTTGTTTTCTTTCATTATAAAAGATTTGATTACAGCTCTGAAATGGTTTTGAAATTTGTTTATATGTTGGACTGAGAATAAATAACACACCTGTGTTGTTTCTGCATTATAAACCTATGCATTTTATAATGACTTGTTGGCCTGCTATGAATAGATTTCAAACATTCGCAAGCCAGTCTAGCATCAAATATAACTTCGTCTATATGATCTCAAATAATCCAGATAGGAAACAAGCTAGAGCAAAATGATTAAAATAGCAACTGTTTGCTCTTTAGGGTAAACAGCAATTATTCTGCAAATGTAGGCATGAACCAATGAAAACACTTGTTCATCGGACAGATGGCAACATCAAAATGTGCTTATCTTACAACATTAGCAAAACTGAAGAACCAAAAATATCATTATTGCTTCCGAGACATCAACATCATTTTTCACATGGATCATTAATAATGCAAACAAAAGATTTCAGAAGAATCTAATTAGCCCATGGTGCGAGCTTCATTCAAGCTGTCTGCTGCACTCAGGTATATTAATGAACAGACGTTTTCAGAATTCACCAAATGCGCACACAAAACACATATCAAATGCCAAATAAAACCTGCCGTGCATGGCTGTTGCAAAAATCCATATTTCTGTAATGTCAGCAGCATGGTAATTCAATTTAGTAAAACATTTGACGGGCATTATATAATATGCACATGTAGAACAAAGCATGATGAGCAAATGCCTTTCTGGTCTCAAACCTATATAAACAAATATATAAAACATCTAGCAGATTTTTCCATCTGCTTGCAAATACATTCCAAATTGGTTTCCATGAGGATTGAAACATCCAGGCAGCAAGATAAATCTACAAGTGGATTGTACTTGTAAGTACACGGAGAGGGCAAAGAGAGCTTGAGAATGGCAACGAGAAAAATTCATTTCAGGAAAAAATCATTTCAAGCCATAAACTTGACAGCTTCAGTAGGCCCTGAGATGACACTTAAAAGACGCATCTTAAACGGCGAATGTTCAGTAAATGTTAAAGTGAAGTGCTTATGTAATCCTGTAGTTCAGGATTGCGTCCATGTCATGAGATCAATTCCGAGGAAACAATTTGCATACTATGCATCCTAAATATTAATCGAAAATAGAATTAGTATGTCCCAAAGCTTGCCTACTCTTCTGCTACACACTAAAAAGTATAGGTACTTTTTCTTCACAAAAAGAGTACATACTTTTAGGTCGTACTAGTATAAGTAGGCAAGTTGGGATGCAGCATTGGTGTTGTTGGGCAGAGGGTCAAGGTAGGTTCAGCATGACACCCTGTGGCAACTCTGCTCCAGTGCAGTTTGATTTCTCTAAACTATATAAAATATAAACCAAAATGACTGATAAAATCATTCTCAATTATACACTGAAAAAGAGCTTTTCTCCCTCATGTTATTGTTTTAAAAATGTGTCTAATAATGTTAGTATTAAGGTATTTTAATACACAATGTACTATTAATTGAATATCGATGTAATGTATGCAATACACAGAGCCTTCAGGAAAAATGTACACACATGAGGAAAACATTATTTATTATGGATTTTGTTTTGACAGATGGCTCAGGAGGGCTTTGAGAAGCTGTTAACATCTCACAACCAGAGTTAAATATGCAATTACACTATATTGCCAAAAGTTTTGGGACGCCATCCTTTACATGCACATGAAATGTAATGACATCCCATTCTTAATCCGTAGGGTTTAATGTGGAGCTGGCCCACTCTTTGCAGCTATAACAGCTTCAACTCTTCTGGGAAGGCTTTCCACAAGGTTTAGGAGTGTTTTTGTAGGAATTTTTGACCATTCTTCTAGAAGCGCATTTGTGAGGTCAGACACTGATGTTGGGCGAGAAGGCGAGAATTCATCCTAAAGGTGTTTTTTCGGGTTGAGGTCAGGACTCTGTGCAGGCCAGTCAAGTTCTTCCACACCAAACTTGCTCATCCATGTCTTTATGGACTTTGCTTTGTGCACTGGTGCGCAGTCATGTTGGAACAGGAAGGGGCCATCCCCAAACTGTTCCCACAAAGTTGGGAGCATGAAATTGTCCAAAATGTCTTGGTATACTGAAGCATTAAGTGTTCCTTTCACTGGAACTAATGGGCCAAGCCCAACCCCTGAAAAACAACCCCACACTATAATCACCCCTCCACCAAACTTGACACTTGGCACAATGCAGTCAGGCAAGTACCGTTCTCCTGGCAACCGCCAAACCCAGACTTGTCCATGGGATTGCCAGTCAGAGAAGCGTGATTCGTCACTCCAGAGAACAGGTCTCCACTGCACAAGAGTCCAGTGGTGGCGTGCTTTACACCACTGCATCCGACACTTTGGATTGCACTTGGTGATGTAAGGCTTAGATGCAGCTGCCCAGCCATGGAAACCCATTCCATGGAGCTTTCTATGAACTGTTCTTGAGCTAATCTGAAGGCCACATGAAGATGGAGGTCTGTAGCTATTGACTCTGCAGAAAGTTAGTGACTTCTGCGCACTGTGCTCCTCAGCACGTGCTGACCCTGCTCTGTGATTTTACATGGCCTACCACTTTGTGGCGGAGTTGCTGTTGTTCCCAATTGCTTCCACTTTGTAATAACAGCACCAACAGTTGACCGTGGAATAGTGAGGAAATTTCACGAATGGATTTATTGCACAGGTGGTAACCTATCATGGTACCACGCTTGAATTCACTGAGCTCCTGCGAGCAACCCATTCTTTCACAAAAATTTGAAGTCTGCATGCCTAGGCGCTTGATCTTATACACCTTTGGCCATGGAAATGATTGGAACACCTGAATTCAATGATTTGGAGGGGTGTCACAATACTTTTGGCAATATAGTGTATGTGCTTTATGGTTTATTTGAACCCACATCAATACATCAGAAGTCAAGGAACTAAATTCGGTATTAGTAAAACAAACAAGACAAAGGATTTGATGCTCATATATTATTTATTCCTTTTAAATATTTTCCTCTTATAATATACATTTCTATCTTAAATAATACAAATGCGCTGTGCTAGATCTATTATTTCAAAGAATGCCCAGTACTTCCATGCTGCACTGAAATATATATATTTGTATAGACACGCTCGCCCACATACACACAAACAGCCATTCATCAAAAGAGCAAAGAGCTTGGAATTTATGGTCAGTTGTATACAGAGGAATGAACATAATCCTCTCCCCCTCTCCTCATTTTGGTACACAATATGTTGTATTTGCCATCCAGAACATTCTGCTAGAGAAGTATACATTTCAAAAATACATAATTTTCACACAAACAGCAACCATTAAGGAGTCTACTCAACCACACTGCCAACCAAAGCAAAACGAGCTCTGCTTAAATGTTCCGCGAAACCGCTATGGCATTAACACGTCTAAACTGGCATATCTGACGCTAGGAGATAACATTAACTGAGAAAAATAAATTAAAAAAATAAACGGAAGATCAGGACGAGATTATTTCACTTCTGTTTTTGTATATTTTGGTATATATATATATATATATATATATATATATATATATATATATATATATATATATATGCAAAGGGCGTATAACTACTAAACGACAGAAGTCATATCTCAGCTTCATCACAATGACATAATTACCTTCGATTGATTAACATTCACTCAGCTCTCAATAATATGAAAGGAATGGATTCAAGAATGCCTCAACAAAGCACATCTGAACTTAAGACAAAAAAAAAGTCTGGTCTCCTTCTTCATCAGTGGCAAACCTTTTTGGGAGACCCTGTGAGTACAATATCACTCTTTAACTCTTCCGTCTTATGTAAAGTCCTCTTGATTTTCGAAAAACGTCCAAAACAGGGAAGTGTGAAGGTCAGCATAGTGCGATCAGACAATCTTATCGATGCTTTTTAGCATGGATAACAATGTGGTGCAAAACAAGCAGGCCAAAAACGTGAAGAGGCTTAAGGAAAAACAAAACCAATCAACCAGTATTTCTTCACATAGCATACTGTTAACTATTTAAAGGCACAAACAGACCATATAAAACAGCTTTCTCATTTCATAATTAGCGATCTTGTAACAAAACTACCATGTAGGACGAGAAGCAAAGGGCACACGTTGAAAGCAGGCCTGTGCACGCGAGATAAAGTTTGTCCATTCACATTTGTAACTGACAGTTTGCGAGTTCTCTCGTATCTTTGTACACGTACAACAAATACACAGTATTTTCCTGCATTGCAGATCAGTAGCAGGTGACATTTTGAACTGAGTCAGACTGCTGACTCGGTGAATGAGAAGTTTTAGTGCAAACTAATGGAGTTGCGAAGGTGGATGTTAAGGAGTGGCGTGATAACCTTTGGTTTGCTGGGAAGGCAGAAAACGGGGAAACTCGGTGTGGGATATAAGGCAAGTCATGATGGGCGACGGGAGGACGAAAGCTCATTACACATTGGTCAGTCAACAGAATGGTAAGTTAACCAAATGCATTCTGGGATATTTGGTCCGCCACAATAAATCTGTGATCCCCCAACACCCTGTTATGACGACTGAACGAATGATTGGCCAGTGCATTGTGGATCAAACTGATTGGTGCCTCCTAAAAGACGGAGCTTGTGTTCAAATTTATCTAAAAATAAATATTTGTAACCTTCCATCTACAGATCATTAGTTCAATAAGGGTGCGTTTACTACCAAAAAGAGAATATTAGAGCTCTATTCCATAATTCAAGGTCATTGTTAATGTACCTGCATTAAGTTCTTTTTACACTCATTCAGCAAATATAAAAGATAACTGTAAAAATAAACACTCAAATTCATGGAGTGAAAAAATCACATTTTGGCGATCGGTACCTTTGAACTCAAGGTAGTTGTGCTCAGAATGCCGTTATATAAAGTCACAAGGGATAATAGTCGAAACTCTTAGTGCTACGCCGAGAGCATTTATCCTAAAGGAAGAAAAAAAAAATAAAAAATAGGAAAACAACAACAACTCCCTAAAGACTTGTGGCCATCCAGTTGATAGGACTTTGATTGTGTCATAACGTTTTGGGTTCTGGTTTCAGTGTATGGCTCCATTTAGACCTACTGAAGGTTTTTCAGCAGACGGCCGTAGCGGAAGTCGTAAACGTGGCGGCAGACAAACACCAGGTCGGGATCGATGTCGTTGGGCACGCAACGATGAGCTGGAATTACATAGTCGGAGGGAGGGACCAGGGGGCTACGTCTGGGTAAGCCCTCCTCATGACACTTCATCAAGGCACAAAATCTGAAACATTAAAGATCAGATCAAATTTGTACAAAGGAAAGGAGGTGATGATACATTTGACACTTGCAGTGAGGTGATGAATATCGCTTACCTACAGTACTGTGCTAATGTCAACACATAGCACTTATCCTCTATACATGCCACGCTGTTTTCATCCTGATGCCGAGATGCGAAAATCTCATTCTGGAAAAATTCACACAGCATTAATATTTTATTTTCATTTTAAGGGAATCCATGCTGTAAGTGTACTGAATAAATATTGCAACAAATACAATGTGAAATGAAAATTTAAATGTAGATACATCAAATACTTCCAGATACTGGCATGTTAAAATGTCCAAACGATAGTCAATGATCATGTTAGAGAGTGCTGGGACTCATTTGTTTGTCCAGTGTCCCTATTACAGTGGGTTACTGAACACAGGAAACTTGTGCTGCCTACTTCCTCTATGAAACTCATAATCAAAGGAAGTCAAATGTTGACATTGCTAGTCCCCGGAGGACCACACTGCTGTGCCATGAGCAATTCTAGACTCACCTCACAGTGCATGCTGGGAATGCGACCCCCCTGAGTGTGTTCTGGGCGGTAGTACCAAAACAAGCTCATCATCAGCTCCCCTAAAAGTAGGATTCAAGAATTGTGAGCTCTTCTGTGACTGCCATTGGCATATTAGAGAAAACAGTGTTTAGAGGAAGACTTACCCGACTCAGGGTCTTCCCAGAAGGCAGAGACTTTGGCCACATAAGGCAAGGACTTCTTCCTGGGACCTGAGCGCAGTAGCACGGCGTCTCTGACCCTGATCACCTCTCCATCTCTCTGCACTCCTTCATAGCACCTGCGCAGGGATGTTGATTCCTCACTCTTAAATCAAATGAAAAATAGAGAGTTTTATCCCACATTTTATCTCATTATACACTTTTGCATCAAGTTAGACAAAAAAAAACTAGGGGTCAACTTAAAAACCAGCCTAATTATTTTAAAAAGTTTTCTTAAGATAGATTAAGTAGTAGGTGGCTTGTCTGAACAACTAGTCTCAATGCATTTCAATAAAATTGCACTAATTTTAACTTGACACTGACTTTCAAATGCAACATGTGGGGAGTACGACTTAAAGACTTAAGATTTTTTAAAGTCGACATTAATGTAATAAAAGTTGACATCATTAATGAACAAATAAGCCTGAACCTTGAGCTGAGACTCAAAAGTTGGTTGCGTTGGCAGGTGGCATATGACAGTGCTGCCCACAAGTCTATTGTTCCTACACAACAGCTTATATCTCTCAGTTATTTTGTCTTTGGCTTGTTATATTTCTCACAGATTTTTGCTCCTTCTAAATCAGATACAGATAAAGTGAAAAAGTAAATAGTACATTTTTATGAATGCACTAGTGAGAGAGCGATTGCGTGTGAATTAATTCTACTGGTAGCATGTCTCTACTCTCTACTAATAGTGAAGCTGTGGGTTTTAGTTACTAGGAAATATATGCAGTTTCTGAGCTATTTTATTGATAAAACAGAACAGTATTGACAATACATCTCTGCACTTCTGAATGTTTCTGTGTGCGTGTGATCTGTGAGCTACTGTCTGTGTGCTTTTTGTACAAGCTGTTTAACACATAGAACTACCGGAACTCTATAACTACTAGAATGGTCATATAGCACCGACTGCACCGAATGTCATTTTTGTCATGTCATATTTTTTTGTCATGTCACATTTGAAGCTTCTATTAAGGTTTTAAATTAAAAGAACTGTATGTAAGAAATGTATTTCAATTAATCATAAAATGTCCCTGATATGTCAAGACATTAAGAAATCATGTTAATTTCAAATACTTATATCACTGACAACAGTTGTCCGTCCAGGATATTGTCATTTAAAAGTAAAGTTGCAGCCCTCAACTGATGTTGATGTTGACATGTTGTGTTTTGGCCTGAAGCGCCACCTTCCACCTATCTACCAATCACGAAGTCAGTAGTGTTTCGACATCCGGGTTGCCAGCTCTGCTCTAGTTACCACAGTTGCAGCTACAAACTTTTTGGATAAAAAATGTCTAAGGAGGGGGAGAGGGGATACACCGCTCTACAGTAATTTGAAAGTGATTGCAGTACCAGTTTTGGCCACATTCCTACACACAGTTCCTTTAAGTTTTATATGTCTATCATCATATTTTGTGTCAAAATCCTCAAACAAAATCCTTAATTTGAATAAAATCGTACAACATGGATTAAATGGAGCGCCAAACGGACGCAGATTGGTCTACATATTACAATTTTTTTTATAATATATAATTGTATAAGAGCTACTAGACTGCACCCGATGGTGCGTGCCTCGCTTTGTGTGTGGCAAGCGGGAGAGCAAAGTTTTTCACCGCAGTGGAGAATTGAAGGAGAATATTTTGTTAGACAAAAATATGTTGTGAATTATGGAAATTATTAGATCTATTTGTTTTTCAATACATTTAGACTTTTGGACTTTACAACGCTCTGGATTTTTTGGAAATGTTAGGATCACACGAATCGGAAACAATCTCTTTCTTGCTGACATTTCAAAAGGTAAAGCTACGTTTTATCTTAGCAATAGCATAAAAAATAACTAGAAAGTTGCTAGGCACCAGTGGCGTGCATCTTCATTGGCGGGGAAAACGCAAGGTACGCCATCTGTAATGCGTACGTCAATTTGACCATTATGGCCATTCTACGTTAAAAAAATACTCAGAACTCTTAATAAAATAACAATTTTAGAACAAAATATACACACATTTAGGAAGAGTCAGTGTACTATAGCTACATGGGTTTAATTTCAACAAAGTTATTACATTGCAAAATTTAAAAGCGGTCAAAATGACCACCTTGGTAGTTAAAACGTACATTCACCCAATACATTTTGAGCATCCAGATGGTATTATCAGATATATGTTGGGGTGCACACTCCGAGTATGCATTTATTTGTAATTCTAACTTAGAATAGAGGAATAAAAGTGGACTTCAAAGATTTCTTATCCCGTTGCACCCTCTATAGGCCACGATCAGCAACTAGTCGACATCAAGTTTAACACGTCATAGCAGAGCATTAAAGTCTACTAGTCAACTAGTCTGTGCAACCCCCTAGAGTAGAGCTAAAAAAAACAGCACGAATTTCAACGCAACATTAAAAGATGTCATATGACTGCAGAAGATTTTTTATGTTTTTGAAAGAAGTGACTTATGCTCACCAAGGCTGCATTTATTTAATCTGAAATGCAGTAAAAACTAGCCTGGTTAAAACCAGACCATTCTCAGTAGTAACTGAGTTATGGTCTGGCAAAGCTTCATAGACAAATCATTTCCAAAGGGGCGTCACCAACGGACGACGCTCAAATGCCTCTGGGCGCAATTGGATAGACCTAAAACCAATCAGAGCGATGAGGGAGATGACGTATGCAGAGCGACGGAGAAACATCTGAGACTCTGGCCGTTTCTCAATATGCGTTCTTGTCTGTACTTGTGTTCTCAAATAGGAAATGTCCCCAGTTTCCATTTCAGAAATCTGGTCACCTTACTTAAACCACATATTAATGTTTAATATATTATTTTTTAAATGTAAACGAAAAGAGGCAGGGTGTTTTATACTTCGTTTTATTATAAATATATAAGATAATCAATGTAGGCCTAGCTACGCGTTGCCTGAACCACATTTGTGTTGCTACTATGTTTAAGATTTTTTTTTTTTTACTGAAATGAGGCAGTTGTGTTTTATGATATATTTTGTATTGCGTCCGTGACTTGCCAAGTTTGACTCCGGAGAATGAACTCCCGAGGACGGGAGGACACTAGTCTGCCTACTCTGCTAATGGACAAGCAGCGTTCTTGACAGTAGGGATGGGCGATATCTTATCGTTTGCGATATACCGGTAAAAATTCTCCCCACGATAAGAATTTGCCTTCCCGCGATAATAACGATAAAGCCTAGTTGATGGCGCGACCCATCCGCACCGTGCCACCGCTGGCCGTCTCTTGATGCCCTAAACGTTATTACTTTATGATGGCCGCGGTGGCTGCGTTCGTCACTCTGTATAGCTGAACGGGGGTTGGAGAGAGAATTTCTTGTGGTGCCCCCCGCAGCACTTGGTGCTCTACGCGCAGTGCTTGATAGGAGCTGCGGCACTGAATCCGCATCTCACGTGCAGAACGAAAACAACTATGGTGGAAGCTGCGGAAGAGTTCATAGCTAAACGAGGGGCTACCTGAGGGCAATCTGAACCATACAGATGTATTTTCACTCGCTGAGCACTTGGACTGAGCGAGATTTGCTCTTTCTCAATCGATCGGTAAAGCACACTATTTCAGTTAATTTCAATGAATGCGCAGTGTATATGACGCACATTAAACACTAGTGTGAGGCGCGCGACTGAGAGTGCTCAGTGACACACACACACACTCAAAGAGAGAGCGAGAGAGTCTTATACCAAACAGAATTGACGTGCTACATGTAAACAATATCCTTTGTTGCATTTTCCTGTAAAGTAATGGCGTTTATTTGGAATTATTCAGCCTTTCGTGAACAGGAAGAAAGGAATGCACAAACGGGAATCTCATTGGCTGGCATTGATTTCAGCCAATCAGTTGGAATGAACGCTGACAACGTGATTAATATTCATGAACCCAGAAGCTCATTATTCCTTAGTGCAGTTTATTTTTATTAGTAGAATAATTCGTGGTATTATTATATTATCAACTCAAATTACTGAAGTTCTATCATTAAATCATTATTTTCAACTTTTTTGTAATCTGAAGACATTTTTGGGATAATTACTTTTGCTGTTTCTGCTATTTTTACCACTGTATGAATAAATACAGAATCGGTTTACATGTAAAACTTTTCATTGATTTAAAAATTATTTTTGTTTGTATTGTGTGACGTTTTTTAGCACAGTTGCACTATTTAAAAATTTCCTGCACTTTTACAGAAGACAATTATATCTGCAACTTTTCCATTTCTGAAAAGGCTGGTGTGGAATTTTACATAAAAAAATTATAAAAAAATTATTAATTATATATATATATATATATATATATATATATATATATATATATATATATATATATATATATATATATATATATATATATATATATATATATATATATATATATATATATATATATATATATATATATATATATATATATATATATATATATATATATATATATATATATATATATATATATATATATATAAAACATGGGGAATGATACTACATTTATCGTCATTGATATCGTTATCGCAATAAATACTAGAAAATATCGGGATACATTTTTAAGTCCATATCGCCCATCCCTACTTGACAGTATCACTCAGTATATATTTGTATATTTTAGGCTACAATAAAATGAAATATATGATAAAACACCACTCTGCCTCTTTTCATTTTCATTAAAAAAATATTATTAAACATATTATAGCCACACAAATGTAGTGCAGGCAAAGCATTTGATCTTCAATGCATGTATATAACAAAATATAAAAAAACAGGCCTCTATTCGTTTACATTAAAAAGAAAAAAACAAACATTAATTTTGTGTGTATATATAGGCTATGATTATCATTGTAATAAAATGAAATATGACATAAAACACAACCCAGTCTCTTTCTTTTAAATGTCAGTTTATGTGTGATCAATAGCCATTATAAAAGTATAAGTAAAAGGTAAAAGAAGCTATACAATAAATAAAAGCAATTCAGTCAAACAAAGTCAGCGCTTTTAGACTACAACAGTAAAGTTTAAAAGCTTAAAAATATAAAGTTATGAAACTTCACTTTGCCCTCAGACAAAACGATCTGTCAGGGAACAAATTATAGATTAATGAGAGCAAAGATCAGCCGTTAGATCTACACAAGACGAATCATATCTTATGTTTAACCACTACAGAGACATCAGCGGCAGACGTCAGAAGGACTGGCTGAGGAAAGGCTGCTCTCGGCGGGGTTAATGAGCGCTGAGCGCCACTGATCCAATGGAGCTCACAACTCCGAAAACGGCAGATCAAATTTTCAAAAAGGGGCTCTCTTTATAAATAAACCACGGATTTGAGCTTTAAACAACTACATTCTCGCCTGAAAAGGACTTAAAACTATATTTTGTGAAACATTAACACTACAAGAGGGCTCTCGCTAAGACCCATTCGTTTAGCCACCAAAGGGGCAAGCTGGTATATCAGACTTTTGCCGAATCCAGTCGGTAAGACAGCGATAACATCTTTTTTAGATATGAAGGCTTCGGGTGTTGTTCTTTGCTCGGGCTTTAACGAAAAGGAAAAGTTTAAATCGCTTAAAACAGACGCGATAGCTGATTCGAATGAGTGATGTTCCACGGCGGCATCCATCTTTGTAATGTACAAAATCTGCTTCACCATCGCTGCGCTGTCGTCATCGAGTAAAGCCCGCACCAACGTTTCTGATTGGGGCCGCGATTTCGAAGGATTTGGAAATGGGCTTGAATGGGTCTTTGCCAGACTACTTGCAGAGCAAATCTAAATTTGCCGGAAGTTGTCTGGGTTTTCCCAGGCTAAGTAAAAACAGTAATATTGTGAAATATAACAATACATTTTTTTAAATTTTATTTATTCCTGTGATTTGTATTCAGCTTTGTATTCCTGTGGCGAATCTGTATTTCCACAATTACTGTATTTCCAAATTCCTATAGAACATATGTAGCCCTGCCTTTTTTTGGTACTGCGCTCGTTGGGTTCTGGTTTGTATTTCCACAGTATGAAGGTAAGATCTTATGGATTTATGATATATTAAAATCGTCCTGGTCTACTGACATTTATATGACATCCGCTTCAAACATTACAGTGCTCATGATAACTTTTGTCAACTCTACAATAAGTAAATCTACTTGATCAGCCAATTACTCTTCCACAGCCATAGAAATATAGTATTACAGGTGTGAGTCTCGAAATG
Source organism: Gobio gobio (assembly GCF_949357685.1). NCBI lineage: Eukaryota > Metazoa > Chordata > Actinopteri > Cypriniformes > Gobionidae > Gobio > Gobio gobio. The sequence continues at coordinate 17,492,835 of NC_137106.1, forward strand.
TCCGGTTCACACAGCAACTTACAGTTGCGTCTCGGATACTGTCTGTATGAATGTGCAATGAGAGTCAAGCCTGTATTCTCTTACCCATAACCACAGTGACAGTGACCAAAGCAATATCAAAGATGGCGACGTTCATAAAACTGAAAAGTCTTATCACTTTTGACACAACAGAGTAAACATGCACTAGCCTGATGTCTTTAACCGTTGCATCTTGCGCATGACACGACATTTGAGGCGCGCATAGAACACAAAACTGATGGGAGCTGCTCTGGTGGTTAAAAGTAACTCGAGACTGATTCTAAAACCTTCAGTTGACGCACAGCTCATATCTCCCTCACTGCAAGTTACCGAAAGCAAAACCACACACTAAACCCCTAAGGAGAGGAGAGTGGCTCGCTCGCAATGTATGACGTGACAGACAACTACAGGTAGTTGTCTAGTCCGGTTCCTTTCACACAGCACAAATTTTCTGAGAATGCGGTTGTAAGTCCTTAAAATGTACAGGTGTGAGTTTGGTTATAGAATGCAGTTGGTGACGGACTAAATAGATCTGAAGTACTGTGTAAACATTTCATAAACTGTATTTAATACAGATGTTTCAGTTCTTATTGGAGAAGAAAACAGCAGCATGATGCAAATGTTTTTTAAACACAACCGCTCATTGTCTGAGGTTTTCCCGCTGGACGTTCGTTTAAAATACTTGTTTAAAAGCACCTCACTGGAATTTACAAATCATGTCCTTTTCAATGAACACAATACAATGTTTACTATTGACATTTTGCAACAGCTGTTCTAAAGAAATTGCCTGGGACATTATTTTGTCATTTGTAAGGAATAAATGCAATATATCTTGAATTAATCGCTGCTTTAATTCTTGCTCTGAGCACCACCTAAACGTCTTTTTAGGAAAATTTCGATACACCAGGACAGGGCAACTCGAGTACGTACCATGATGAATACTTCCTTTTCTGTTGCCACACCAACAGGCAGCCAGCCGTTTGTTGCCCGGCGACGGCTGATCTTAGGCTGCTTGGCAGAGCCACTGCCATGGCCTGCTCCCAGCTGGCCATCCTTAATGTGGGGGCAAACAGCAGAGTCCCGCACCCCTGAACGAGAGCCACTGGGCGGCTTGGCCCTCTGAGGGCATTCCCGCCCCACTCTAATCTGCACCTGGGGTCGACTGGCGTCGGGAAGAGGTGTCTGCAGGTGGGGCACTGACTGGGTGGATGGAGGCACACTGGAAATGGGGCAGATGGACAGAGGCAGGGCAGAAGGCATCGTGATGGACGAGCTGTGGTCATCCAGAGGGTAAGAGTAGTCTTCTACAGAGCGGAGGAAAGAAAAATCATTGGTTCATAAAATGCTCAACATGCATTTATGATCATAAACAAACACCATATTGCATGTAATACAACCCAGCAGACTAATGCAGTCATAAATGAGTCAGTGTGCCAGATGCTGCGTGGTCAGATGCAAAGCTAAGAGCTGTAACCACAATTATATACAACCTTGAGGGGATTGGATTTTGTGACAGGAACTACATATCAATTTAGAAATGTGGAAACAGGGAAGCACTTGATTATTAATTCATAATTGAACTTCGAACAAAACAATGACAGTGCATTATCATTTCAATAACATCCAATTGCTATGATCCATGGGTGTCGTAAAGGTTGCGTGGGCAAAATGGATGAGCCAATCTTGGGAAACCTCCTGTCAATGGGCTATGCGGTTCCCATAGTGATGAGGAAATTTGAGGTGAGCCTGTGTCATTCTTCTGGTAATGCATAAAAAGAGAAGAAATGTGCATTTTTAGGGTTCATCTTAACCCCAGAAATTACATTATGTAACGATTTGTTCCAAAGCTGTACTACTGTATTTTTATCAATGGAGAACAAAAGGTGAATTTTCTTTTCACATCTTGATCTTTCATTGTGACCATATAGGTTCAAGTAACAAAAAATAATACAAAGCAAATCACATACAGTACGTTTCATGCACTAAATAATTCCTTATGATTTGATTTTTATATGGAAAAGATCTGTGCGAACAATAATTAAAATTCTCCTTTTTTGTAAAGCATATGCTTTTGGCGCGACATGAGGGTAACACAAGTAAAAAAATAACAAGATCATTTATTTCAACACTGATTGGACTATCCCTTTAAGATTTAACTGGTCTAGAAATGCATGCTTGTTACTTTTCATGCATTACCCAGGAGAATGTTTTTTTGGGGGGACCTACTTCTTTGAAAAGCCTATATGTGAGACTAACTGTGGGTAACGAATCTGTGCAATTACAAGAAATTAAAAGTGCATAGTTGAGAACTGTCAAATTAGAGGAAAATCCATTAACTCTGAATACAAAGTTTTATACTTCATAAATCGTCAGATGTGCCAGATGCTGCAAGGTCAGATACAAAGCTGTAACCACAATTATATACAACCTTGAGGGGATTGGATTTTATGACAGGAACTACATATCAATTTAGAAATGTGGAAACAGTGAAACAATTGAAAATGTGCAAATATCAGAAATCAAAAGTGCATAGTTGGGAACTGTCAAATTAAGAGTTAAAAAAAAAAAATTAAGTTTTATACTTCATAAATCGACCTTTAAAACTACAACAAAAGAACACATACAATAGCAGATAAAACGTATTAATAACATCAACATACTGATTAAATGAAATGTGTCCCTCAATCTATTGCTGCCATGGTATGTCATTTTAAAAAGACATAAGTCTTCCATTTTTCAATTAAATTGGAAATCTTGTTAGGCTGCCGAGTTCCATTTTTAAGTAATTAAAATGAGGTTTAGTCTATACGCATGGTCAAATCAGCTCAGGGTCAGAGGTCATTGACTGAAGGAACTGAGTGACTTATCTGAAATCAATTATCTCTTGAATTACAGTGTTACTGACCACTTAAAAAATTACTCTTTAAAAGCTGATTAACAAGTTGGTGATTTTAACCTGCAGCAGGGCAGACTCCTTCAGGGACCTCTCATGCAAAAGATCAGGGTCTATCACCCTACCCATCCCCTGAGGTTTGACATCAATGAATAGCAAATGTGGACATTTTATTACAACCTAGAATCCAGAAAATCTGATAGAAGCAACAAGTGTAAATTGAACACCAAATCAAACAGCCCTCAAACCAAGTGCACACAATGACATGCGGCTGGAGTGGTAATCAATGGTCTACACAAATAATAGATAACAATACTTAAGATAACCCTGTTCACAGTGCTTGGTCTCTGTAGACTGAGTCTGGGTAAGTGTGTACGGAAAAACGCAGTCAATGTACATTCACTCAAGCATGAAGTGTTGCGTTATTAGAACAAAACTTCACTTCCCTCTGCAGTATATAGACAGCTTTACTAGATTTGCACTCTCCTAATACTCAGTTTTTAGCGCACACAGTATTAAACGGTTCAGTATTGCACTTTGTGTATGAGAGAATAGTAAAGCTTTGCATTTTCAAAAATTACACAATTTCCACATCCATTTAATAGCAAACCGAATATACCAAGTTTAAAGTAATGCTAAAATGCCTCTGCTTTGCTTGTTTTTCTTGTCACGGTAAAAGTCACGCTGTACCTAAAGAGAAACCCACAGAGTCAGATTACTGTCTCATTAACGGAGATTACGGCGAGTGAAAAATTACATTGTATAACCCAGCCGTGTGGTTAAAAACCAACAAGGGAGCATGTCTGCGGAGGTCTCTGCCTGTGCCGACGTTCACAGGCGGCTGCGAGACCACAGCTGCCACCTCACAATGAACAGACAGTTCAAGTCTCCTGCCAACAAAAATAACCAGCACCCTCCCCACCTGTGGCAATTACTCACATGCAAACCAACAGCGAACAGACTGCAGGGAACATGCATCCACAATGACGTGGCTGGGGAAGGGAATTTCATATCATTTGTCTCCTATTCAAGCCGTTACTTTTTTCCCCACAAGTCCTTGATGCAACCTCAACGGGGTTTCTCTTGACATCTTTTAATGTCACTGTATTTGGTGTGTACACCTATAGAGCAATCACTTTAAAGACTCATTCATAAAGACATCTACCGCCAAGACTGTCAAGGCTGAGGATAAAAGCATGGTGTAGAATGATGAATGTGGAAATCACTTCATCCACTTAAAAAGATAAGTTTTCTCTAAAAATCTGACTTGTTCATTTGCACATTGAAGTTTTCCACAAAAAAAAGCCATCTCTCAAATCATAGAGGAGATGCAACAGTGTTACTTTTTATGAATACCTTATGGATAAGTGAAAATTTTTATGGAAAAAACATGCCATTTTACATCTAAAAATTTTTTTTAATTGGCAAAACATCATTACTCCAGTCTTCCGTGTGACATAATGGTGATATGGTGCTTAAGAAACATTTCTTATAGTTATCAATGTTGAAAACAGCTGTGCTGCTTAATATTTTTGTGGAAACTATGATCATGATTCTTTAAATAGAAAGTTGAAAAGAACAGCATTTATTTGAAATAGATCAATCTTTTTCGTAACATTATAAATCTCTACTGTCACTTCCGATCAATTTAATAGATCCTTGCTGAATTTAAGTATCTTTCCAAAAAAAAGTCCAAAAAAAGGTTTAAAATATATGTTATGTGTTTAAAATAAGTTTGACCACGGCTTTAAAAGAACATAATTTTAATTCATTCAATTATAATACATATAACATACATAGGATAATACAATCTTTAAAGGAACATGCCAACTTTTTGGGACTTTAGCTTATTCACCGTATCCCCCAGAGTTACATAAGTCCATACATACCATTCTCATCTCTGTGCGTGCCATAACTTTGTCTGACACACCCACCGCTAGCCTAGCTTAGCACAAAGACTGGAGTTAAACGGCTCCATCTAGCCTACTGCTCAATAAATGACAAAAAAATAGCAACATTTTCCTATTTACATGTTGTGGTGTGTATTGTTACATCGTGTACTAAGACCAACGGAAAATTAAAAGTTGCGATTTTCTAGGCGGATATGCCATACCATGGGTGCAGCAGGCGCAATAATATTGCACAGCGCCTGAAAATAGGCTTACTTCCTTCAATATAACCAATGTGACAACCTGCTTGCACTGAGAGCGTGTTGGGGACTATATGTTGGCGTTATTTTGTCACTTATTGAGCATCAGGCTAGCTGGATCCATTCACCTCCAGTCTTTGTGCTAAGCTAGGCTAGCAGTGGGTGCATCAGACAGAGTTATGGCACGCACGGAGATGAGAATGGTATGTATTGACTAGGCTTGCTACGATAGTCGGTGTTGCCGGTGTTACCAGTGTTCAGACTCAACACCGGTTACATCACTTGCCCACCGTGGCACCGCCCACCGTCTTTTTGATTTTTTTATAGTAATAAAATAATTTAGTTCAGTTAGAGAACAGACAATACAAATAAAAACTGAACGTATCTGCTTAATAAAGCAGGATCCGACTGTGAGTTTCGGCAGCGGCAGGAGTCATTCATCAGATTTAAGAGTGAGGAGCTGACTGAGATGTTCGCGGAAGATTTGGTTTCAAAGCGAAACGTAAAAGTGCCTATTTAAGGGAGTTTGTCATTTGTTTTGTTGTTGTGTTTTTCATTAAAAACAATAGGCTAATGAACCCACAATTCAAGCAACCCACAGCCGAATTGGATTTGAATTTTAATTCAAAACCGAAAGTAAAATGTGCACGGCCACACAGAGCGGGCATTGTTTACTTTCGCCTGGCTCCGCAGTGCGAGCCTCCGCGCTACGCTGACTGTGCGCATTTATTTATTTTTGCGGGCGCGTCGAGTATAAACAAGGCTTTACGGACGAACTGTTATTCATTCATGGCGTGCATCTCAATCATAGACTGATCAATGCTTGATCAGTGCCCTGACTACTGAACTAGGGAACTGATTGAGACGCACCCATGGCCTCATAGAGCTCATTTACAGACGAGCTGTCATTCACGGTGTGTGCGCACTGGCGCGTTTTCAGTTCAGAGCGGTCGTGTGCATGTTACTTTCGGTTAGATAGAATTAGTGATTTAAAACCCGTTTTACCGGTGTTGTCACACATCAATTAACCGGTGGGAAAATTTCCTCACCGTCACATCCCTAGTATTGACTTATCCAACTCTGGGGGATACGGTAAATAAGCTAAAGTCCTTAAAAGTTGCCGTGTTCCTTTAAGAGATAATAAATTGCTTTTCTCTTACAGTTACTGTTCTTCAAAAAAAATCATTACTTGGTACATATAGGATTAAGCATGGTCAAATTTAAACCTAAAAAAAAAAAGTCAATATTACAACAACTTAAAGTTTAACGGCGTCTTGCTAGCTTGCAGTTTCTTCATTTTATCAAATGCAGCCCTACTTAAATATAAAATGTGACAGTTTACCAATTCTTACTTTCTCCTCAATACTTCAATCATAAGAACAGCAGGCAATCAGTTTCAAGTTTAAATGCTCAAACATCCTTGTAAAGTTACAGTTATGGAACTATAGACAAAATGATAGACATCTTTATCTTTCGTTCCATTTCTCATCCTACCTTTTTCCATTTTGTGCATGCAGCTGGAGCATCCTGCGTTGTACGAGCAGCCCCTGCTAGCGATGGGTTGCGTGGGTCTGTAGGCATAGCTGTTGAGCCTGCAGGCTTCTCCATAGCAGGTGCCCACAGAGTTACAGTACGCCGGATGAGGGATCCCTGTTGTATGGGAAACCGAAGAGGGCAGCAGTTTTGGTCTCTGGACCCCACTAGTGCACATCGCCACCTGGGGTACTGACGAGGGTGTGTGGCTTCCGGGATTTGAGCTTACAGGAAGCCCCGGAGTCCCGTGATGGGCAATGTGGACATAGTACCCAGGGTAACATGGATAGGAATGGGCACCGATGGGCATCGCTGGATGTGTCAGGGTGTGAGGAGAGGGAAGAAATCCCTTCAGAGAATGTTCATCGGTTTCCGGGAAGGTTTTCTGGCCGAGGAACAGGGCTAGTCTATGGCAGTACTCCACTGATGTCTCCTGGGAACAGCAGTAATATGATTTCACATCAGTCTCTGTTTTCTCTTCCTTCACAGGCTTCAGGGGAAAGCCGAGCATGGATCTGCACTGATATCCGGGGCTAATAAAGCCATGGCTTCCTGTGCTCCCATCCCACAATGCCTCAGCGTGGAGGGCTTGCTTCTCGCAGAGGCTGCAGCATTGCTGCGCTACTTTTAACTTGGACTGACAGGCCAAGTTGAGCTGCTGTTTACGCGATTTAGACTGTAGCTGTTTCCCTCGCACTCCACAGCCGCTCGGTTTGCCATCTGTTTTACCTCTGCGCTTCACTCCAGAGGATGTGCTGGTCAGCTTGAGCAGGGCGGCCGCATTTAAACCGGCCAGGCGCTTGGGAGCAGGACTGTTTAGAGTCTGTAGATCAATAGCTTCGGCTTCCGTCTTCGCTTTTTTGTGGTTCCGACATTGTTCGGTCTCTCCGGTACACGTGCGTTTTCGGTTGTCTTGGACTTTTCTGGAACAATCATTATCTTTCGCTGTGTCTTTAGAGAGAGAAGCGTCTCCTTTTGTCTGCTGCTGCTTCTTTGAGAGTTTTGAAGTCTGTTGAGGGTCCTCTCTGTCCAACAGCAGACTGTTAACAGCCTCTGCATTCAGAGAGGCCAGCCGTCTCTGGCGAGGTTCAGGGATGAATTCTGTGTATAAGGCAGATTTATCTGGTTTCACTTTGCTTTTTGGTTCAGGCGCTGACCGGCAAGTCTTACAGGCTTTCTTGCGACACTTGCAGATTTTCGCCTTCCCCTGCATTTCCTTCACCTTGGCCTTCATGCTGTTCCTACAAGTTTCGTTCTCGTCCAAGCGCGTCAGTACGACACAGCAGTTAAGCGCACTCACTTCACCCAATCCATGTCGTCCCCTTAGGGGGTACAGCTTCCGGTCTCGCTCTGTGGTCTTCCCTTTTATTTCCTTACCTTTTCTTCTTTGGGTAGAGCATCTTTTAGCCTTCTTTTCTGGCCAAGTTCTGTCCATAGTTGTCTGACAGCTCACCTGGTCCGCAGATTCACTCTTATATCCACATAAAGAGTTCCTCTGCCGTGCATGGGTCATCACACTCTGTCATGCAAAACCTATAAAAGTAAATATAAAGCATTGTTAATGATTAATTTCCAAACTGTAACCACTATGATTAAATATATAATGTGTACAGGAGCCATTATGAATTCCATAACCTTTACTAATTTATATAAATGCGACTGACTATATAAACCAAAGCTAAAAAAAATCAGCACAAATGTGGCCTCATGTGCCACCTTAATCAGGTTTCTGGTCTGGCAAGAGTTTAAAGAATTTTAATTGGGAAGGGACAAACATAGTTACTAATCTGCAAAGGTGCAATGAACTATTTTTTTTAATGAGCATATGTTGTTTTGGCCTTTTGTAACAAACATCTTTCAACGTGAATTCCCCACAAACAATGCATAAAACATTATTTTAATATTTTATCTTAGCAGGCAAGTAACACTTACATTTTACATTTAATTCATTTATTACATTTGACTCTAATAGACCTGGAACACTGCCATAATTAGCCTATGTCAATTATTTAAATGAATGATGATGTAGTTGCTAAAACATATACAGTGAGACCGCATAAAACATAATATTATGACATTGTGGGTTATGATTGATGTGATGGAACCACAATGTCTGAACTTTAAATCAGCTATTCTAATTTACATCTTGCATCATTTAAACGGATATTTCACACAAAACTGAACACCCTCTCATCATTTATTCACCCTTGTTATGTTTCAAAATAAGGACCTTTCATTAGCTTTAAAACAACATGATGGGGAGTAAATAATGACAGGATGTTCCTTTAAGAGATAGAGAGTCACCTGATCTGTAAAGAATTACATAGTCATGGTGCTTCTAATAGTTTCTTAAGTGCCCATTAAATTGTTGCTCTCCAAATAAAAACTATTCGATTTGCAATTTTGTGGTACATAAGGTTGAATACTTAACTCAAATGTCAGATGAGAAATGAATGCAAGAAATATTTCTGACGATTTATCATGTCCAACATGTTTCCCCAAGACCTATTGATTAACTGAAAGGCAAGTCAGGGGTCAAACACACACAGAGACATGACAGTAATTGGGCTCCATATGAAACTTAACACTTACTGACACAAAACACTAACTGCTCTGACCTATTGACAAGTTCCTCTTTCTTTAAAAAGGAACAGAAGTCCTTGAGGCTTTCCAACGGACTCTGAAGTTAGACCTAAAATCTATTATTAGTCAAAAGCATATTTTAATGTTTGATGAATCCCTTTAGTTTTAAATATGATTTTGAGTTTTATGTTCTGTATTATTAGGATCACTGTGCTCCACCATGAAAGACAGAAGAGCTTTGAAAAAGTATGAATGCTACAGGCTTGCTTGGATTGTGTGAATAGATTCATTTATTCATGTGCTTGGTTATTAAGTTTGACAGCTGCTGTATTTGAATCTCCATCTGTCAAATAAAAGAGGTCATCATAACCATCAGTCAAGCCCAGACGCATGCAGTGCTCTCCTTTACAACGCACAGAGCAAGTTCAGCACCCGTGAAAGACACATTTTTGTTTCACATTCCCAAAACCAAACTGTAAAATATGGACACAAAAAGGCATCTACCATAATTGACAACTGTAGCATTCTCTCATTTCAGCACAACACTCCTCTTCAGCTGTCCTACTGCTCTACCATTTAAAACCATTCACCCATGCACCAGATAAAGAGGGGAATCATTCTGTAGTTCGAACCCCAAAAGTGACTACACTTTAAATATTTAGTTATACTAAAAGTAAAATAACCAAACATACACAATATTGATCTCGACTGTAAATAAGTTGTAGTCAAATTATTATTTTGTTAACATTGCGCAAAAGAAAAAGTTTAACAATTTCCAATTGACCAAGAATCAGAATTAACCCAGGAAAACAAATCTAGGTTGAAAGCATATTACTTCTCTTCTTCTGCTTTATAAAGTTACTTAAAGATTGCTGCAATTAAAACCTAAAGTGTGTTCACAAATGTGAAAAGCTGTAAACAAAATGTCTAAGTGCCACTAAAAACTAAATCAACAGTCTGTAATTGTGAATGTCACAAGTTATTGATCTGGAGGGATGTGTGGCTCATAAAATAATAGACTAAGTGCTGGTCATGTCCAATTGAGTGACAACTCTCCAGTGGAAGGTAGCTGGAGGATGAATTGTTGGTTCCCTTTCAGGAGGGGTGAAGGGAAATGGACTGCTGCCCATAATTTACACCCATTGGGTGTTGTTGTTTTTTCGGGTTGAGGTATAAACCCGACTTTCTGGCAAATAACCGGATAGCCATCTGGCGTTTCGGGCATAAAACGAAAACGTTCAAGAGAAAATGCATTCAGTCTGCACTTTAATGGGTGGATTAATGCGGTTTAACATGATATCTGACGCGTGGAGCTATCTGAAGTTGCTCTTTCCTTCGTGTGATTTGAAATTCACCCCTCACTCACTGTATACAAATACATTATGTTCTTCTTTCCTCCTACACTGCAGATACGGAGAAGGGGAAGGTGTGGATTTGGGGGGGGGGGGGGGGGGGGGGGGACTGAAAAAAGGAGAAAACACACCAGAGTGAAATGTACAGCGCGATTAAAGTAATCCGGGATAAAGGCAGCAAGCGCGTGCTGGAGGTGTATGATGATGAGAGGAGCTCGCGCGGCTCATAGGGCGTATCACACACACAGTAAAAAAAAAAAACATCGCTGTTCGCCTCACATCCAATGGTTTCTGCCACCGCATACCTCCGACCTGCAAACCGAACCAGTAAACTCGAATCCGAGCGATTAATGCCAGTGCTGAAAATGACACTAAACGGCCAACCGTGAGAATCAAACGCCGAAGCGGGTAGCGCTCGCTCGGTCGGTCCCTGCCGAAATTTCCGAGCTTCGCGATGGTATCCTGAGCACGATGAAAGAACAGTTTTCGCAAGTCGAACTAAAAAGCGTTCCTCGAACCGAATTCACACAGCAATGATTAAGAATCATGTCATATTTCAGGCTTCCCCCCCACCGGAGAGAGCGCGAGCGCGAGAGAAAAGCGCATAACCAAGATAAAACAGATTAGTAATCCTTCATTTACCTCGTCATCCACTCACTCCGCTGATTTCCCGATCAAATAATCACATTCCGCAAGCAACGAGGGTCCTGTTGTTGGGCTATTACAACAATATCGATGTTCAACAGTGAAATGAAACGAGGGGAGCACACAGCTGACAAGACACGTTTAATCGGTGACCTACTTCCGAAGTAGCGTGCTGCTCGAGATAATATTCATGCGCTGCATTCGTGAAAGCCGCTGCTGCGCTGGGACGAGGTCTCGTTGGCATCACTCAGGTAGTTGAGTGATGAAAAATGCAAAAACGACAGGCATCGGCTGAGATTTAGACCCCAAAGCTCCGTAAAACTCACTGTTGGTCAGTGCTTGGTCTCACGCAGTGAGCAAGTGCCTTGGATCAACAGCTATTACATAATGGACAGCCTTGGACTATCTCATCATCAGCAATACTCAGAAACTAGATAATGAAATAATTGCCAAAGGGAAAAAAGTTTGCATGAGGTTATCAGAGATGTCTAGGCACGACTTCTAGTTTTAAAAGATTACAATTGCTCACATACAATGATATAGATCCTTTTAATCCTAATACTTCCAGGAACAAGCCTACTTCCCTATTCAAATCTGATTCAAATTGGTTGGTTTTTTACCTCCTTATTACGGAATGTTTGTCAGGCTTACAGGTGGTCGCCTCTTTAATGCATGTGAAAACAAGTAATGCAGGCTTGCGCTGTAAAAGACAATCACGTAATCCTGTTTTAGGGTTTAGAACACTATTTCAACTGAATAAAAATGTGTCCTTACAGAGAAATGTTACATACACACACGCTCACTGATGTTTGTTTAAAGATTGCAGCTCGATTTTATTTTTAGAAAAGTGTTGCTTGCTATGCGTTTAGTTCAATACTACTACATCCACAATTAGTAATAGATCCATAAAACAAGTTCACAGATAATGTTTTGTTATTAAACCAATAGTGTCTTGGACAAATAAAAATCTAGATCTCCAACATACACTCTAACAAAAGTCCTTGTTAATATAAGGAACTTTCTTATATTGAATTTTCAGGTGTTTTGCCTGTATTGTAAATTACTGTATGATTGCCTTGTGTTGTTTTAGGGTTGGTGAAAATATCTGTAAACTTGATGGAAAAAGTATAATCTTGTGCCAGGACGACATTATCCGTTTTCCTAGAGAATTTTCTCTTACGGTATACTTTTTCACTTACTTGTTCCTGAATTCCAATATGAACTGAATTAGCGAAAATTTACAATTGAATTGAGTTAAATGCCTTAAACTCAATGTTGAATTGAAGAATGAAGGAAAATGGGGCAGAAGACCGCAAATTGATGGGGAAGTATATCAAACGAAACACTATTTTAAGATAAGTCTCACAGAAGGATGATGATTTAAGCTTGAAAACTTTACAGACGTGTGACTGTAATGAAGATTTATGTCGTCTGAGAGAAATGGCTATCAACAGAGTTTACATACACTAAGAATACAATTGGAAGTATAGAGTATATGAATGCAAAGTTGTTATGCTTGAGAGCTCGGAGCAATCCATAATGATAATCATGTATAGATAGAATCTCTACAGACATAGGAGGACCAAAGTTTCAAGGTCCTACAAAGGCTAGTCTGAGAGAAACTCCGCAAAATGCTCAAAAGCTTATATTTTCACATGTAAATTGATACGTTTAATACCATTCAGAAAAGTTTAATTTAGGAAAAATGAATGGGATTCGCATACTTAGTCCAATAAGCTCAACAGATCAAATAGATAAGCACTTACAAATCTTCACAAAACTAGCTCGAGGCCAAATCTTAACACGCACACAATGAAACATTAACCAGGATCTTATGCTCAAAAGATTCTTTCTCTGAAGCTGTAATGTCTCAGATAAGATATCAAATAGAGATGTTAAATGAACTGTCCCTAAAATGTTGATTGTGCAGTTTTAATCAGGGAGCCTTTAAAACACACACACTGCATGTGCCAGGATGGCAAACACAGCCTAATCTTAGCAATAAAAAGTGGGTGGAAATATTAGACCCTTCTATCAAGCCCATTAGTATCTTGAGTGGAAAAAGCTTTAGAAAGTGAAACTGTGATTTTCTGCTTTATGAACCAATCATGATAAAAGCAACGCAAATGTCAGTGTCATCTCAAATTTCCGTCAGTCTTTTAAAATGGAAAACTCCAGCTAAAAACAAATGAACAGAGGTAACAATTAACACTGCAAGCAAAGCTCATTTTACACTGACACATGCTCATAGCATAAACCTCAAAGTGAAGATGTTTTCCCAGCAGATCAGCCTTCAGCTTGGCCTTCTCATGAACGTGATTATCCTACGCTACTTGAAATCCGTTTTAATGTTGATTTAACAGAGAGAGAGAAAAGCATTTCAAATAGGCTATTTAACTCGCATAATTCAGCCTCATTTAACAGATGCTCACTGCCTTTGATAGATCAGATGGTAAAGCAAAAGGACTAAGTAGAAGCTTGGTCATCCATTTGTCATTGATGCCAACAAGAGGAAATTTCTCTTGAATTTCCCTATGAAGTTCTGCCTATTAGTAAGAAAATTGGTAAACAAAATTCAAAACGCACAAAAGGAAATTAAACCATTGGTTTGTTTTAGTATCCTTCTATATGCAGAGGTGTAGTGTACTCGCTGAGTATTTTGGTGTTTTACTTGAGTAGGCTATAGTACTTTTTTTGCCCCTGTATATCCAAATACTAAGTTTTTCAAATTCACATGATAGGAGTTACATATCAGCTGTTATGAGAACTACATAAATGCTCGAAAGAACCTCTAAAAATGAAGCTCTATCAGCTCAGGTGGCCATGGGTTCATTTACACACACGCATTTGAAAAGCAGAATTCACTGAGAGAAGGCTGAAAAAGCGTTAATGTTAACCCACTGCGTCATCACACCAAGAGTGCAGAGGCACAGTCTGATACTGACACTAACGCATTGTCCAAGAGTTCACTGTCCACTGCGCAACCTTCTGCCAGTTATAGCGACTCAGAGTTTACTCCATTTCAGAGCACTAAAGTGAAGCTTTCAGATAAATTGCTTCCTTAATTTGCCTCAGTACATCAATAACTTCCCCATCAATACAAGATTTGGAAGTATACTGGTATATGTATAGTGGCATTTACAGAAGAAATGTATCTATTAGACATTGACCAATAAAGACAAAACCAGTTCTGCTTCTAACAGCAATTATTGTAGAGAAAAAGCCACTTTTAGATTAATTGATTAAACCAAAAGAAATTACCATCATCATCGTTTAATTCTGCAGATTTCCAAAATTACGTTTAAATCAGCAAACCAATAAAACAACGGGGGAGACAGAATCGCAAAGGCAAACAGAACAAGAGAAACATAAATACAAGGGTTTCACAGAACGATGACTTGATGTAAGGTCCAATAAGATCTAATAAAAATCTAATTCTCTTATTAATATATAATCAGACTCAAATGAGAAAAGATGAAGGAGGGTCCTAATAAAAAGATGGCATCTAGCTCTCCAACATTCATGTGAAAAATAAGCAAGCTCAGTTGCTCTATTAGCTCTCTAAATTAACAGCATGTACTGTAACCAGATTTGCTAATATTTGGTCACTGATGCATGACTAAAAATGCTTGTAATTTTTACTGGAAAAAAAGTTAATGGGTTAACCATAAGTTACCTTACCATATATGATGGGAAAACTGTAAATGGATGAACATTAACAATTTTACGGTAAAATGCAGTCCAATGTATAGTTTGAGCATGAATCGCCATACAAAGCTATGGTGAAAAACTGTAAAAGGTCATTCCCAGAAGTCCCTGCGTAACAACATATATGATAAAAAGTTAATATATATAATTTAATTCTCATTTTTGTTATCAGTAAATGTACATTATAGGGTGTTTTGTGTTACATCTTCTGTTAGTTAATGTTTATTGTATGTTAGCCTGATGGCGTTTTTTTGACCCTGTGCACCATTTCTGTATGAGTATTGGCCATGTTTTAAGGATAGGCTACTTTATGATGATCCCTAATGTGGTTTTCTATTGTACCACATTATGGTTATTAGTATACATTTTAAGGTAAAAAGTAAGTTCTGATAAGTAGATTTGCATATTGACATATAATGAAGTGTAGTTAGAAGTAGGATTGGGAATCGTTTGAATTTTAATGATTCCGATTCAGCTTATTTCCGATTCTTAGCGATTCCTAACTTCAATTCCAAAGTTAAACCATTTTAGATATCATTCACGTTTATTCTAAGTCTTATTGCAAAACTTTTAATTGTAGCTGAATGAACAAAAATCAACAGGCTAAATAACACTTACACAAATAACATTTCCCCACAGCTCTGGAAAAAACTAAGAGACCACTTAACATTGATTTCACAAACGTTAATTGGCATTTTTTTCAGAGCTGCATGTTACAAAAATAAAATAATGCATAGCAAAAACAACTAGCCTAATTCATATAAATTTCAAGCACTATTAAAGTAAAGTAAACACTCAGTAAATAAAAAAAGAACCAAAAATAAATAAATACAACTGAACAAAGATGCAATTGAAATGGTGTACTAAGATTTTCAGGTATTCAGGTACAGAAACTGTAATCAAATGTAAAATAATTGCACTAGAATATAGGCTACATTACAAATATAGTTACAAAAGTTATTCAGTCTAGAACAGCAGGTGATTTTTTTCCTTTGTCTTTTGTTGTTTAATGGACATTATAGAGACGGCAGGAGGAATATTAGGCTGCTGTCACTTTAAGAGCTGCACAGATCCAATATACAGTTACACATACGTTTTCTTTGTCAACTTAACTGGTTACATACATTTAAGACATAACCAACTGTATTTAAGAGATTATTTTGACATTTTTGTGTGTATTTGTACTTGCAAAAAGACGTGGAAGAGAATTCAGTATTGCATACTATTCAATATGAGAAGTCGTTCTGTGTGCATTTCGCTTTGGGTGTATGCGCAGCACAGAAAATAGCGCGAGTCTTATTTGCGCTTGAATGATTTAATATCACATTTAAATCCTCCCTAGTTAGAAGTGGTACAACAAAACCCCTATTCGGATGGTAATTTTTTCTCATGTGGATGACCGTAAAAATAAATTAGCATGCCACCTCAGTGATAAGACTTGTGCATTCGGATGGCGATTTATTCACAGTGGAGGAGCGAGTTTTGTGATCCTACGAACCTGGGAACCCGCTGCTAATGTGGTCAGTCGCATGATTGTCTGCTCTAAATAAAATGTCATATTGGAATACGAATAAATTAATTTAATTTAATAATAGATGATATCAAATTATTGTTTAATTATTTATATTGCCTGTTTAAAAAAAATAAGAAGATAGACAAATTATAGGTAAAATGGTTTTCTGTCTTGTATTTTATCTCAAGATGATGGATGTCATTTAAAAATGTGGAAATGAGCAGAAATAAGTTAATACAGCCTCTTACATGAGGTATACATAATGCTGATTGGTTATTTTAACGTATGATTGCTGGTGTAATAACTGCCCATTTCAAATATTTACAGTGAGGAAAATAAGTATTTGAACACCCTGCTATTTTGCAAGTTCTCCCACTTAGAAAACATGGAGAGGTCTAAAAGTGTCATCAATGGTGCATAACCACTGTGAGAGACATAATCTAAAACAATCCAGAAATCACAATGTATGATTTTATAACTATTTATTTGTATGATACAGCTGCAAATAAGTATTTGAACACCTGTCTATCAGCTAGAATTCTGACCCTCAAAGACCTGTTAGTCTGCCTTTAAAATGTCCAACTCCACTCCATTTATTATCCTAAATTAGATAAACCTGTTTGAGTCGTTAGCTGCATAAAGACACCTGTCCACCCCATACAATCATTAAGAATCCAACTACTAACATGGCCAAGACCAAAGAGCTGTCCAAAGACACTAGAGACAAAATTGTACACCTCCACAAGGCTGGAAAGGGCTACAAGGAAATTGCCAAGCAGATTTGTGAAAAAAGGTCCACTGTTGGAGCAATCATTAGAAAATGGAAGAAGCTAAAGATGACTGGCAATCTCCCTCGGACTGGGGCTCCATGCAAGATCTCACCTCGTGGGGTCTCAATGATCCTAAGGACCCGTCCACACAAAGCCAGAACTTTCCCTATCCGATCTTTTTTTTTTCCTTGTTTCAAGAAATATCTGCGTACACACGAGAGCATGAAAACGGCTCAAAACGATGTAGTATACATGCCAGGCCAGTATGTGGCACTGTAATTCTGCCACAGAAATACACTAAAAACGGAGAAGAAGAGTTGTGGCTAGAAGGGGTACGCCAATAGTCGGAGGTTAGGTAAAATCTCACAATAAAATAACAATAAATAAATTTGCTACTTACCAGATGTGTTTTATTAACGCATACACCTACCCCAACCCTAAACATACCCTTACAATAATGCAAATACAGTAATTAAACAACGCAGTATTGATGTGCGCATGCCCAGTGCCCGTAGTTGTATCCCTTAGTCTTCCCCGCGCAGGACGTGGTGTGATGACATCACCGTTTCACAAAATATATGGATTGGCTCTATACACGAAACCGCAAGGGTGTCGTTTTCAGATTTATCCACTTTAGAACCCGGTTTAAAAAAATAGTGGTTTCAGTCTCCCAAAACGCCGGATCCATGTGGACGAAATGCCAATACGATAAAAAAATGTATATGTATACAGTGATACGCGTCTCCGTGTGGACGGGCCCAAAGAAAGGTGAGAAATCAGCCCAGAACTACACGGGAGGAGCTGGTCAATGACCTGAAAAGAGCTGGGACCACCGTTTTCAAGGTTACTGTTGGTAATACACTAAGACGTCATGGTTTGAAATCATGCATGGTACGGAAGGTTCCCCTTCTTAAACAAGCACATGTCCAGGCCCGTCTTAAGTTTGCCAATGACCATTTGGATGATCCAGAGTCATGGGAGAAAGTCATGTGGTCAGATGAGACCAAAATAGAACTTTTTGGTCATAATTCCACTAAACGTGTTTGAAGGAAGAAGAATGATGAGTACCATCCCAAGAACACCATCCCTACTGTGAAGCATGGGGGTGGTAGAATCATGCTTTGGGGGTTTTTTTCTGCACATGGGACAGGGTGACTGCACTGTATTAAGGAGAGGATGACCGGGGCTATGTATTGCGAGATTTTGAGGAACAACCTCCTTCCCTCAGTTAGAGCATTGAAGATGGGTCGAGGCTGGGTCTTCCAACATGACAATGACCCGAAGCACACAGCCAGGATAACCAAGGAGTGGCTCTGTAAGAAGCATATCAAGGTTCTGGCATGGCCTAGACAGTCTCCAGACCTAAACCCAATAGAGAATCTTTGGAGGGAGCTCAAACTCTGTGTTTCTCAGCGACAGGCCAGAAACCTGACTGATCTAGAGAAGATCTGTGTGGAGGAGTGGGCCAAAATCCCTCCTGCAGTGTGTGCAAACCTGGTGAAAAACTACAGGAAACGTTTGACCTCTGTAATTGCAAACAAAGGCTACTGTACCAAATATTAACATTGATTTTCTCAGGTGTTCAAATACTTATTTGCAGCTGTATCATACAAATAAAAAGTTAAAAAATCATACATTGTGATTTCTGGATTTTTTTTTTAGATTATGTCTCTCACAGTGGACATGCACCTACGATGACAATTTCAGACCCCTCCATGATTTCTAAGTGGGAGAACTTGCAAAATAGCAGGGTGTTCAAATACTTATTTCCCTCACTGTATGTGCTTTTCTTCTCTTTCTCTTTTAAGCAGTGATGAAAGATTGTTCTTGTAAATACTAAATAATCCAGCATTTCAGTAATAAAAGTGTAGGCTAGATCTTTAAAATGCATCCAAATTACAGCGAAACGCACTGGTAGGGTGCTCCGCAGTGGTCGGATATAAATAGTGATGAAACGATTAATAGGGCTATAGGTACCAATATACCTTTCCTCAATACTTGAAAAATTGTCACTGCATTTTTTTATGGTGATTTCTGCAACCACAGCCGCTGTTTTATTTACTATACATTTAACAGGATTTTCTTTACAGAGTACACTTCTTAAAGCCACAATGTTGCACTGCAGTAAGCTAGATCGATATTAGGCATGATAAAACATGGTACTTGCGGTGAATCATGAAAATGAGATTTAAACAAATAAAGTTCTGTGTGAACTTTAATAATTAGCTACACATCAGAAATCACTGATCACAGATCAGAAGGAACTGAAAAAAGACTTCTGTTTTCATTTGTACATCCAAACACTGAGAAACTGCCAGCATTCACTCGTTCACAAGCCATGATCTCTCAAGGACAAACAAATATGGCGCTCACATGGGCGTGCCAAATTCTCTGGGCGGAGGAAAGGGAGGTAACCGTTCATGTTATGACGTCATAACAGGAAAATTCAAGATCAGCTCGTCTGGGCTGTCATTTTCTCAAAGGCAGAGAGAGACAGCCAGAACTAGGTTTACACCGATCAAAATTTCTAGCCACTTGGGGACAATATTCAGGCTAGGGGAACTCATATTAATGTTGAAATACCTCATAAAATGAAAATTTCATGCCATGGGACCTTTAAAGCGTTTCCATGGTTTCTAAAAAATAAAACGGAAATCGAGGGTATGATGTATTTTTATGGGCGACGCACAGACACGGTCCTTGTCCTGGTTAAAATGGCTTATTTCTCTGGATTTAAACATTCTTGGAAACATTTGGGAAAATGTAAGTACACAAGTCAACAAACTATATAATATTGTTCTAGTGGTTGTTGGATATTTTAATCCAAAAATCTTACATATTGTGCCTTTAAAGGAACACGCCGACTTTTTGGGACTTAATAATCAAGGACCTTTGTTGTCGTACCATGCAGTGCAGCAGGCGCAATTATATTACGCAGCGCCTGAAAATAGTCCCCAGCACGCTCTCTGTGCAAGCAGGTTGTCACGTTGGTTATGTTGACGGTAGTTAGCCTATTTTCAGGCGCTGCGTAATATCATTGCACCTGCTGCACCCATGGTAAGGCAGCAAAGTTCCTTGATTATTACGCAGGAATGAGAGTATAGTTTCTAACCATATCAGTCTAGAAAAACCTTTGACAAACTTTTCATTTCCATCGGTCTTAGTACACGATATAACTACACATCACAACATGTAAATAGGAAAATGTTGCCGTTATTTTGTCACTTATTGAGCAGTAGGCTGGATGGAGCCGTTTACCTCCAGTCTTTGTGCTAAGCTAGGCTAGCGTGGGTGCGTCAGACAGAGTTATGGCACGCATGGAGATGAGAATGGTATGTATGGACTTATCTAACTCTGGGGGATACGGTGAATAAGCTAAAAGTCAGCGTGTTCCTTTCAAATCAAGTGAGATCTTACATTTATCAAAAAATTATTGTTGCTATTAATCAATTTACTTAGTTAAAAATAACCTTGTTCACTACATATGTTTTTTCTCCTAATATCACAATTAATGATAAAGGCGGCATGAAACGATAATCGTTTTTCCTGCATTTTGATGTACATCGGAGTGAAAAATTTAGGGCGGGACTTGACTTGTCCATGGGGAATTGATTGGATGGTTTGCAATTGATGTAATGTAATTTATGAGGGCACTTGGGGGAAAAAAAAGAAAAAGAAAGATGTGTATAGATAAATCATTTATACTCAGTACTGCAATATTCCTTAAAACATGTATTTATCAATTTAGATTTTATGGTGACTTAAAGTATAAATGAAAGTCATTTGACATAACATTGTTTTCAAGTGTAACAAAGTGGTTTTGTTTATCTATACACTATTGCCATGAAAAGAGTGTAAAATATCTTTCAATACATCTAAAGAAAGCATAAAGAGACTGTGGATGTACACAGCATGTTCATTTGTTTGCTTGTGTTAGTTCAGACTCTTAGATGACAGTTTGTTGCCACTAAACTGACAACACACAGGAAGTCAAACTCTTGTTAGTTGTTAAAGAGTCTGCCTTCAAAAGCATGAAAGACACAGGACAAAGTGCCCAGGAAAGTGCAAGGGATGTTTTTTTTCCTCAGAATACATTCTTATGACAAATCTTGTTAAGATTACAGTGAAGAATCGACACCGTTAGATGCTTTCTGAGAGAAAAATCAACAATAGTTTGACTGGATTTCCAGCTGTGTAGTAACGACCAGCACAAACAACAATAGAGGCTCAATCTTGTGTTCTCGCACGCTGGGTGTTGCCAACTGTGATTTTGAAGACCATGTGCTCTACAAGCTTCAGGGGAAGCCTGAGGTCTGGCCTGGAAGATTTTAGCATGGCTCAGGAACAGGCTTTACCATCCTTTCAGCATAAACATTTTAGCAGTGCTAATAGACCAGAGCTTCAACCTCTTCACGTCAACCACAGCTGCAAACCCGCAAACAGCTGAATTTGGTCTCGGTGGCCACTTTTACCCCCAGTTCTCTCCTCGAACAGACCAGTACATTTCACAGCTGTGGCTCTGGCACCGGACCAGGTCGTGTCTGATCGGGTTTAAGATTAGCCACATGAAACGATTCTTCCTCGTCAAGCGAGGAAGTGAAGTCAATATGTGAGCTGGAAATCTATGGGACACATGTCCTGAAGGTAATGAAGAACATTCAACAGTGTCTTCATTCAAATAGAAATACTGTAATCAAAGTACTTTTGATGCAGCCTGAAGAATGTCTCGCCTCTGGGGATTTCATCTAGGATGAAAAGAAGGGACATTTGAGCCTTTGTGAGTCTATAACTGACATAACTCCAATCTCACCCTAAATTATCCAAAAACATGATACATTTGTTTCATACAGTGTCACTAGTGAGAAACTGCGTCTATAGGTTTCCATGAACAGCGTTCAGTACATCCCCCTCAAGGGAAAACAATTAGTCATCACTGATTAGTCAGCTGACATTTGGTACACATTTTGGTACATTCAAATAACTGTTTGCAAATGAATTATTAAATATGCATGAGGAGAAAGATGATTCAAACATTTGAAACAAAGCATGAAGAGCTTTTTCAGTGCAGAATTAAACTTTCTAATCATCTAAACAGGTTTAACAGTTTTTGGAAAGGGAAGGAACACTATCAACAAGTCTTGACGTTTTCATGGTCAAACTGTGCAACAGACACGGTACACTTTAGGTAGTGATGCACTGATACTAAAATTCTCACATCCGGTGTAAGCCAGTGCCAGCAGTTAAGCGACTGAATGCTAGTGGGCAGTTAAGTTACTGAATGCCTATAGTGTCACAAATCCCACAATATCCAAGTGAGTCGTTTTTGGAGCAGTCATTATTTCAATGGCAACGAATTATGCTCGTCACGTGACACACCACAGCCACAATAGCGCTGTATGACTGATGTATCGCTTATATTTAGCTTTTTTTTTAATTCAAAATATTCACAAACTTAAATATGTCATGAACTTTCTGATATTCCAATACTCAAATATGTGAAAAGGCCCGTTCACACCAAGAACAATAACTATAAAAGAGAACTATAAATATAACTATATTAGCGTCCACACCAGCGGATAATATTGTTCTGTTTATTCTAAGCGTGTGCTTGTTTGTCGCTTTAAATGCTCGAGCTCGTCACAGCAGGAAGGATTCTGATTGGCTGTCAATGTTTTTATTGTTCATCAGCTGGATAAAATCGTTCTGAAAGTGATTTCAACGATAGTTTCGCTGTGCCATTATCGTTATAGCTGTGGTATGAACAGTATTCTTTAATATTGAGAACGATATTTAGAACTATATCTTTAAAATTATCTTTATAGTTATTGTCCTTGGTGTGAACTGGCCTTGAACTGGCCTTAAAGGATTAGTTCACTTTTAAATAAACTTTTGCTGATAATATACTCACCCCCATGTCATACAAGATGTCCATGTCTTTCTTTCTTCAGTCGAAAAAAAATTAAGCGATACCAAACGTTGAATAAGGGTCTTATCTAGCGAAACGATCAGTTTCTGCGAGAAACCGAGCAGTATTTATGCTATTATTTTACCTCTTATCAGACGAACATGATCATCTCTGAGCTCCGCCATAACTTACACTAAGTGAGGTCAAAATACGAGCGTGGTCATTGATGTATACGTAGATGCCTCATTAGCGCCTGCACGGATCAGTAGAATGAGGCATCTACGATCGCTAGATCTTTGACCACGCTCGTATTTTGACCTCACTTAGCGGAAGTTATGGCGGAGCTCAAAGATGATCACGTTCATCTGATAAGAGGTAAATTAATAGCAATGAAACAGCTCGGTTTCTCGCAGAAACTGATCGTTTCGCTAGATAAGACCCTTATTCATCGTCTGGTATCGTTTAAAGCCCTTTGAAGCACTGAAACTGTCATTTGGAACTTCAACTATTTGGAGCCCATTGAATTCCATTATATGGAGAAAAATCCTGGAATGTTTTCATCAAAAACCTTTCTTTTTGACTGCAGAAAGAAAGACATGGACAGCTTGGATGACATGGGGTTAAGTAAATTATCAGCAAAAGTTTATTTAAAAGTGAACTAATCCTTTAAGTGAAAGCGTTTCGTCACCTTTATAAACACCTTTATAATGATCTTAATTGATAAAAACGCTGGATGGGAGCCGCCATGCTTGTTTGCCCTACAATACAGACAATCGTGTCATATTTACAATACGTAAATTCATTCACTTCTCCAGAAATACATGAAAGTTAGTGGCCGTTAAACTGGAAGAATAGAGTAAACTTTATAGTTATCTACACAATCTGATATTAATAAAACATTGTTGTCACATTATAATGAAAGGATTATTATTGCTGCTTCCATAGATCAGTGCGTATTTTACAAACTAATTTGTCAATTTTATTTTTTAGCTAATACATTTGTGTATATAAATGTCTAAAACCTTAAATAAATATTTGGTTGAAAACACTGAATAGTTGTGATGCGACACATTTTTTAAATTAGCAGTTGATCATATGATTCAAAAGAGTTAAATAAATGCTTTGTTTATAATAAGGACTTCGTTTTAAGCTACTTGCAGGATGTTTTAATTGTACAAAGATCACGGAAAATGTTCTCTCATAACACATGAATTTTGGCTCAATGTTACACATAACAATCATAACATTTAGCAGTGTTATTCAAAATTTTAAAGATTAGCTTTAGGTAAGCATTAAATGACAGTAAAGGTAATCTAAATGCAAAAATAGGGGAAATGTGCATGTACATGTACAATTAGGCATACAATATCAAGATTATAATAATTCAATCTCTAATAACTGATATGGCACCAATATATATTGTGCGTACCTAATTTTGGAATTTGCTTCTACTGTATGCCAAAGAAAATGGACCCGTGTGTCACAGGAATTTGGAGGCTCTGCTTTGTTCAAATTCTGTAAGTGGCTTTGTCCCCGGGTCCCGCTGGAAGACGCTTATATTAGCTTTGGCAGATCAGCAGCAAAATTACTTAAATCAATAGAGGCTATTATTTTTTTATCTTGTTTGTATCAGCAAAAGAATCAATGCCTTAAAGATAAACTAGCGTACACCCTGTATCTCCACTTGTAAAGCATTTCAATACAGTGAAGCCATTGTATAATCATTACAACTTTGTCAAAATTCAATTCGCCACATCAATTTTTTTAGATTTGATGTGCAACGAGTGGAGACGAGGCAGCTCTGTTATATTCCATGTTGCACAAATTTGGTAAAAGGGGTTATGGACCATTAATCTAAAAGTCAATTTGCTGCACATAAGCTGCCGTCTGTAATGGGATATCACTGATGATCTGCTCAGTGAAAAATCCTAATCATGCATACATGTTTGATGGATTTCTTTTTCCCAAGAGGTGATAATTCATGTTAAACATGAGTTGAATTGATTCAGTGAGAGACTGATCTGTACTAAGCGCACTTGATAACGAAAATAGAATGAGTGCAAAAGGAAACTAATTATATATCTAAAAAATGTTTGACATTTATTCATGATATATCCAGATCTATTAGATTAGATTTCAATTAATTTAATGCCCATAAATTCATCTTTACAACACTAATAAGTTCACATCACTGTTAAACAATTTTAGCAAACTTCAACATCCATTTTTTATACTGTACATTATAATGTTGTGACGCATAAATTCAAATGTATAATTTAAAATGATTGTTGTCCTATTATTTGCCATTTAGCGGTATTGGTGAGAATTTCAATATCGGTGCATCCCTAATAATTATTTTGGCTATTTACGAAGTAAACATGAGATTTTATATTAATTTCCATATGTATAAAACTGACCTTTCATGCTATATTGCAAAGATAAAAATATTCCTTACCCAGCTGTTTCATAAATCTGTTAAACTGAGGAGTATACCACTGACAAAAGGTGTATGATTTACTTTTAAACAATTTTCAATCAGAAATTGCTAGAAAACTTCAAAGATTGAAAGACTGTAATGGTATAAAACGATGCTCGGTTACTTAACGTAACCTCGGTTCTCTCTAGAAGAGGGAACGAGTATTGCGTAAGTTTCCTTACGCATCGGGAAAGTATTCTTTCTTCGAGATTTCTGAAAAACCCAAAATTATCCTTAATTTTGTAACATTGTCAACGCAGTGCGCCAGCCTGGCAGACCATAGCAGGCTATTCCAGCGTGCTATTGGCTGCTCTGCTGGCAACTGCAGCAGCCTATCGGTGAGCCCGCATGACGTGGCGACCAATGAGGGCGCTTCGCGCCCACCTGGCTTCATTTGCCTACAGGTGGGGCGTGGCCACGTGTATATAAGCGGGGCTCACGGGCTGCGTATTCGGTTTTCGTAGTTCTGAAGCGTAAAAGCCCGCGGGGCGCACGGCAAGGAACGCAATACTCGTTCCCTCTTCTAGAGAGAACCGAGGTTACGTTAAGTAACCGAGTATTGTTCTCTTACGAGAGGTTCTCTCGTATTGCGTAAGTTTCCTTACGCATCGGGAACACATTGTCAACGCCGTGCGCGCCTCGCGTACAGCATATGTATCCCAGGGAACCGGGGACCATAACACTGCTCGGGCAGGGTGGCCGGTAAGGAAAACGGGCCACCACATATACAGACACTTCATTCGAACTGACGGGTGGTTACAACACCGTCCCATGAATGAGGGAACGGCACCTGCCGGTCTCCTTCAAATTCGCCACACCTTGTCTCATGAATGAGGGAACGGCAACGCCGGTCACCTTCAAACTCACAACAGCTTGTCTCGTAAATGAGGGAACGGCACCGCCGGTCTCCTTCAAATTCACATAAGCCTAGTACCGAACTTACTACCAGTATGTGAGCTATGTCTGCGCAGAATCACTGGGCAGAACCAACAGCCCTATTGAACTGATAACACTTTCGCCTGTAAGGCAGGAACTTCCAGATTGTAAAATCTCACGAACGTAGACGGGGAGGCCCAGCCTGCCGCCATACAGATATCGTGGATGGAAATCCCTCTGGCCCAAGCCCACGAAGAGGCCATGCCTCTAGTGGAGTGTGCTCTGACACCTAGCGGGCACTGCAGGTGTTTGGAAGCGTAAGCTGCTACAATCGCGTCCACTATCCACCTGGACAGGGTCTGTTTCGAGGAGGCGAGACCTTTAGTGCGCCCTCCAAACGAAACAAATAGCTGCTCAGAGCGCCTGAAGGCGGCGGAGCGTGTGACGTAAATCCTCAATGCCCTGACAGGGCAGAGGACATTGCCACTGTCCCCCTCATCGGATGCTGGCAGAGCCGAGAGGGAGACAATCTGCGCCCTGAAGGGAGTGCCTATCGCTTTGGGGACATAACCATGCCTCGGCCTAAGAATGACCTTGGAGTCATTCGGGCCGAACTCCATACACGTCGGGCTCACTGAGAGCACACCACTCAGTGAACACCGACCACTTACAACT
Organism: Gobio gobio; assembly: GCF_949357685.1. Classification (NCBI taxonomy): domain Eukaryota; kingdom Metazoa; phylum Chordata; class Actinopteri; order Cypriniformes; family Gobionidae; genus Gobio; species Gobio gobio. The sequence goes on from NC_137106.1 coordinate 17,519,931, forward strand.
ATATAACCGCCTCGTTGAGGGGGCTCTAGAGTGTGAAATCGTGTTCATAACCCCTTCGGGCAGGTCAACGGGTATCCGTTGGTCACCCATACATGCAGAGACCATCGCTCTGGATGGGGATGCCAAACTGACCCTCCTGCTTGAGAGAGGAGGTCTGCTCTCAGCGGAACTGGCCAGGGGGGTGAGTGCGACAGCTTCACCAGCTCTGGGTACCAAATCTGGTTCTCCCAGCGCGGCGCTATAAGGAGCACCGGGCGGCGCGTCTCCCTGATTTTCGCTATGACCTGGGGCAATAGGGAAATCGGCGGGAAAGCATACAGCGGGAGGCTCGGCCAAGGTTGGGACAGCGCATCCTCGCTTTTGGACAGAAACCTCGGGCAGCGGGCGTTCTCTTTTGTTGCAAAGAGGTCGAGCTCCGCTCTGCCGACTAGGCGCCATACCAGCTGGACTGTCTGAGGGTGCAGGGACCATTCTCCTGGGAGAATGAGGCCCCTGGACAGGTTGTCCGGGCCCACATTGAGGTGGCCAGGTACGTGCGCAGCTCTCAGCGAGCGCAGCGAGCTGTGTGCCCACACGAGCAGGCGTTCTGTCAGATTGCCCAGACACCTGGACCTGACACCGCCCTGCCGGTTCACGTAGAACACCACTGTGGTGTTGTCCGACCGGACCAACACGTGGTGTCCTCGTATAAGCGGGAGAAACTGCTTGAGCGCGTTCTCTACCGCTATCATCTCCAAACAGTTTATGTGTAGGAGCTTTTCTCCGCTCGACCAGAGGCCCGAAGCCGATCTGCCCTCGAAAACGGCGCCCCAACCCGAGGTGGAGGCGTCCGTCGAGATGACCTTGCGGTATGAGATGGCTCCCATCGTCACTCCCCGCTGGTACCAGTCGGCTACTAACCAGGGCTATAGGGCTGAAACGCAGCCCTGAGTCACTCTGATCCTGAAGCCTCCGGACGCCCAGGCTCTGTGAGGCACTCGGGCGTTTAATCAGCATTGCAGCGGGCGCATGCGCATTAAGCCCAGCTGGAGCACAGCTGCAGCTGAGGCCATACGTCCCAGCATCCTCTGAAAGAGCTTGAGAGGTGAGATTTTGCCCGGCCGGAAGTACGCAGCCATGCGCCGAACTTGGCGCGCGCGTTGGTGTGACAGGCGGGCTGACATTGCCACAGTGTCCAGATTCAAACCCAGAAATGAGGTTGATTGCGTGGGCACTAATGAGCTCTTGGTCCAATTGACCGTGAGCCCCAGGCTGTCCAGATGGCTGAGCAGCATTGCCCTGTGGGCGAGGAGCTCGGCCTCTGACTGCGCCAGGATGAGCCAATCGTCCAGATAGTTCAATACTCGCATCCCTCAACTTCTCAGGGGAGCGAGGGCCGCGTCCATGCACTTCGTAAATGTACGGGGTGCTAGTGACAGGCCGAACGGAAGGACGGTGTATTGATAAGCCTGGCCGTCGAAGGCGAATCGTAAGAATGGCCTGTGACGTGGCGTTATCTTGATTTGAAAATATGCATCTTTCAAATCTAGGGAGATTAGCCAGTCTCTCGGGCGAATATGCGCGAGGATCTGCTTGGTCGTGAGCATCTTGAACGATCTTCTCATAAGAGCTTTGTTCAGACGCCTCAGATCCAGAACCGGTCTGAGCGACCCATCCCTTTTTGGCACAAGAAAATACCGGCTGTAAAAGCCTGACTCGCTCATAGAATGGGGAACCGGTTCTATAGCCCCTTTGCACAGCAGCGTGGCTATCTCTGCTCGAAGTAGATGTGCTAATTCCTCGCTCACTCTCGTCTCCGTACGCGCACAGAAGCGCGGAGGGCGGCGAGCGAACTGTAGAGTGTAGCCGTGCTTCACTGTTTTCAGCACCCATTCTGATACACCTGGAATGGCTTCCCACGCTCTCACATGTGCCACACGGGATAGAACGGCCTCCGGGCTCGAAGCGCCGCGCTTCGCGGGTTTGACGGCCTGTATAGGAGGGGCGGGCGCAGTGCTCTGTGCTGTGGGCCAGCCGATCGCTCGCGATGGCTGGCTGCCCTACACACTGTATCTCTGCCGCTTCGAGCGGGGAGTGGCTTGTGTGTGGCCCTACACTCATCGCTCCGGCCACCCTGGGCGGAGAACAAATGGTGTGTGGCGCGGCGCGTAGCGCCTGAGGCATAATGTTCGCGAAAATGTGTGAGCGCGTTTGAGCGGGCACAACTCTTACGCGTGGAACATGACCGGTTAAGAGTGGCTGTGTGACAGCGCGTGTGGTGGTTAGGCGTGGACGCAAACAAGCGGACACGTGACCTAACTCTAGCACTCGAGCGGCCGGTGGCCGCTTTATGTGAGTGAGAGACACGGGGTTTATAGTGCTTGTGTGCAGGGGTGAACACAGAAAAGTGGGCACATTTACTGCATTTGAAACACCTACGGCGTGAGCCGTGCAACCAGAAATAATGCAACTTTTGTGATTTCTCTGGTTCGCCGTAAAAACGGCGGTTATTGACAGGCGAGAGGGCAGTTTTGCCGGCTCGTTGGCTGTGTGAAATCCATCTGCAGCAGCCACAGTGGTGGGGGCTGAAAGGAAAGAGTTTTGACGGTGGTCCGGCCGCGGCGGGACTTAACCGTCGTTTCTCGCCTCTGGCTAGGAGGACTTTGGAGGCTCGGACTTCAGCGCGATCCTAGGCCGGGGGCCCCGAAGGGGAGGCGGCTTACCACGGCTGGAAGAGCGCGATCTGGGGCGGCTGCTCGGTCTTCGCTGAGACGAAGGGGGCCGCGCTGGGCGCTGCGCGGAGCTCGGTGATGGCTGGTTACGAGGACGGCGAGCAACGGAGCTATTGCTAGCGCCGGGGCGTCGAGGCAGGAAGAGGTTCATGGCCTGAGTCGTCTTCTGCACTTCAGAGAAACGATCGACGATCCCCTTGACCGCTGGTCCGAAGAGCCCAGACGGGGAGAGCGGGGCGTTTAGAAAGGCTGCGCGCTCTGTTTCTCGCATATCCGCGAGCGTGAGCCAGAGGTGGCGCTCAGCTACCGTGAGGGAGGCCATAGAGCGTCCGAGGGCCTGTGCTGCGGTCTTGGTAGCACGAAGGGCGAGATCCGTCACGCTTCGCAAATCCGTGACCAACTCAGTGTCATAGCTTTTCTCGTCCAGGTCGCGGAGGAGATTAGCTTGGAGGATTTGCAGCATGGCCATAGAGTGCAGAGCAGATGCCGCTTGAACGGAGGCAGCGAAAGCGCGGCCGATCAGCGATGACGTCACTCTGCAGGCCTTAGACGGGAGGGCAGCCTTTGAGCGCCAACCAGAAGGCGGGCAAAGGTGCGCTGCGACCGCCTCTTCCACCAGAGGGATAGCATTGTAGCCTTTCTCAGCCGCGCCGTCAACTTGTGAGAGCGCCGAAGAAGCCTGAGACGAGACCCTCGCGGAGAATGGCGCGTTCCAGGACTTCGCGAGCTCCTCGTGAAGCTCTGGCAGAAAAGGTGCAGTCCTGGAGGTGGGCGCACGGCGGCGACTGTTTAGGAAGCATCCGTCAAGTCGATTCGGCGCTGCCACCTTGGGCGGGGCCCATTCGAGGCCTAGCTGCTCGACAGCCCGGGTGAGAAGGCGCAACAGTTCCACGTCTTCACCCGCTCGAGAGCGTCCGGAGGCCCGGACTGAAGAGGTCGCGGAAGACCAGTCCTCGCTGTCGGAAGCCATGATGGAGCAGCTGTCGGCGCGTTCCACGGCCGCTTCCGCCTCATCCCCGGAGGCGGCAACAGAAATGGCGGCCTGGGGTGGGGGCGGGGAAGGCGAGAGTGAAGCCGGCGGGAAGGGTTCCGGCGAGCTTCTCTCTGCGAACTCCGGAGTCCGCTGCGAGCGGCGCTTCTTTCTGTGCGGCTTAGCAGGGACTGGAGGGATGTCGTCATCGAACTGATTGAGTCGAGCCCGCAGGGTCGACATCGTCAGTTCCTCGCACTCCGGGCATCCGCCGGCGAGTAGTGCGGCGGCGGCATGATCACGGCCCAGACAGAGAGCGCAGATCACATGGCGGTCCCCAGAACTGAGCTGCGCGTGACACGAGCCGCAGGTGGAACGAGACATTTTGTATCAAACGCTCGGCTCTTTTTGAGAAAGTGTGACGCAGCGGCGACAACACTTGAGCGTAAAAGGATATGGGCTGCCGGATAGCAGAGCAGGCACGGATGGCTGAAGGTGGCGCGATGCTGCCGGCTTCTTCAGGCGCTGTCCTCTGCTTGCTCGTCTGCACGATCACGGCGGCGGGTTCCAGATCCAGCGATGCGAAGGGCTTCGCTGAAGAAAAGAAAATCGAATACGCAGCCCGTGAGCCCCGCTTATATACACGTGGCCACGCCCCACCTGTAGGCAAATGAAGCCACGTCACGCGGGCTCACCGATAGGCTGCTGCAGTTGCCAGCAGAGCAGCCAATTGCACGCTGGAATAGCCTGCTATGGTCTGCCAGGCTGCTGCACTGCGTTGACAATGTTACAAAATTAAGGATAATTTTGGGTTTTTCAGAAATCTCGAAGAAAGAATACTTGCCCGATGCGTAAGGAAACTTACGCAATACGAGAGAACCTCTTGTAAGAGAACAATATCCTTTGTTTCATTAACACCTTTAAAAAAAATTAAGTTCTCTACACATTAAAATAATATTTGCAGTAAAAATAACTGCAGTTATTTAAACTTTTTGAGGATTTTAAGGCCTCTCATTGCTTTTTATATACCAATCCTAATATTTACAAGGAAAGTAATACTATACATATATGATGGGCCCTGAACCCCTAAACAGGGAATAAAACCCTTTTTAAATTTTCATCCATACTTGTTTCTTTTCCTTCAGCTTCAGCTTCAAGCTTTCAACAAAGTAATACCATAATTACTGTCACTTTATATTCAGTAGACCTGAACACTATTTATATCCTCTTCTGATAGTAGCATTTAGACCTTAGGTTATATTTTACCTTGTCGGTTTAGTCAAAACATTTCACCTTTAGCTGACTGTTTTTGGGAGCACATTGCCTTGTAAGTGTATTCAACTTACAGAAAATTTAGAATTTTTTATGAAGGCATTTAGGTCAAACAAAACCAATGAAACGTAAAAACAAAACAATCATCGAGGAATCATCATTTTTACATACAATTCAGGCACTTAAAAAGGGAAGCCTAAAGGAATGTGAATTAAGTCACAATGGACATCAGACTAAATAACCCAACATCATTCAAAAATCCTATAATTGGATCATAAAATAGGACAACAGAACATACGCTTAATCCTCAAACATGACAAGGCAGCTCTGGATAATAATGGCATAAAATTGGCAAGCTAGATGACCAGACCTACTAACTGAAAATTTAAAAAATGAGAAATATTACAAATAAAACTGCTTATTCATTGGTTTCAGTCATGACCTAAAATATATTTTCCATACCAGCTTGCTTGTCATTGTCTTTTGTTTGTTAAAAAAATATTAAACCCACGCTTCATCATCAATGTGTTGTTGCCAGAATAGAAATAAAATACCCAAATTAATGCCTTTTCAAATGATAGCATATATAAAGTCTAGATGTTATGAACTAAATTGAAAAAGCTAATGACAATTGATGTTAAAGATTTTTGAGGTACATTTTAACCTAGACATTTTTTAATAAATAAGCAAAATCAAAAAGCCTTACAATTCTCTCTTGATGAAAACAAAACTGTAGATAGAACTTGAAAGATAGCAGACTATAATGTCATCTCTTGTTAGGCAAGTAAACAGCAGTTTGACTCTTTCTTTATCGACAGAAATAAGTTTCAACTAGTATTGTCACCTCCCACAGCACAGCAATCTGGTGACACAGTCATACAATAATGTCATGGAGCATAAATAGCCCATTAAAGCAGCTATTACATGCACTTAAAATTGTGTTATTCAAATAGGTACATTTTTATATAGATCAATCACTCAAAACATAGGGTTAGTTTACCCAAAAATGAAAATTCTGTCATTAATTACTCACCCTCATGATGTTCAAAACCTGCAAACCTTTCATTAATCTTCAGAACACAAATGAAGATCTTTTATTAAGATATTTCTGTCCCTCTATTGACAGTCCACACAACTACCATTTTGACGCTTCAAAAAGTTCATAAAGAGATAAAACTAATCCATATGAATTGAGGGTAATAGTCAAAATTTTCAGAATAGACTTGATCGCTTTATATGAACCGATTGAATTTAGGCTTTTATTCATAAACATTGATCCGCGAACATAAACAGAAACTTAATCGAACCTGCTCGACATACGAGAAAAAACCTTATTGTTCTTGCGGAAGCTAAAACGTGCTGCGTAACACACAAGAATGAACCTCATTGGTTCTTGCGGAAGCTCAAACCTGCTGCGTAACACACAAGAATGAACCTCATTGGTTCTTGTGGAAGCTCAAATCTGCTGCGTAACACACAAGAATGAACCTCATTGGTTCTTCCGGAAGCTCAAACGTGATGCGTAACACACAAGAATGAACCTCATTGGTTCTTGAGGAAGCTCAAACGTGCTGCGTAACACAAGAATGAACCTCATTGGTTCTTGAGGAAGCTCACCCGTGCTGCGTAACACACAAGAATTAACCTCATTGGTTCTTGAGGAAGCTCAAACGTGCTGCGTAACACACAAGAACGAACCTCATTGGTTCTTGAGGAAGCTCACCCGTGCTGCGTAACACACAAGAATGAACCTCATTGGTTCTTGAGGAAGCTCACCCGTGCTGCGTAACACACATGAGAAGGAACCTCACTGGTTCTTGCGGAAGCTCAAACCTGCTGCGTAACACACAAGAATGAACCTCATTGGTTCTTGTGGAAGCTCAAACCTGCTGCATAACACACAAGAATGAACCTCTCTTGTTCTTGCGGAAGCTCAAACCTGCTGCGTAACACACAAGAATTAACCTCATTGGTTCTTGCGGAAGCTCAAACCTGCTGCGTAACACACAAGAATGAACCTCATTGGTTCTTGAGGAAGCTCACCCGTGCTACGTAACACACAAAAATGAACCTTATTGGTTCTTGTGGAAGCTCAAACCTGCTGCGTAACACACAAGAATGAACTTCATTGGTTCTTAAGGAAGCTCACCCGTGCTGCGTAACACACATGAGAAGGAACCTCATTGGTTCTTGCAGAAGCTCAAACCGGCTGCGTAACACAAGAATGAACCTCATAGGTTCTTGAGGAAGCTCACCCGTGCTGCGTAACACAAAAGAATGAACCTCATTGGTTCTAGTGGAAGCTCAAACGTGCTGCGTAACACACAAGAATGAACCTCATTGGTTCTTGAGGAAGCTCACCCGTGCTGCGTAACACACAAGAATGAACCTCATTGGTTCTAGTGGAAGCTCAAACGTGCTGCGTAACACACAAGAATGAACCTCATTGGTTCTAGTGGAAGCTCAAACGTGCTGCGTAACACACAAGAATGAACCTCATTGGTTCTTGAGGAAGCTCACCCGTGCTGCGTAACACAAAAGAATGAACCTCATTGGTTCTAGTTGAAGCTCAAACGTGCTGCGTAACACACAATAATGAACCTCATTGGTTCGAGTGGAAGCTCAAAAGTGCTGCATAACACACAAGAATGAACCTCATTGGTTCTTGCGGAAGCTCAAACGTGCACACTTTTATGAACGTTTATGTGAATTAAAGCCTAAATTCAATCTGTTCTTAAACTGATCGTGTCTCTTCAGAAAATCTTGGACTAAACCATTCAATTCAAATGGATTAGTTTTACGATCTCTTCATGAAAAATTTGGAGCGTAAGTTACGTAGCTGTCAATGGAGGGACAGAAAGCTCTCAGATTTTTTTTTAAAAATCTTCATTTGTGCTCCGAAGATGAACGAAAGTCTTGCAGGTTTGAAATGACATGAGGGTGAGTAATGACAGAATCTTCATTTTTGGGTTATCTATCTCTTTAAATGTGCCATTGTTCATGTCTAACATCAACATTGCAAAAAATGCAGCCTAATCATAATATGAAAGTATTAAATTCCCAAGAACTAAAACTACTTACATAAAGTCTAAATTCTTAGTATAAAAATGCTTTTTGTTGGGTGACATTCAAAAGTTAATTTGCCTAATTATAGCCTTTAAAGAATCAATTAAATGCAGTACAAACAGCAAATGAGTCAATGTATCAATGTCAGTCAGTACAACAACAATTTATGAATTTCACTTTTTTTTTAAAAAGTGGGCCATCGAGTTTTATACTCGAATAAAAGTCAGACAATGTGAACTGCAAAAATGTCGGTTTCAATTTGATGTTCCAGTGTTTTCGACAGGGAACAACCAGTGCAAAGACATACAACCCGTGATTGCGTTACTAACAAACAAAAGATTAGACAAACAACTCATCACACTGCGAGCGACGCGACAAACTATTACGCTCCCTTTATATTCTCGCTAGCGCTTGAGTTTTAGGACAAATATTGGGAGCGTTCTAGTTTTGACGCGTCGCGTAGGAATGTGATGTAAATGGATAACGAACCTGTCATTATGAATAACGAAACTAAATGATGGATTAGACCTCTTATCAAATAGCCCTCGTAATTACTTCACAGAGTGACGTGCTAAGATGAAACTTAATATAGGAGGAAGGAACGCTAAAAATATCGACTTGTGTCTAAAAACTTCCCATATTCCTTCAAACGTACGGATTCTCTTACCTTTAGTTGTGTCGTGGATTTAAATTGCATACTTTGTTGATAACGCACTGCTGGCCCGCTGTTGTTTCTCTCGGGTTGATCTCTTGAATACATGGGAAGAGAAGCTCATAGTGCTGTCATCCTGAGGAGAACACCTGGAATCGAGCAGACTCATGCAGAACTGACACAAACACTTTTGCCATGGAGTTTACGTAACACCACCATCCGCTGTTAATGGCGGTGTTCCAAAACCTAGTGGTCTGCCTGCCTAGACTGCATTTTTAGGCATCACAGTCAACTGAACTGACACACAACACGCCGCTGAGTCTCTAAACATGCTGCACGCACTTATAATGCTCAAAAATAGCGCGTGGTGAATGCGCCCAAAATATCCATAATGCTGACTAGGTAGGCAGCTCACTAGGATTTGTGACGCGGCCAGTGTGTTGACGTATGGCATGCTGGGACAACATGGAGTTTCTTAAAGGGCTATGGGTACATGTGAACCCCAAAAAGCATTTAGACACTTACGACTGTATTTACTTCTCTTCATCAGACAATAAATATCAAACAAGAGAAATCTTCAAATAAATGATGCTACTTTTCTGAGACAATTTTAAAAGTGACTTTATAACCATTTTAGTAGATGAAGTCAGCTCCCCTGAAGTTCACACACAGGTGTAGTTTATCACACTGACTACAATACATGGGCATACTCTTTTACATCTGACAGAAAGTGTCAGAATACTTTGTTATAAGCCACAGTCTTTTCTCTAGCAGTGTTTTTATTTTAACAATCCCTTCAAACAACAATTTCAATTTTGACATTTTTGTAACTGCTATTGATTATCCATCAATGCATGTTCAAAGAACTTAACTAATCTATGATCAAGTATAAACAATATCAAGTTTACATCAATGAAGTAGGCTATCTCCTCAGTAGATCATATGGAATTTATATTGTTAAAAGAAAATAAATTATTCAATTTGCAATGAAGATTCATTGTTCAATAATGTTCCACAACACATGCTCAAAAAATAAACCAAATGATTAACATATAGGCTATTTATAACATTTAAATCACTATTGTCTAAAAGTTCTCAATTATTTTCAATTTTAGAAATTAAAGAAATGTACTGATAATAGAAATAGTGAACAGCTTGATGAGGCATCTTTTTCAATGTCCAAAATAAAATTACATTGTTATTGTTAACTAACTAATTATATATTATAGTTAAATTATTTTAGTTAAATGAAATAAAGTTGAAATAAAAATATTAATATTAGATGAACAGACAACTTAATTGGAAATGTTGCCTTGGCAACTAACTGAAATAAAAAATAAAATAGATACCAAAATGGCTAAAAACTAAAATAGAAATAAATGAAAGCCAAATAAAAAAACTGAAACTAAAATTAAACAAATATCTAAAAGCTAAAAATAAAACATGAATAAACTATATAGTAGTATAAAAATCCTACTAAAATAACACTGGTAAATTGAGGCATTTCTAAAATTAAAATAAAAACTGATAAAATCTAAAATAACACTGAAAGCATGCAAAGCTTTTATATACAACAGAAATTCAATAGATATAGATGGAAGGAGGATTATGTTTATTCTAAACAATCGTTATATACAACACGTAAGGTTAATTCAAAAACAAGATTATTCAGTAAGGCAGAATTCTGAAAACCCAAAGGTTGGAGGGATCAGTACAATACAAAAGCACAACTTTTTAATTTTAAGATTATACAAATGAATTGGATACACATCACTAAAATACAAACAAATGAAATTGGAAAGAATGGTTGAATTACACTGACTTCAATAAATATCCTCTATAAAGAAATCTTTATTTTATTCACCTAAAACGAGCCACAAACAATCATATTACGGGCAGAGAAGATATGCAAAGCAGCTTACGCACAAAGACTGACCGTGTTTTGAGAAAAAACAAATCAATTACATGTACCATGTGCTACAGAAACACCCAAGTCACATGACAAAGGTGGTCTGAGAGGTAACTCTCTTACTACTGCTTGCATTCTTGTATGCGAGACCACTTTATGTATTGTTACAGATCATCATATAAACAGCTTTAGACATCCAAAAGACATGTTATAGTTTTGTATCACTGCTCTTGAAACCAATTAGCAACTATGCTTCACATGAATGGAAGTGTTAAAATTAGGATGCCAGACGACTGTTTTGTCTGAAATAAACACAACACGGTTCATGTAGTATCAGATACTCTTCTGCAAAGTCCTGCTCTTATTTGAACATGGCATTGAAGGCTCTGCCAATGATCATCCTTCTGACCTCACTGGTACCAGCTCCAATCTCATAAAGCTTAGCATCTCTTAAGAAGCGGCCCATTGGGTAGTCATTAATGTAACCGTTTCCACCTGTGAACAGACGCAAAAGTGAGTCAACTAGGACTTGAGTCATAAGAATATTGGCTTACTGAATTAGCAGGATTTCATTCACTGATGTTGGGTGCATCCCAATCAGCTCTCTAGCTTCCTAGGTCGTGAATCAGTACATCATGTACATGAATTCAGGCGCTGGTGAGGACAGTAAGGACCCTGGCTCACTACTCATTGAGAAACTGATGACTTTTTTTCCAGCGACACAATTTCCTCATTTTACAACATCACTACCGGTATTTATGAACAACAGAGCTGATATTTTTCTGACATGATATTTTATATATATATCCAGTCTATCCAGTAATGCATTCATGTTGAAATATAATTCAATAATGGTTTATATTTTAAAACATCGATCGTGTGTCATTATGTGTAGCGAGTTGGGAACATCTGTTAAGGGAACATAGTGAGCATTGATATTCCCTGCTTTTCACGTTGCATTGTGGGACTTTTATGGAGCAAAGGTGTCAGTGCACTAGTAGGATTTTGCCCTTAAAATGGCCGACTCCCTGATCAGTGCCATGATGCTGAACAAGGAAGCTGATTGAGACACACCCAAAATCCTGAATTTATAAATTTTTTAAGCTAATGTCAGAGCAGTTGTCATCGTATCAATATACACTATATTGCCAAAAGTTTTGGGATGTCTGCCTTTACATGCACATGACCTTTAATGACATCCCATTCTTAATCCGTAGGGTATAATATGGAGTTGGCCCACCCTTTGTGAGGTCAGACGCTGATGTTGGACGAGAAGGCCTGGCTCGCAGTCTCCGCTCTAGTTCATCCCAAAGGTGTTCTATTGGGTTGAGGTCAGGACTCTGTGCAGTCAAGTTCCTTCATACCAAACTTGCTCATCCATGTCTTTATGGACCTTGTTTTGTGCACTTGTGCGCAGTCATGTTGCAACAGGAAGGGGCCCTTCCTAGCCTGATGTCGTCATACTCAATTCTAGTCAGAATATGAGTCTGATACTGCTCCGTTGGGCTGTGATTATGGGGCGTGTTTCAACCGAACCAGGAAAAACCTCAATTGGATAGACCTACAACCAATCAGAGCAACGGAGCGACGCATAACGTTAGTTGTCAAATGTCAACAGAACTCAACTGCACTGTGTTGCCATGTCCGCGGGTTGAAGCGACCCCAATTATGTGATATACAGACCCAGGAATGCGATTTTTAGCTGCCAGCCCTGCCAAAATAACACATATTTTACCCCCCAAATGCCTTTTTTCCCCGGAGAACCCCCCCTGGAAAGCTATTGGGCTTGTCTTTGGCTAGTTTTGAGGAACATTAGCAATTGGGCTGGTTTTGTTGTAAAAACTTGGCAACCCTGTCTGCACGCACGCTGGAATAAGTAGCCTTACGTTAGAAGAACAAGATTAGTGTAAACAATCTTTGCCGGTGTTGTAAAAAAATAATTTAAGGATACACAGAGTACTTACCAACACGATCATCATTTCTGAGAGAAATAGTAAAGGTGAATGCATATACGAACAAGTTCTCCGTTTAGGATTAGAACAAATTCAACCCAAGTGGCTTTTGATGACGTGGATGATTACGTTACTGTTTATCATCTGTCCATCATCGTCTAAAGCCCGCCCTGACAATTTCATTGGTCCGAACGGTTTCTGTTCGGGCATAATTACTTCTCTACCGATCAATTCCAGACCGAACTGCCCGAGTAAAAATGTTGTGGGCGGGGCTAAGTTCGGCTGGCATCCAGGCTAGGCCCTTCCCAAACTGTTCCCACAAATTTGGGAGCATGAAATTGTCCAAAATGTCTTGGTATGCTGAAGCATTAAGAGTTATTTTCACTGGAACCAAAAGGCCAAGCCCAACTCCTGAAAAACAACCCCACACTATAATCACCCCTCCACCAAACTTTACACTTGGCACAATGCAGTCAGGCAAATACTGTTCTCCTGGCAACCGCCAAACCCAGACTAGTCCATCGGATTGCCAGACAGAGAAGCATGATTCGTCACTTCAGAGAACACGTCTCCACTGCACAAGAGTCCAACGGTGGCGTGCTTTACACCACTGCATCCGACTGTTCTCTGATCTGTGTGCCCAAACATGTGCTTACCCTGCTCTGTGATTTTACTTTGTGGCTGAGTTGGTGTTGTTCCCAATTGCTTCCACTTTGTTATAATAGCACTAACAGTTGACCGTGGAATAGTGAGGAAATTTCACGAATGGACTTATTGCACCGGTGGCACCCTATCATGGTGCCACGCTTGAATTCACTGAGCTCCTGAGAGTGACCCATTCTTTCACAAATGTTTGAAGAAGCGTCTGCAAGCGTATGCTAGGTGCTTGGTTTTATACACCTTTGGCGATGGAAGTGATTGGAACACCTGAATTCAATGATTTGGAGGAGTGTCCCAACATTTTTGGCAATATAGTGTGTGTGTGACGTTTACAATCAATCAACACATGAATGCATTAGCAAATGTACATGCAAATTAAATTTGCCTGTACATTCAAGGCACAAATCATCTATGGCAAAAGGTACAAGTTTGACTTGTTTGCCGTTTATCCACCCAGTAATTGTTAAGAATGAAGACAGAAGGGTTTGGCCCTGATCTCCTAAGTTACATCGTGAGCTATTTCTCTGTTTTTGCAGTGCTAACTTCTAGGCACTCACCAAGGCATTGAATTCCATCCAAGGCAACTTGAGTCGCATTCTCAGCACAATAAAGGATCACCCCAGCACAGTCCTACAATAACATCACAAATCAATATTGATACTACACACTCTGGAAAAACTGTATGCATAATTTCCAGGCTGATATGTAACATTCTAAAATAAAGAAGTCAAATAACAAAAACTGTGTAAAGAGCTCTTACCTTAGCACTGAAATGGCCTTTGTCACAAGCACGGGCAACGTTGTATAAATACTGTCGACATGAACTAACCCGTGTGTACATATCAGCCATTTTTCCTTGCATTAGCTAGTCAATGGGGAGACATAGTTGTTTAATATCTTTTCTTAATTTGAAATGCATGCATGCATATATACATTCAAATGTTTGGGATCACATTTGGGGGGGGGCTTTGCACTGACTTTCTATGATGTTCAAAGCATTTCTAAGTATGCTGATTTTTAGAAGGCAACTGTCTGATTTTGAGATGGCAAACAGGAACATGGTTTTTGTAACATTAGCAAGACATTATTAGCTGTTTGATGTCTAATCATGTCAACGTTGTAGAGAGCGATAAATCAAGCACGTTTCCATTCTGATACAATGACTTGTAGACGACCCTGTATAATTCACTCTTCCTATTACTCTTCTGAAGAAGTTTCTGGTTCAAACATATATGGCTGAATTAAACCAACATTTCCACTTGCCATAATGCCATTATGTAGTATTTACAGATGGCTGAGTGGATTGCAAGTTCGTGACAACAGCCGTCTTTGAACCTCTTGTCAGATGCCAAAAGCTCAGTCAGTCTTTACTTTCAGTTTCTGTAGTGAATAATTGACTCGGGTTTGACACTTCTTCACCGACATAACTCACGCAAAGTTTGCACATTGCTTGTGTGATATCCACTGGCTCGCCTTCATGGTTTAAAATGGAAATATTTTCAATTTTGCCATGTGGCATTTTTCTTTATCACCAGTTGCTTGCAAAATGATGGACAATGATTCACATTATGTGTGCGTCATTTCCTGTGATAATAAAATTAAGTAAATTACTAAATAAATGACTAAATAAAAAAGCAACAAGCAAACTTAAAGGGATAGTTCACACAAAAATTAAAATTACCCCATGATTTATTCACCCTCAAGTCATCCTAGGTGTATATGACATTCTTCTTTAAGACGAATACAGTCGGAGTTATATAAAAAAAATGTCCTGGCTTAAAAGCATCCATCCATTATAAAAGTAATGCACAAGGCTGCGGGGAGTTAATAAAGACCTTCTGAAGTGAATCAGTGGGTTTTTATAAGAAAAATATAAATTTTGAACACGTTATAAAGTAAAATATCTAGCTTCCGGCTGACCGCCTTCTGTATTCAACTTACGAAGAAAGTGTAATCCTCTCACAGTTCAAAATGTCAGACGCGCCAGTTACACTTTTTTTGAAAGTTGAATACAGACTGCGGTCTGCCGGAAGCTAGATATTTTACTTTATAACGTGTTAAAGATGGATAATTTTTTTACACAAATGTCAGAAGGCCTTTATTAACCCCCCGGAGCCATGTGGAGTACTTTTTTAATGGATGGATGCACTTTTTTGGGCTTCAAATTTTGGCCTGCCATTCACTGCCATTATAAAGCTTGGAAGAGCCAGGACATAACTCTGAGCGTATTTGTCTGAAAGAAGAATGTCATATACACCTAGGATGGCTTGAGGGTGAGTAAATCATAGGGTAATTTTCAGTTTTGGGTGAACTATCCCTTAAAACTTGTTTGCTTAATTTCTGCAAATTATTTGCTGATGCAGGTACAAACAGATTCTTGATATATAATTAAAGTGCTGTGGCCGAAAGTTTGCACATCATTTCATTAATTAGTAGATGAACATAAAACATTTCAAACACACAAATCCTTCCATATTTCAGAGTGAAAAGCATACCTGGAAGTGGCCAATTTTCTGTCCAAAGGCTTCACGAATATGAACATAAGGAATTGCATTGTCAAGCACAGCTTGCATGATGCTGAGGGAATGTGTAAAAAGGACAAAAATAACTATTGGACAGTCTTTGTCAATTTACATTTCTAAGCACGATACTGTAAATAAACAGCAACAATTACCCAACAGGTCCAGCAGCCAGGACAAGTCTCTCTAGGTCCAACCCACTCATCATAACATATACTCCTTTATTTAATGGTCCCAAAATGTTTTCCTCTGAAACCACAAAAGAACATTTTCAAATGTAGTTTGTACCTCCAACACATTCAGACTCGCTAATATGCATAATAAACTTGTGCACATTCACACACCAGGAACTTTGCAGTCTTCAAAGATGAGTTCACAAGTGTTAGATCCTCTCATTCCCAGTTTATCCAGCTTCTGCGCTGTGCTAAATCCTGGCATGCCCTTCAAGTACACAAGCACAATGACTATGATATGATTACATTTGAAGTTGTAGCTTTATGGAACAACAGATTAAAAATGAAACAATTCAATCAAAATCTGAGTGATTTTTCCCCCCAAACCAGTTCAGCGGATATCCCACCCTGCAAACAATTTCATTAGCTGAGGTTACAGTGACGGGTAGGTTTAGGGATCAGGGTTGGGTGTAGGCTGTCGTTGTTGTGATTGACATGGCCAATGAAATGTTTAGAATCAACTCCAGGGTGGGATTTCCGCTGAACTGGTTTGGGGGGAAAAATCACGTGAATGCTACATGTAATACAGTGTGAACGGTGCATCACAATCAATCATCCAAGAGGAAGTGGTTTGTCTTTTCTAACCTTCTCTACGATGAAAGCAGAGATGCCCCGGCCTTCAGCCTCTGGGTTAGTCTTAGCATACACAATCAGAACATCTGCATCTGGTCCGTTCGTAATCCAGAACTTATTACCGTTTAACACGTAGTGATCCCCTTAAAGATGACGGATCAAAAGGAAAATCAAACAGCAAAACATTGGATGTCACCATTCTAGGGGCAAGATGAATCTTTTTTCATTAGATGGCCATTCAAAAGAAGTTATGCATTATGATTAAATTATTTTTGCAAGCAGCATAAATCACTAATATGTCATTACATTATAGCAGATATTTTTCCAGTCACAAATTTATTGAAAAGGCCCTTCCAAAGCATAACAAACATACAATACAAACACTAATTATAAAAGAATGCACAATATATTGATATCATTTTACTATATTTATTATTTTTATTTTTTTAATATTGGAAATATATCAGCCGATATTGTATATTTATTTGTTAGTTATAGTAAAGGGTTAGTTCACCCAAAAATGAAAATTCTATCATTAATAACTCATCCTCATGTCGTTCCAAACCCGTAAGAACACTTCGGAACACAAATTAAGTTATTTTTGATGAAATCCGAAAGCTCTCTGAACCCTCTCAGCTATTTAATTAACACTTTCAAGGTCCAGAAAGGTAGTAAAAATGAATTGTTAAAATAGTCCATGGGTTAACCTTAATTTTATAAAGTGATGAGAATACTTTTCGTGCGCAAAAAACAAACAAAAATAATGACTTTATTCAACTATTTCTTCTAGCATGTGTCAGACTCTTACGCTGTTGACGTAGTGTAAACAGTGCCAATAGAGTCCCAAGAGTCGGACACAGGCTAGAAGATACTGTTGAATAAAGTCATTATTTATGTTAGTTTATTTGCGCACAAAAAGTATACTAATTAAGGTTGAACCACTGTAGTCATATGGACTATTTTAACAATGATTTTACTACCTTTCTGGACCTTGAAAGTGTTAATTAAATAGTTGTCTATGGAGGGGTTAGAGAGCTCTAGGATTTCATCCAAAATATCTTAATTTGTGTTCCGAAGATGGGTCTAACGGGTTTGGAATGACATGAGGAAATAATAATTTTCATTTTTGGGTGAACTAACCCTTTTAAAATATTTATAATTTATTAACAGAGTTAAATGTAATCTTTTGCAAATCCAAAATGAGTGTGAATTTTGTGTTTATTTTTCATTTATTTAGACAAAATATTGTTTTCCTATCCATTTATCGGCTATAGTCAATAACAGGAAACTAATTATGGGCTTATTGGAATAATTTGAATATTGGTGCATTCCTAATAATAAGATCTAGATTCCTTATACATGCAAAATTGTACATACATTGGCATTCAAAAGCTTTGGATTGATAAGATTTTTTTTTTAAAGAAGGAATCTTGAATAGAAAATTCAAGAGAGCATTTATTTGAAATATAAATATTTTGTAACATATATAAATGTTTTAATGTCTTTTAATGGAAAACTATGTGAATGGCGCTGCAGGATTTTGAACAACTCATCCCGTGAGCGACCCCCGTCTGTTTGGCAACTAACATTAATATTCTCTTAATATTCAAAAAGCCAACATGAACAATGTGCAGTGCCACCAAACATCAAAATAAATGCGTCTTTCAATAGGAGGTGAAATGGAAATAGCGGGTCAGTCAGTGCCACCCTGGACACCCCTCTGGCTCCACCACTACTGTCTGATTGGCCAAATGGCCCAATCTGTTGTGATTGGTCTACCGCTTATAGCAGGTGTCAGAAATGAAATGCCCATTACCATACTGAATTTCAGCTACGGAGGATTCCTAAAGCTCAGCGATTGTACATTGTAAAGACCGCAATGATGGCGTTGATTTTTCCATATCAATCTGAGTGCGAGTCCGATGATGAAACATTGGAAGAACTAGTTATTCAACCCGAACCTCCATCGCAAGGATGACTTGACAGTTTGAGGTAAATTATGAGATGTTGCAACTGTAATTCCTCAACATCAGCATAAAAGTGCCCCATTATGGTTTTTCGAATATTCCCTTTCATGCAGTGTGTAATGTAACCGTTTGAGAATGTAAAAGTCGAAAATGCATGATAAATAAAGTTATTGTCTCCCAAAAGATAGAATCGACTCTGAACCGCCATAAGAGTCATTTATGTTTTGAATCCTACTGCGCTATGGTTCTATGTCACTAGAAATGTATTTACATGTAGGAACTGTATTTATCAATAACAACGCATACGTTAGCCGAGCACTAACGTGAATGACTGATGTAATATTAAAGTTTCTAAAATAAATCTTGGTCCATCCTTTATCATACTCAAAGTAGAAAGAACAACAGACAATCTGTATTAATGGACACAATTTTAGGTAATAGTGGCCCACAGCTGCTTAGCAAAGCCAGTAATAATGGGAGTTAGCCGGCTAGCCGGAGACCTACACAATATAAAAGACAAAACTATGTATTCTGAACACCTGGTAGAAAATATATACATCAATAATTAATCATACTCACAGGTTGTGATTCTGAGGAGCAAGTTGGACCAAATAAAGTGGGTAGTGTCCCATCTTTAATGAATAAGCGTTTTGTAAATCTCATTAAGAAATAATTAAGACCTCACTGAGATTTGAGAATCAATCGTCAAAAGGTTATACTGCTGTTGTATCGCTGTGGTTATTTGAACCACTGACTCTTCACATCCTCATCCTTTGGAAATGTTTACAGCACGCAGAAAACAGCGTCTTCTCAACATGTACACAACACAAACCAGCTATGGTGTTTGAGGGCAGGGCAAAGTAGATGTTGTTGGGCAGCCAATAAACACCATAGGCGAGGATTATGTAAATGTGTTACCGTGTTACGTATGCAGGTCACAGAAGTGAGACTGGAATTCCTGATAACGCATTTAGGCAGTTCAGTCAATTCTTTCTTTTGGGAGACAATAAATATTTATCATCCACTTTCGACTTTACAACTTTGCAGACGGTTTACATTCATAGACAACTATATTACATGCTGCATAATATTCGAAAAAGCATAATAGGGGCACTTGACTTTAATTTGAAAAAAAATCTTATTGACCCAAAACTTTTGAATGCTAATGTATGTGAAAGGACAATATATCTCACAAATCAGTTATACTGTAATATGCACGAATGCCAATGGCACTGATGTAACAGTGTTTATTATAGCAGCAGACAGTGGTGACTAACGGAACAGCACATAGAGTGATAACAGAAGGCCAGTCACCTTGTTTTTTCGCTGTCAGTTTCATGGACACCACATCAGAGCCAGCGTTGGGCTCACTCATGGCCAAGGCACCCACATGCTCCCCCGTCATCAACTGAAGCACAAACATTGTGAAAAACAACTCAACCCTAAAATCCATAAATAGCCTAAATGTGCTACTTAATTAGCCTGCATTTACAGTGTGGAAAATTAATTGTCCCTAATGCATTATGTCATGGGTCTGTTATAGAAAGCTAGCTAAGAAAACACAAGACACATCAATTTAAATGTTTTGTCTCACACCTTGGACATGTACTTCTCTTTCTGTTTCTGGGTCGCATGTCGAACCATCTGATTTACACACAAATTGGAGTGCGCTCCATAGCTGAGAGCAACAGCTGCTGACACACGGGAGATCTCCTCCATAACAATCACATGATCAAGATAGCCCAATCCAGTTCCACCGTACTCCACTGCACACATTGATAAAAAGTTAAAAGCCGTTGGTTTTTAAAAGAAAATCATATCAGACTATGCTCAATACTGTCTAAGCAACAGTTTTATCATAAACAATATTTCTTGAAGACTGTAAATGGTCCTACCTGGAGCAGTAACTCCGAGCAGTCCAAGATCACCCATCTCCTTCCAAAACTCCTAGTTTATAAAAGATCATATTTGTTCTGATTCATTACTCAGGATTATTACACAGAGACTCCTGAGATACTTGTCAAGTACAGGAACTCACCCTCATGCGGGGAAATTCGTTTTTCTTGTCAATCTCATCAGCTTGTGGAGCGAGCTTCTCCTGGCAGAATCTCTGGACTGTCTGTCTGAGCTGGTGTTCAAAAGAAACATGTGTGATAAACGCAGGCAAGTCTGTCCACAAACAACATGAGCTGCCAAAAACCTCAACAAAACAATCCCAATGCACACTTTTCATGGTGCTCCAAAGACTATCAAGGCATTATAGAGACCAACAAACCATGGTTTTACCCATGTCAGGGTAAAAGGAGGCATGGGAGGTCGTGCTACAAAAAAAGAAACTTTTTACGTTTCGTTTTTTTAGATTCGTTTTTCATCAGAATGGTACGAACCTTGGTAAATGTTTTAGCACTTGCTGTGTGAACAAAAAAAAATGATTAAATGGGCCTGAAAAAAAAATAGTCACACTTGTTTGCAGTTAATAATGACCGCATTGGAAATGAATGGGACATGCATTTCATCTATTGGAAGCGCTACGTACTGCGCACAAACAACTTACTGAAAGCTAATTTTTTAAGATATCAACCTCAAATTTGGAACACAGGTTGTTTAGATTCATGGCTTTGATTTTCTCACAGTTTTAGAGTACAACTTTTTTGGAAAATATGTAATTCATATTAAAATTTAAATAGTATTTTACATAACAATAAATGTTTAATTATCAAAAATTTGGGGTTGGTGATTGGCACAAATATTGATTTTGATCTATTCATTATCAATATATGTATATAGCCTACTGTACATGTAGGGAAAAATAAGTTTGCCTTTTTAGCACTATTTTAAACTTTTCTTGGTTTAACTTATATTTGCTCGCATTCATTAATATTCACTTGTGTGTGCTTATTTAAGTATCATTAAAAAAATATTAAGATGCAAGTTATTAACGTTTTAAAATTTCACATTTAAAGAAATCTAGTGTTTGATCATGTCTAAATATGTATTCAAAAGCAAAACCTAAAAATAAGTAAGCAGTTATGATCTTCAATATTGTTTTGAGCCACTAGATACATATTTATTAAAGAGCCATACAGGCACCTATAGTGGGTAAACCATGGCATTACAAATGAAATGTATTATTTTTCCAGCCACAAAATGACTCTAATTTGCCTCTTTGCATTGGAATTCTCTATTGTAATATAAATAAGAAAAATATTAGAAGAAAAATATTTTAACTCATTAAATGGTAATTAATGGACCATAATTATTGCACAAATACTAGGCCTATTTAGTTCCAAAAGATCTCCTCAAAATATTCAATAAATATTATTAAACTAAAATATAATTGAAAAATAGTTAAGGTGTGTGGTCACATTTGACCATCAATGAGTATGAGTGTGAGCAATTAGTAAGCAATACCTGAGGGCTAAATACAAGAAAAACATTAATGTTAACAATTGTGGGATTACAAATTTATACATTGTTATATCTAGGTTCCAATGTAATAGAATATAACTGAAAACATTATCTATATTTGTGTTTTACATTTTGAAGTAAACTTGAGGAAATTCTAAGGAGAAGATTACGTCAGGCTGTGTAAGTGGTTGAGACATTAAGTCTTTTGTCTTTATGCATCTCCTGACTATTTACCATGACAAGTTTAGAGCAATACTGCCTGAGTGATTGGATTAGCATCTATGCATTTGAATGGCACTGTTATGCTGATTGAATCTGGACGAGAGACACAGTTATGTAGGGTGTGTCCTTTTTACCTATACAACATTTGCATTGTATTGTTCAGAGTGTCTCCTCCTCTGCTGTATAACCCCTCCCCCTGAAATGTAGATAAATAGCATTATTTTGTACTGTTAAATCAGACTGTTTTCGGACGACCTGCAGCACAGAGTTCTCATTAAAAGAATTACTTCTGTTTGATCCGGACGTCTCCTGGTCTCTACTTCAAGAAACAACAGAAGTTCACAACACAATGTTGCATCTCCATAATAAAATGATACTGTAAATGGGTGACGTAATAATCCATGCACACTATGCTGGGCTGTTTACCAAAAATTGCAGCAAATACCTGTATGGTACAAAACGGTCGTCTATCCATTCAAATGCATTGACAGCGCTATATGTGTGGAACTATTGAGAGCTCCATGAACCACGTAACCGCGCGCGCCACCGGGAGATGAGAGCATGTCGCAACTGTTTTTCAACGCCTCGGCTTTAACTGCCACATTAGCGGCAAAACACTATTTCGTGTTTGAATTTCGTATTAAACCTTTAAAATTTTAAAAGCTTAGACTTTGTTTCATATAAAAAGCAGGTTTGGCCATTGGAGAGCGAGAGACACGCGTGAGTGAGAGAGAGCAGGGAAAGCAAATGCAGCTGAACGAACATTTTATATAGCGTAAAAAAAGAACGACGCGCAATATGTGGCGGCCGGTGTTGATTCTGTGGAGCACCGCCACAAATTAGTCTATGTGTGGGAAACACTGTTGTAATTATGTGTGGTACTGGTGGATTTTCATGGGAAATTCGAGCATGTCTTTGCGTCATTACATCACGTCTGTAAACATAAAGAAAGAGTCTGGCTAGTAGGCTATCGTGTGTGTGGATGCTGCAGGTGACGGATCATTTATAGCCTTTTCTCACAGCAGCTGAAATAATTAAACGTATCATTTGATGGTGGATAGTATTCCAGAAAGGTCCAAACGACAATCAGCAGTGACAACTGGAGATTCACCCGTAGTCAAAAGCAAAAGATTAGACAGTACAGGAATTAAAATCTACATGTAATGCTAAAACACACTAAATGCACGTAGTCACGCAATGCTGATGTTGTTAACATTAAAGGGGTGATGAATTGAAAAACAACTTTCCCTTGAGCCTTTAATATATAAAAGTTAATCGTGATATAAGAATATCCTGTAAGTTTCAGAGCTGAGAACTTCCTCATTAGTCAAAGAAAAGCTTTTATTGACACCAGGCCCAGAAAACGCTCAATCTCAGAATGTGTCGGCCCTTGACCTCATCGTATGCTGAAACGCCGCCTCAACAGTACGCCTGATTTTGTAGCCCCGCCCACCGACTCGTGGAGCTAAACGGATCGCGCTACTGAGCAAAAAACATGCCCGAAGATAGCAAGATATTGCGCTGTGCCTGGTTGTGGAAGAACACAGTCGCTGCATAAGCTTCCTTCGAATTCTAATATTGGGAATGTGTGGTTGAACTTTATTTTTAATTAATATCCAGCTCACGTGGGGAAGACAATACACGCATGTTCATGTAACCACGGATTCGTTTGTAAAAAGGAGACTGGGTTTGCAGACAGGATGAGATTACATGAATGAATGAAGCAACACACTAATGTGAGTAAAAATGTTTTTATATGTGATAGTATTGCATTGTTACAGATCAAATACAATGTTACATTTAGGGCTGTAATCAACCAAAGAAAATCTTGGTCGACTGAAGTCCTGAAATTTTCGACTAAAAATCGGCAAAAAAAAACGTTACATTTATTAGCTGCGCACTGTGCGCAGTACTTGGTGGCCTTGTTGTCTGCCTAAATTAATTATAAATAAACATAAAAAACTAGTAGGCTATTTGCAGTATATTAAATCGTTTTTGACTGAAATGAGTTTGACACACGAGTCTGTCGGCTCTGACAGCATTGCATCACGTGCACCTGTGCAATATCATAGCCTGTGATTTCCGAAAATATAGTACTATGTTGTCAACTAGTGATATCATCACAAGAACTTTTGAGGAATATGCAACAAAATTTAGACAATTGTTTTTGTCATATGTATTATAATAACTGACAGACACAATCATTTAAGCTGCTCTGTGCAGCTCGAACATAGGATCAGCTCAGCTTCGCGGCTGAGACACGAATAGACTTAAAAGCCACAAAAGGCACGTACACTTTAAAAAAGGAATATTTATTAAACAAGCCATATCAAGAGCAGAAACAAAATAAAGTGCATAACTGAAAAATAAAGCATAAGCTCAAAACGAATACAAACAGTGGGCAAAGCGCATCGCGCATTAGGCTCCAAATTAAAAATAAAATAATAAAGTGCCCAAATCCAATAAATAATACTATAAATAAATTTGCAGTTTGCACAATAATAAAAGGGACGGGGCAACTCAAAACAGACGGGGCAACCAAACACAGACAAGTTAGCTTAGCCGTTGTTTTTAGGTGATATGACATGTTTGTCGTCGAGCTGTGATATGCAAAATGTTGCTTGCAAAATTTGCATTCGACTTTTTTCCCCATTTTCTATTTTTTTTTAAATGCTGCCACATTACCGATGTCTTTGTTGACATGGTAGAAGAGGACTGACTAGGAAAACACTCTCACAATTTAATAAATAATAGGCCTATACAGCAAAGTAGCCTACTAACTTCAATCTGTCTCTCTTCTCCAGTGGGTTGGGCTAATCCAAAAGAAGTGAAAACAAGGGGGGGTGTTCTGAAGACAGACTGTTACCTGTGAAACAGGGGTGCTCTGAAAACACCCCCATAAGCAATTAGTGCTTTCCACCTGATGAAATGAACGCTGCAAAACTGATGAAATGAACGGGGAAAAAAAAACGACCAATCAGAATTTTGGTCGAGCCAGAACGTATCGACTAATAATCGACTGGGAGATTACAGCCCTAGTTACATTGTGTACATGTCTAACTAAACATAATTTGCCACTGTCACAGGGCTCGCAAAGCCCAACGTCCCGGGCTATGTGTTTTCTAGATACATATCATCTTAAATAGTGAAATAACATGAATTTCTTGATGTGCGTTGTTCACTCTCTTGACTTGATATTTGAAAGAAAAATACAATCGTTTTGATCATGCTCTGTCTGCAACGTACTTGGAGCGTGCGTATATCCACCGATCGGGCGGGCCAAGTAATATAAAGTAACATTCTTTTATTAATTGCGGGTGGATGAGAGATAAATCATTGTGTTTGTTTGATAAAGACATTTTGTGAGCCCTGAGGGACGAATCCGGTTGCCGTTTCCCCACACGCTTTCAAAACAATGCCTCACGCCTACTCATGGGGGAGCCGAAGCTCATTAAATATGCAAAGCTTATCCAATCCTAGCCATGGGCATTTACCTCCAAGTCTTCAGTGCAGTCTTAAGAGAGGCTCAAAACAAGGGCAGAAAATAGCCTATTACTTATTCAGTATGATGTTTTTGAATGTAAAACCACGCGAACGTCACAAGTAGACCTCAGACAACAGTATACATTTTTTTTAAAAGCCAGTTTATGACACCTTTAACAATTTGAGAACAAAGTATAAAAATAAAAACAATTTGCATGGTTGGATGTGATGTGAGCCAAGCTATCGTTAGATTTAATCAGCATTTGTAGCACGATTTTTTGTAATGCTCAGTCAGAACAAAAGTGGCTGACATGTTACTTGTTCAGATGACATTTTCCGGTGAAACATATTATTTTGGTCACATCTGTAATTCCGAAGTACAGTATCCACACCAGTGCAGTGGCAGCCTACACATATTACTCCTTAAAACATTAGATTCATCCACACTAAGGAGCCGTGACGATGCACAACAACCCACATAAAGATAATTCCACAAGGAACTGCAATTGCAGGTTTCATTTCAAACTGTAAATGTACAAAATGTACAGACTGCAGCTTTAAGTCTGTGCTCCAAAGCATTCAAGATTTATGACTGTTTAAATTGGAAATTGTATTTTCAGGTCCATGCTCAAGAAGTGAATAAATTGATTATTAATATCATAAATATATGCATAAATATAATTTAGCACCATAAATCCCCTAAAAATACAAACTATTAAACAAAAAAACATTATCAAACTAAAATATAGTACAATGATTTAATTGGGGAAAAAAGGTAATTTTTGACCGACACGCAAACAGTACCAGAGGGTTAAATGTATTTTATTCCTGTGATGTCATTACTCCAGTCTTCAGTGTCACATGATCCTTCAGAAATCATTCTAATATGAGGATTTGGTGCTCCGGAAATATTTCTTGTTATTATCAGCGTTGAAAAGTTTAGTATTTTTTGTAGGACTCTTTGATGAGTAGAATGTTCAAAGGAACAGCATTTATTTAAAACAGAAACTATTGTAACATTATAACTGTCTGTGCTGCATTTTTGTGGAATAAAGTACTATACTATCGTAGTGTTTTGTAGTGTAAAGTGTAAATGTGTAAAAGTGTACATGCAGACTTGGAAACCATAAAAAAAAAGATCTGGACTAAGAGGGATATTTGCCAATTCCTCACAATGAGACTACCATGTCCAAACCATATGTGTTCAATTTCAGATTTTGTAAGGTGCGTTATTATGACCACCAGTTCAAGTGGGCTGCTATAAAAACTAATGAAGGGCATCTGAAATGATCCTGTCCAATCAAAACGCGCCTACCGTTCACACACCCACCCAACAAGTTCATGTGACACAGGCAGCACAGAGAATGCTGCCTTCACGTGCTATCGGAAATTTGATAATTCCGACTTCTGAAGTCGTGATTACGAGCTCATTGCATTCAAGTTTCAGAATGCGGGGGCGTTCATGTGCAATTTTTACCTCGGAAACTCGTATTTACGATAATTCCGATAGCACGTGAAGGCAGCATATGAAAACCGTAAAAACATGTCACTTTAAACTATCTGTTTAAAACGTATACGTTTTCATTTTAATGTTGGATCTGTAGTTGATGCGTTTTTCAATGTCAGGTCAGAAACACAACTCTGACTGACAGTTTCTTGTCCAGTGTGCTCTAATTGAAGTTGAATATAATTGCGCGATAAATTCCTGGCGACTAAACATATACAATCTCTTGTAAGTTCCTAGAATTGTGTCAGAGGTCATTGTGTGAACACGCACAACAAACTGACACATTCTTATGAACGTTTTTAACAAGACGTAAACAAGAAACTCTGATATTTTACGAGCGTTGGCTCTGGGTTACGTAGCGGGGATGTGTGTGGGATACCTGGATCTGCTCCTCGGTAAGACCATTCACAATGTCGTCCACTGGAACAGCTCCAACGCATCCTCGTTGCGAAACACTAACATTTGCCACTCTTTGACAAAGACGCAATGCTCTTCTGACAGCAAACATTTTGTAGTGACTGCAGGATGACAGAACAAAAGGGGAAATCGATGAGCTACTTATACAAGTGCACTTGGACAGGTTAAAAGTGCAGGAGGAGGGCAGTCCTAAAGTTCCCTAAAATGCAGTGGAAGGAATTGCGTTCTCCTTCTCTTCTGTTGTGTAACGTGACCTCTACCCGCCACTGAAGCTTTACTGCCACCTACAGCGACGAAGTACAAACTACAGCCGAACAAACTATGACGACCTCAAAACGCTTTAGAAAAACAACAACAAAAAGATGCTACAGTAAAACCTGTACATTGGTTAACAGTAAGTTACCTACAGTACATTTTAATTGAAAAAAATCCATAGCCTACATGTGACTTTTAAAGAAATGAATCGAAAAGGCTATGAATTACTTTAATTTACGGAGAAAAAATAAACAAATCAATATGTAGCCTACTTATTTATAGGGTAAAATCATTTTGATTATTATGTTTTCAGAAGTAAAAATGATGCATGCATTAGAATTTAAGATAAAGGGGCCATTTCCAGAAGTCCCTGTGTGAATCACATTTGCCTGGGCTTTATTTTAGAAATTAAGTTTATTTTTTTGTTTAAGATTTTTTTATTATGAGTTAGGCTATATAGGCTACATTGGAATGTTGAGGAATGACAACCTCAAGCATTTTTTACAGAATACAAATATAGTAGCCTAAGCTTTAAAGCTGTTTTAATGTAGTTAAATAGAATCCGTTTTACAATGTATTTTCAATTGTAATTTAACATACATCTGAGAAACAATCAAAATAATTTGTAATGGGATAAACAATGCTTTATATTGTTGCATATAACATACG
The DNA here is from genome assembly GCF_949357685.1 of Gobio gobio. NCBI lineage: Eukaryota > Metazoa > Chordata > Actinopteri > Cypriniformes > Gobionidae > Gobio > Gobio gobio. The sequence continues at coordinate 17,548,376 of NC_137106.1, forward strand.
TTTATAGCATGTAATTAATGTGACTGATACATAATAAAAAACAGCAGTAGGCTATGATCGAATACATTGAATAAGGAAATGAGCTATCAAGCAAAAGTCAAACAAATTAAAAGTCAGGAAGAGCGGTGAACGTTTCAAATGCGGAAGATGTGTGTTCACAGAGCTCGAGCGCTGTTGACAGCTCCCTGGCTGTGAATGTAGTCGGCTACGTTCACAGATTCACACTAAGCCAAACAAACTTTCCTGGGTGGAGATCGTTTGTTATGTAACTTACTGGAAATAAAATAGCCTATCTGGACTGAACCGACTGAATATCTCTGTGGCGATACGCTGGATTTATTTTAGGGCCCCCCCATACTAGCAGAGTGTGGCCCCTCGGACAGAGGGGGGTTAATCTGAACCCTCCTGTCACTTCGATGCCCAAACAGAGGCGGAGGTCGCTGAGAGAGGCGGTGTTCTCCCGTTCGTCTCCTGTTTGCGACGGATCAGGGAGAGGAGGAGGAGGAGGAGGACGCGCAGGAAACTTTTCATCAACAGAGATTTGTGATGATCAAGCACAGATGGCGGAACAGTACAGTGGGCAAGCAGGCTTTCTCTGCGACGGTAAGCCGGGGAGAGGGTGCCGAGTGCCGCAGGTGACCATCACGTCTGATGGGGACTCACGGGAGATCACCGAGGAGGATCTCGATGAGGAGGTGAACGAGCGACTGCGACGCAAACTCTCCAACTCCTCCATCTCTTCCAACGGCTCCTCAACGGCGTTTGACGAATCTGAGGATGACATCCTCAGCGATAACGAGACCAAAAGCAAAGGCATCGTGACTCTGGAACATTTGGGGGACTCCGTAGACTCAGGAGAGGTAGGTTATGTTGTGATTTACGTGCTATAACCAATGAAGAGGCACTAACAAAAATAAAGTTTCTTTATTGGCCTCTAGCCTGAACAACCCTTAACGTCCATGGAAAGTTCCCATTATTAAATGCTCCTTTGCATTAAGAAATAATTTAAGAACAGAGTGATCACTGAAAGGTTCTTTAGGGGACCCAAAATGGTTCTTGAGTGTGAAAACCCCATTTTGAAACTTTTTTTATAAGAGTGTAGTCAGGCTATTTGACAGTAGGTTTTATAGTAGGCTTTACAGTTGTCACACTTTTTACTCTTGAGACTTTTTATCAGAATAATGTGTTTTTTAAGTTTGTAGTTTTTGCTGCAGTAAGCTATTGCTATTGCCACTATTATTGCCCAGGAAAACAAATGCGGTTCTTCAGACAGATGCTGATCTTTTGTGACAGCCTTGTGTTATCATGTTACTACAAGGGGCAAGCTGTCACACTTGAATCTGGCATTAAACGACACAAGATAATTAATGCAACTACAAAAATATAAGCATTGTCTTGGCATGCATTTTTATTATCATATATTTATTATATATTTGTATGGTAATTCTGTCATTTTAATTTTTCAAACTAAAACTAGGACTTTGACCTTATAGAAATAGGAGTTTGAAACCCACATACAAAACCACTTCTTGGGCAACACACATTTGTGTAAGTGGACTTTTGGCTCAAAAGCTTTTACTAACTGAGAGACACATTTGTGACAACTTCACTATGTGACAACTAGTCCCTGTCTTCAATATATGACACATGAGATAAATAGAAATAAACTTTTAGAGAGACTTGGGGTGAATTAAATGAGGGCCTCTTTATTATTTTTATACATCTCTTCTTAAACTAAATAAAAGAAGACTAAATAAAATGAGAACATGAGACTAATAATGAGGAACTGTTGTGTTGTCCATCTTCCTAGCGTTATTCCCACTCATTTGCAGGGTCTGCTTCACACTCACATTTGATTTGGCACAGGTTTTATGCCGGATGCCCTTAGGAACTGTTTTGTTGTAAAGTTATGAAATCCTTTTCGATCTGTTCTTGAGTTGCCAATGAGGCGTTTGATACCTGTTGCTCTATCTTCATTTGTAACTCTGAGGCATTAGAAAACTTTGAATTGAAATCGGCGTATTTCCACCATTAACACAATGCCCGCTATGTGTTTAATCGTTTGTAGAGCGCATTCACGTTCATCATTATGGTATGCATGTGTGGGCGTCTGTTTGTCTGTACTTGCTTCTAATTGTGAAATCATGTCTGTTCACCATGTTGCCAATTCAAAAGTACTGTATTTGTGAGACAACACATGGCTAGATCTGGATCAGGTGACTCATGTGTGTTCTTTCTGATGAAATATTTGCAGTTGTGTCACAAAAAATATAACCGAAATATCCATCCATCCATAGCAGATCGATGTTTCTCCCTTATTGTTTACAAAGTAGGCTGTTCAGAGTTTTAATCGGAATTGTTTATTTTTTGTTTGCATTGAGTGCCTTCAGTGTAGATTGAGTTCAGCAAATATCACAGGCGTGCAGCTTTAATAACCTGGCAGCACTTTGAGCGTTAAAATAACAAGCTCAACAGGCTTAACCACTATGTGCCAAAGCCTTTTTTCTTTTCATATCGCTACTCACATGTTGTTAATTTCTGTAACAGTGTGTGAATTCAAAGTGTGACCTTTGCAAATTGTTTAGAAAATATTCCTGTTAGTGGATGGGACAAGCAATGTTGATGATTTCTAATAATGGCTAATCTTAGCTACCAAAAAAACTAGCGAACTAGTGAAGAGAATTAGAAATAATAATGTACAAATAATACATTTAACACAATGCTTAATAGATCAATTAATCTGACCGGTCATCTCCTAACATTTTGTTTCTCTCTTCTGCCATGTCTGTGATTGTTTTGAATGGATATGTTATGTAGTCCTCAGGCTCATTCACAGCCATAGAAGGCCTTCGCTGTCATTGTATGTTAAACACTTTGCCTCTGTAAATCTGGACGGTGGACGCCATGTCTGCATAGTATCTACCGTTTCCTTTTCAGAAAGTCTTCTTGCACTGAATGAACTGATTGAATGTTGATCTTCTTCGTCACAATAAAAGCCGATCTCAATGACACTGTAAAAAGCCATTCAGAGCTTTTGAATGTAATGTATGCACAGACCTGTTCCAGACTCTAATATTCTGGGAAGGAAAGCACATGCAGTGTCACAAAGTGGCAATGTTTCATTTTATCTGCCTATATCAAAACATAAACTCATTGCCGCTTGACATTTAGGCAGAAGCCACAGACACAAACAAGTTTCCATCCGCAGTTTGATGGTAGACCAACTTCAGGTCAGTTTTATATTCTTAAATACTCACAGTCAGAATGTTTTCAGCTGTAAACATATGCCACTTTTGTAGTTCAGAAGCACATTTTCACTATAATAGTGGAAAAACAGTTGTGACAATTGTGTCTTTTTGACTATCTAGCAAACAAAAGATACTATAGATGGCACATTCAGCTTTTAGTGTAACATTTTCGTCCTGATTTTTTTTTATTTCAATTCATAAAGGCCTTGTTCTTAATATCAAATTTTCAGTTGCAAAGAACAGAGTGTTGACTGTTTTTTGTGATTCAGTATGTGATATGTTTACTGAAGGTAAAGCTTTTTATGTTTTTGTAGAAACATGTCATACTTTTATAAATCATGATTGGTAGTTGTTTGAGAGTTGGCACCATAATGTTTGAATTGTCTGTATGACTGTCCAGTTCAATATTTAGTTATGGGCGTGTTAAAATGTGTGTATGCACAGTTCCAAAAAAGTGCAGGGCATAGCCTTTAGTTTATGGCGTTTCTCTGTATTTATACAGGGCCGTACGCAGCCTTCTCGACTTTAAATATGATGTAGTCTCTGGATCTTGTCCAACCCTCTAAAGCAGTTTTATGTACTACGTCCAATTTAAAGGCTCAATAATGGCTGCACTGTGAAGGTTTTCAGATCAGCTCTTGTACCTGAGGGAGATTTGAACATGTTGGCAAACTTGAATCATCTGATTCTGCTTCATAAGCAGAGGTAGAAAGTAACACACGTGTTTATTTCCATATCAAGTGGAAGAACAAACACTGCACTTCAGCTACACCCTTTAGATTGCAACATATGCTGTATCTATTCTCCTAAAGGACATTTTTTCAAATAATATATTAGAAATATTTACAAAGTTGTTATGAAATGAAAATCGACCCAATGCCTGTATTCATTTATTGACCTCATAATTTTAATCAAAATGGCACAATTTAATCTTCTGGTGAAACGACTTCTCCAATCCTTTAGTTCACTCAAACCCAACCCCTTGCTTACTGTACGATCAACTGCAAGTTATTTTTTAGTTATAAATATAACTGCAAGTTAATATCTGCCTTAGTTCAATCAACAAGCAATGAATAGAACCATGTCCCACCCTAGTTATTTTTTCTATAGGTCACAGGACGAATTTTGTTGAAGATTGACAAATGAGGTCTTACTTTGGACTCCCAATCATCTCTGAGTTGTAGAAAACGGCCAGTGGTATTAGCAAGTGGAGATTGCATGCCAAGCTACTCCCCTGTAAATACGGCTATTTAAGATGGTGGCACACATCCATTCATTCAGGTTTATACTGAGGAGCGAAGTAACCAAGACGTTCTAACCTATCTTTCCGTCATGTTCAATGCTACGTTGAAGACTGACAAATGGGGTCCCTATGGAAAGCGCCACAGCCACTGAACTGTTACGAGTGTCGGAGACGCAGATACTGGCAAGCTGTAACGTGCCCTTTTTGCAACTGCCCTCATACAGTCGTAATCCTACCCAGCCCAAAAAATAATAGTCCTCAATGCCTACAGTATGAAAGGGGCAATGCTTACCATGGAGACGGTAGCAGCTGCTGTTCCTTTTGCATGTTACTGCATGGGAAGAGTGCTTTTGTTCTCTATTCCCTTTTTTTTTCAGCCACGACCACGCTCGTAACCCCCCTTAAAGGGTGAGACACAGAGCAAGCCTTCCTGCACATTAACGGTTTGTACCCAAGACACAGGGAAAAAAATTACTCCACCCGGAGATTGTATAATCTCACCATGGTATTAGTTGTCGCCCAGCATGCAGCTCTGCAGATGTCTGCCAAAGCGCCCCACACCAACGGCCAGGAGGAGGCAACACTCTGAGTGGAATAAGTCAAGGTGCGGGACACAGCAATGCAAGGGCTGGATCTGCTTCCTCCAGGGGTAGTGCTTGCAAGTTCACCACCAAGTTCACCTGGTGGGAACTTTGGGCACGTATCCAGGACGGGTCTCAGGATTATGTAAGAAGAGATCTGATTCGATAACAGGTCTTCCACCCTCTTGAGTGCAGTCAGGAGTGCAGTCAAACAGGTCTACCTAGGCATCCCCAAAC